>NC_051164.1:44530666-44590665 GCF_013339745.2 Dermacentor silvarum | reverse complement strand
TCTCGAGTTTTTCGTGCTGCCGTCATGCTCCCCGACGTTATTCTCGGAGGGACTTCCTTTCACGTCATCGCGCCGTGATAGACTGCTCCCGTGCAGAAGTGGCCCTTACGCTACTGGAAACCTCTTTTCGGTGAGTAATATTCCCCAAGCTCACAAACTTGCTGTTGCTGCGGACACAGACATGCCCCTTAAACGTCGACCCTTGTACCGCTGTCCTGTCCCGCCCCCCTGACGGACTGTTCTTTTTGTCCCATCGGAGGTACTTCTCCGCTGTCGTGGCCTACGACTGCCGTTTTCCGTATTTATCGTTGAATCGGGTGCTGCTACTATGTTACTTTCCAACAGGCTCCCATTTTCCGTTACATTACTTCGTGAGGAATCTTTGGGTCACATACAAACTGTTGACCTCCTGCGCTCCCTTGAATTTGCAGAGGACCAACCCCATCTTCAACTGAATGCCCTGACATCACCTGTTCCCAAACCTACAGGTCGAGACGGTTTCCACCCTTCTATTGCCGCCGATCTATCTATCGTCAACACATCGCAGCGGACTCCTGGCCCTTCTTCGAGACTTCCGCTCT
Source organism: Dermacentor silvarum (assembly GCF_013339745.2). Classification (NCBI taxonomy): domain Eukaryota; kingdom Metazoa; phylum Arthropoda; class Arachnida; order Ixodida; family Ixodidae; genus Dermacentor; species Dermacentor silvarum. The sequence goes on along the minus strand of NC_051164.1, from coordinate 44,590,084 downwards.
TACTTCGATTGCGCTCAATCATCTTTAGGTCATACAACGAGCGTCACACACCACATTGACACCGGTTGCCATGCGCCTTTACGCCAACGATCATACCGAGTTTCTGAGGCAAAACGGCGTATTATCAACGAACAAGTCGATTATATGCTTACGCCTGGTGCCATTCAGCCGTCCCAAAGCCTCTGGTCTATTCCTGTTGTACTTGTGCGTGAAAAAGATGGATCTATCAGATTCTGTGTTGGCTATCGCCGCCTCAATAAGGTGACTCGGAAGGATGTATACCCCTTGCCCCTCATCGATGATGCTCTCGATTGTTTGCAAGGGGCAGAATATTTCTCCTCTTTGGATTTGCGCTCGGGTTACTGGCAAGTCCTAATGGCCAACCCTGACCGACCTAAGACGGCTTTCGTCACTTCTGACGGACTGTATGAGTTTAACGTCATGCAGTTCGGATTGTGCAACGCCCCAGCTACTTTCGAACGGATGATGGATAACATCCTTCGCGGCTAAAAGTGTCATACCTGTCTCTGCTTCCTTGACGAGATCGTTTTGTCGCAATTTTCCAACTTATCTTGTTCGTCTTCGTGCGATTCTCACGTCCCTCACCTCTGCTGGCCTTCAACTTAACGTAAGCAAGTGCCACTTTGCTGCATGCCAGTTGACAATACTAGGTCAGGTCGTCTGCAAGGAGGGCGTTCTTCCGAACCCCACGAAGCTCCGTGGCGTAGCCGAATATCCCAAGCCAAATTCCACGAAAACCCTTAGACGTTTCGTTGGGCTGCGCTCGTATTTTCGACGATTTGCGCGCCTTTGCTACCATCATCGCGCCTCTTGCCAACCTTCTGACCACCTCTAGCGGCCTGTCTGCTTGGTTAACAGCGTTAGACGAATCTTTTCGGACGCTACGGCGCTTACTAACGTCGCCACCAATACTTGTCACTTGGTCCCTAATGCGCCTACGGAGATCCATACTGACGCCAGCGGTGTTGGCCTTGGTGCGATATTGGCTCAAACAACACAAGGATACCAAGAATAGCGTCGTTTCTTACGCGAATCGAACCCTCAAGACAGCCTAGTATAATTAATATGTCACTGCGAAAGAGTGCCTCCCCATAATTTGCGCTTTGGCTAAGTTTCGTCCGTACATTTATGGCCACCCTTTCGATGTCGTCAAGGACCATCATGCTCTATGCTGGTTCTCTTCGTTGAAAGATCCCTCGGGACTTCCTCGGTCGTCGGGCGCTTCTCCTGCAAGATTACGACATTCGTGTTGTGTACCGATCCGGCCACAAACACTCGGACGCTCATGCGCTGTCCCGCTCGCCGCTAGCGTCTGACACGGCTTCTCGGTCAGCTTCTTCGGCTCCCTTGTCGTCTATTGACTTTGCACACATGTCGCCGGAGGAACGCAACGATACGTGGATTTGTCAACTTCTGACTTTCTCACTGACCCATCCACTTTTCCCGCCTCAAGAACTCTACATCGCCAAGCCGCCCACTACGCTATTCGCGACGATCTCTTCTATCACCGGAATTACGCGTCTGATGACCGGAGGTGGCTTCTATACTCGCGGACAACTTTCTGTGGCAATGAAGGGAAAGCTACGTAGGCAAAGCGCTCACAGGCGAGAGCGCTTCTCAAAAGAGTCCCACGTTTTAATCCACGTTGGTTCAGGCTGGACAAGAGAAAACATAAACAGCTTATTAGCAACAGTTAAATAAGACGGAACAAACCACTGAGCATTAAAGTTTACTTATTTTGCATCTTTTTCCTTCCGCGTCTGGGCAAACGCGAAACAGTCGCACGTGAAAGCTGCGTCGGTTCAACGTCCGTTCCGAGCAACGAAAAGCACTGTCAAACGCTGCCGGACTACTCGGCGCGGTAACAAATGTGCAGCATCCATGCGCCCGTAGCTCTCCCATCATTGCCACAGAAAGTTGTCCGCGAGTATAGTTGTACCCCGCCTCATGCGCACGGACATCGGCGCTGCTTTTCACACTGACCCGCAAAGCGCTCACACCGGCGTTCTCAAGACCTAGAATCACCTGTGGCAGCGATTCTACTGGCGCGGAATGTATGCATTTGTGTGCAAGTACATGCTCGTTTGCACTGCCTGTCAGCGGCGCAAGACTCCACCTAAACGCCCGGCCAGTACACTTCAGCCTCTCCCTTGCCCGGCCCGTCCATTCGACGCAATCGGTATCGACTTATACGGCCTGCTTCCCTCGACCACCTCTAGGAATAGGTGGATAATTGTCGGCGTGGACCACCTCACGCGTTACGCAGAGACTGCAGCTTTGCCCACATCCACAGCAAGAGACGTTGCGTTTTTCATCTTACGCAACTTCGTACTGTGCCACCGTGCTGCCCGTGAACTTTTGAGCGACTGGGGACGTGTTTTCCTGTCTGGTGCTATTCAAGCCTTGTTCGTTCAGTGTAACATCTTTCATCGCATGACAAGTGCATATCATCCGCAAACTAATGGCCTAACTGAGCGATTTAATAGCACTCTCGGGGATATGCTGACGATGTACACCACGTCGGGCCAGACCAATTGGTACACCGTCCTTCCATTCGTCCCACTTGCGTACAACACTGCTACGCACGCGACCACAGCATTCTCGCTGTTCTTTCTCTTCCAGCCATCATGCACGCCGGACACTATGCTTCTCTACACACCGGACTCATCTGAATGCACTCCAATATCTGATGTCGCCAGGTACGCCGAAGATTGTCGACAATTGGCCAGTTCATTGACAACCGAGAACCAAGGTCACCAGAAGCTCAGACACGACACTGACTGACCTATCACTACTTTGGCGACCGGTGCCCTCGTTTGGCTTTGGGTTCCTTCGCGTACTCCTGGCATTTCATCTAAATTACTTGCACGATATCATAGGCCCCACAGCTTCCTCGCTCGGACATCTCCAGTCAATTATGAAGTTGAGCCTTTGACACCATCCCAAGACTTACGTCGTCGTGGTCGAGAAATCGTTCATTTGAGTTGGTTCAAACCTTATTATGACCCCTCTATACGCTACGCTATTCCCCGGGGGCCAATGTAATGAAGAAGACAAGCCGACGACGAAGCAGTCAGCAAGCAAGCTGACCACGCGCCCCGAGCTTTCTCTTGCCTGGATTTTTGCTGCTTGTCGCCCCACCACTTCTTGACGTTCACCTGACGTTTCTCGCCGTTTCTTGGAGTTTACACGTGAATAAATCACGTGACAATAAGACAGAGTTAAATTCATCCTGGGAACGTCAGGTATCGCTGCCGCTGCAATTATGGGTAGCCAAGTAGGCTAGATGAAGCGAAGGCATGATGCCTCCGCTCGAAATGTCCACCACTCCATATCCTTCGCCACATGCGCAGTGCATGTTTCGACAACACGTGTCTTCTCATCTTTCAGACTATGTGTCTGCTCTTCGATGCTTACCGTGTGATGGCATCACAGTATCCAGCCCTTCTGTAGAATATTTCGCAGTGCGTTTATTCATGCATTTACCGCTGACCGTCTCGCGTTTGCGGAAAAACCCAGCTTCGTTCTCAACTATCAATATTATTACATTCTTTCCTTCAATAAAGGAGTTTGTAAATTTAGCTAAGTGCTCCTAATCGTCTTTGCTGTGTACTCTGTTGGTGTTTTCAGCAATAAACTAATTTTGTTGTATTTTGTAGAGGATATTCGCGTATAACATTGCTTCTTTAAAATTTAACAAAAGTTTCATGACATTGAATGACTTCACTTAAAGACAGGTGGTATTGCGGGGTTACCTTAGAATACATGCATTCTGGCACAGAATTGATTAGTTCAGTGCACTACACTTACAGTGCAGGAACCACGTGAAACAATGCTTTAAGGTAACCACTGTTTTTAAGCGAAACTTCAACTGCAGGTAACAGATCGCCAATTCTAATTTTACAAACAGCAGTGCCCATTTTTAATTCTTTAACTGGCTGGATAAGGAAGACTTGACCTCGAATTATTTTATTCCTTTAGTGCTTGTTTACTTTGCTCCAATACATACCAATTGAAATATTAAACGGTTTCTCTAAAAACTAGGTGAGATATAGTAGGTCAAAATTATTGTTGACCAGGTGGTGACAGGTAAATGCATGACCAAAAACTGGTCTCTGGCACTTGCTGTGGCAAGGTTAATGTGTGTTCTTGAGATGTACCAGCATGAATTTCAGAAATAAGAGCTTGCCTAAAAAATTGCATTGGCCAGAACATGACCCCCACGAGCGCTAAGATAACACGGAAGCCTTCAGATTTTGTGACCAAGACATCTGCTGCTGCTCACGCTTGACATTTTATTGACTACCACTGTTGAGCAGGTAGATAAATAAATGTAAATTAAAAACACAGACTAATACTTGTATTTGTCCAGTTTTTGCAGATACTTTTGTTAGGTCAACAATATTGTTGAGCTGCCAGTTAAAGGGTTACATAGAGGCGTAGGTGAAACGAGACATTGCTGTTAAGTTGGCTCTAGAGCTTTAAGAACGTGTGCGTTGTGTTGTGAATGAACCCGTGTACTGTATTTAGACCTGTCAAGTCCCACTTTGGCCACAAATAATACGGCTGCTAACATTCCCGTTTTGATGTTTCAATACAGTAAAACGCGAATGAAATAAGCACCTTTATACGCAGTAAGGGCTTAATAGATCAGGTATTTATTTACAAAAACCCGCCTGCAAGGCAAGCGCTCTTTAGCGATGCCTTCATTATATGCGAATTTCTTTTTTTTCAGTGGAAAACGGAGGTCAGAGACTTTTTTATTTGATAATAGGCTATTAGGCAGGCGATAGTTTTGCCGGCGCCTTCTACTACTTTCTAGCGTCTTTAAACATTGTGTTCTCGATGGCTCGATAACGTGCCGACATGCGTCAGTGAACTTTTTTTAACGTTGGCAAAGTACAATGCCAAATATCAACCTTCTCCAATACCCTCGAACAAGCGAGGATATTTCTTGAACAAGCGAGATCATCTAAAAAAATTAAAGACTGTGTGAGGACATCAAAAGTGCCGTAGCCGCCAGAATATAAAACAAGATGCCTGGACATCTGCGTAGGCTACACGCAAGGGGTTAGGGTGTCAGTGAACGCCTCGAATGTGACATATCCGACAACTGGGCCTGAGGGTAAAATGAATAAAAAAGAAATATACATTATGCAGATTGTGATGAGAGAGTTATTTTACATGTGTATCAGCCAGTAAGCTTTGCAGTAGTGATTTTGAATGATTGTACCAAGTTCGCAAATATAGCTGAAAAATGGCGGAACACTTATGAAACTGGTAATAAAATCATTGCGAAGAAACACCATTGACCTCAGTGTAGGTTGATGCGATGCAGCCAGCCTTGTATATCGGGGTTTTGCAGCTGTCTTTTGCAGGCAATGTAATATTTAATTTGGTTGATGCAAAAGAACATATTTATGTATTAATAAGCTCGGCCCTCACGTGCTAATCCAACTTCAGCGGTAACAATGCTTGTTACCGCTGAAGCAAATACTTTCAGGGATAAAAGAGGTGGAAACGTAGCCAGCGGTAAAAATTAAGATGCATTACTAATTAAATACAGGCTGTGAAACCTCGTTGATAACCCAACTTACCTAAACATGCATTATACATGATTGTCACCTTGTCGATTATAGTTTGGTTAGTCTCAACCAGGGTTCTGTTTCCAAGAATATCTGTGAACAAAGGTGTATTGACGTTTTCAGTATACTCCACCAGCTCATCAATGTGGCATAGTCTAAAAATTTTTGCTGGCGCTGAAGTGAGTAGTTCCAGGGATAATAGATGTAGTACTGTAGCCAGCGGAAAAATAAGATACATTACAAAATAAACACAGCCAGCGAAACCTGTTTGAAACTTTAGCGTGCATCGACGACGACTGCGCACCCACCGCAACAAGAGAATTTTCAGGTTAAACTCAAGAGCACATCCTAATAGATGCATTCTTTAATAAAGCTTACTCATTTAATTAAAGCATACATGCACCCTAGGGAAGACAGCAGGCTAAGACAGGAGAAGTATTACACTGGCGTAACGCCAATGTGCTGCAATGACATGGAAAAGCGACGGAAAGGCAAAGGCAAGAGGCCACTTCCTACAGCTAAACGTTATCATGCTTACCGCAAAATGCCTGTTATTACGATTCTAAGGTAGCAGTGTACTATTTAGATTTCTAAACTTTTATTCTCTGTATATGCATTTTTGAACTACATTAGGCCAACACTGTAGAAGATGTACGGCAAAAATTCTCATCCATATTTTATGGTCGCAAACAAGAAGGTGCTAGAGTTCTCGTTGATCCAATGTGCACCTTGATTCGATGGTATTCTCATGTCTCTGTGTTTCACCAAACACCCAAGGAATTAATTTATATCTAGGTCCCATGCCAAGTGAACCCATAAAGCACTCAGTTATTCAATGGTGCGTTTGAAACTTGATTGAAGTGTTCAACGACGATTGGCGCGAGACCAAATAGGAAGAACGACTTACAGCTTAGCAGTTCCGGAATATCTTTACGAATCTCCTGATAAACATCAAAGCTGCCCTTGCCACTTCGAAGAGGATGAGTGCTTTCCCACCGGTCGCATACATATCCATAGAAATCCGTGCAAGGATCAATAGTGGTGTTAAGTGATTCATTTATTAGTTTTGCTGTAAGGTAAGAGCATTCATTCAGATATTTACTCAAACGCACCCTTCAAATTTTTTACAAAACATTCTTGACGCAATGACATATGTCGCTGATGCACTGAACAAAAAAAAAAACACAAAACGTTTAACGGGCGTCTGTGAGCAGCGAAAATAAACAACTACACCCATTCAAGACGTCCACAAAACGTCATCTTGCCCACGGCTACAAATGTTGTGGGAAACGGGCAAAATATGTATTTCCAAAGCGTTGTATGTCTACATCGGCGTAACCATACTGGTCTTCGTCGGCAAATAAAGACATGTATTTATATAAGGCATCTGCAATACGTCGCCATATATGTTTAGAAAACGTTTTGCAAGAACGGTACGTATATAAAGCGCTCCTGCGGATCCTTTTTTGAATGATGATATATATAATATTACATTTTGGCGCTTTTGTCAGTTTTATACAGTTATTACAAATCTACCGCCCAAAATGGTCACGCAGGCTGTAGCGAAATAAAACGTGGGTACTAGTCTTTTACATTTCTTTCTCATTTATCCTTCTAGATAGGTGAACATTTCCGCTAGGGGGGCGGTGGAGGGGGCATATACTTTTGCTCTGGGTTGCATGTCACAAAGTCTATACATATTAATAAAGCGTGTTGGGCAAGCTGTATGCTTCATACACGGAAAAAGAAGCAAACACGAAGGAAAAGATAGGCGAATGTAAAGAGCGTCACTAGTAAATAACTTTATTCCTAGAAAACACCGTAACATATAGCCAAGCCACAAATCTTCGGCAAGGTTCCACGCATCATACCACTCTAAATCAGTCAATATCAAGACACGTGCTCAATCATGTCTTGGTCATTGGCAAAACATCAAAGCGTATCACCAAAAGATCAAGACGTGTCTTGATCAATATAAAGACACACTAAATATCAATCTGGTCAATATCAAGATACACGCTCTTTCATTTCGCCTCTCTATTTACAGCGAAGCTGTTAAGGGCTAGATCCCCCGGGATCGTGTCCGCGTTTTGAAAAAACTATCATCATCAGTATTTCAGCTCCATGTGCAGGCAGTTTCCCACCTGTTGTGCCTTACCACAGGCGTGAAAATGCATGGCGAAGATTACTAATAGGTAATGACATCAATAGCATCACATGGTCGTCAGTTACGTCACGATTACCGACAATAAAATCACGTGTGAAGCATACCCGCATGGGGTATGCGGGTATTAGCCAGGGAAAAGAAAAAAAGAAGGAAGGAAGGAAACAAATAAAGAAGGAGAGAAAGAAATAGAGAAAGAAAGATACAAGGTAAGAAAGAAATCACGCGTGGATCATACCCACGTTGGGTATGTGGGTATGAGCCCCGAGACCAGGAGCGGCTAGATCTCACACGATCCTGACGCTGCCGTGAAGTGTGCCGCGGCTATGAACGCTGTGGCTCATACGCTAGTTTATGACGATGGGGTGAACTTGGCGCAGCAAATGCCCTACTTGGCCATCGAGCCTGGCGAAAACAAGACGCCGGTGTCCTAGCTCCTTGACGAACATGCCGAAGACGCTCAATATAACCAATAATGAAAATATAATATTTCACTATAGCCATTTTCAGTACAGCAGACCCACCGTTGTCACAGCTTCGCTGGCTTCCATCTTCACAGAAGTGGAAGGGCTCTGAACTTTTATTGGTGTTTTGCGTCTTTCGCGTTGTATGAAGTCTATACATACGTCAAACGAACGTAAAGGCGGCGTTAAACTTGAATGGCAAACTGCACATTAGCACGACACAAATGCTGTACAGAATTTAGGCATTTGAGTAATGTTAGAACAAAATAATTGGAAACCTAAAAAATAAAACAAAATTATGCAGATTGCGCCAGAGAAATTGCGCCAAAGATTGCGCCAGATATTGCGCCAATAAAATTTGCGCCAGAGACAAATTTGTCTCTGGGGCAAAAAAAAAATCGGGCGCACATGTCTGCTCTGGCTCACCCGCGCTACGCAACGTGACAAACTTTATATTGCTTTACATTTCATCACATGTTCTTGTTTATTTTAAGTTCATCTGCGACTTTTTGGTCGATCACCCTTAGTGGGTGATTGGTCATCCACCCTTAGTGGATGACCATAGTATGGATGTCCTCACTATCGTCATCAACATGCGGATACTCCTCGTGCCCAATCCGTGTGTATTCCGCACTACATGAATGGTAATCATCATCAACACGCAGCGATCCTCTCATAGAGGTATTTGTTGGCATGATATGTACCCCCCAATTTTTGTTCAAACCGTCGCGGTAAGTGTGGCCATTGTATCGAAATAATCATTATAATGAACATGCGCACACGGGCTTTGACTGATCCTTTGTTGTAACTGTGTTCCATAGTATAGAATTCGGAATGGTAATCAACACGTGGACGCCCTTCTTAGCTGATGCTTCATTGTGGGTGATCATCTCAAAGAGATAGCTCACGTTGTTACAATATATGCGGGCATATTCTTGGGCAATCTCCTATTGTAGGCATGTTCCAATGTACCGCCAACGTCCGGGGTGTGCATCAATGCCAGGAAATATCCAACATTATAAACACGTGCAACGCTTAATGGCCCATTCGTTTGCTTTGTCGTTTATATAGCAACCAAGTAGCCACTAAAGGCGATGAAACCAAAGCGAACACGGCACAATTACCAGCCCGGAAATGCCACCGGTAGGAGGACGTGGCTGGAAAGAAGCAGCGGGAATCGGAGTTTGCACAATTTAGATTGCTTGCGTTGCTAAAAATAAGGAAGGTCAAGCTCAGGCGAACTATGTAACGAAATATTCTGACGCCAAAATTTATCCTGCGAGTTTCAATAGGGAAATTTTCGAACAGTACACGAATAATATCAACAAAACAAAACAAATGTATACAGAGTCGAACATCGAGTTTTTCTACGTTTCCAAAACACCATGGAGGATACTCATTGTGTGCAGTCCGTTTGGCAAAGAAATCTTATTTTATGCATTTATACATGAAAATTAGAAGCAACTACTTTAAATTAGAAACAACAGTAATGAAACGAGTGAGCAGCACATCCGCAGGTAAAAGTCTATTGTTCTTTTGTTGAGAGAGATAACCTTGATACTAAAACTGCGCCTATTGTACTAATTGTTTTATAGACAGACGCGAAATATTACCCTCAAAATTAGTATAGAAGCTGCCCTAATGCGAGCACTCCTATCATCACCTGAAAATTATTGAGCAGAGCCTACCTGGCACGTGTGATCACAAAAGAAAAGGTGCTCTTCTGCAATATTCCCAGCTTTCTTGCAGCATAATAATTATCTTTACCAGTCCTCGTTTCAGTCGTTCTCTCACCTTCGAGGCTCCATTACGGGCTGTACCTTATATATTCGACAACATCGAATTGAGTATTCTCGATTCGAATGCGAATCACGAAGCAGGAAATATTCAATTTGTATTCCACAGATACATTCGTACACCGCTAGTCCTGCAATCTATATGGTGTTGTGCCTCAGCCATGTTGGGTGACTCGACTCCCCTCAATAACTTGCAAAAGAGAAGCTTTTTCAACGCCACAGTTTGCTACGCATTTCTATGAACGTATGACGCAGATTCGTTGACTTGTTGCCTGTTAATTTTCCACTAACCTAAACATGAATATGGCGCCTTGGATAGATGATGCGTTTCCCACAATTTTCTGTACAGTATTGGCGGGTTGAGAACTAGAAACTCACTTTGGCAAGGATTGGCCACAAGAGCAATCAACATTCGTGTGGTCATCCTCATGCCCTTTCGTCTGGTCATCCCAGGTAATCCAGATTACCAAGGTTGGAGGATCAACCTTTTCTAATGTATTACCCCTTCTTTCCTCCACTGTGGGTAGGCAAGCGACGTAAGAGGACCCTTCATGAAAATATCTAGCTCATGGTGAGAGAAGACCCCCTGAGGTACTCCTGTTTGCATGAGCTTGCGGACAGGACGAAAGGCCAACCGGCCTGCTTTGTCAGTGGTCGTAACCCTCTATTATATTTGGTAGTGGTATACCTGGTCAATCGGTCCACTAATATTTGTCACGAGACTATTTGCGATTGGCAAACCATAGACAGAAGTATATACAGGCCGCTTTTATTATTCTTTGTCGACATAAAATGTTTTCATCTAACTTTTAGTACGAAATCACGAAACAAACAAGCAAAACAAGAATTGAGTTCGTTGCTTTGCAAAACATAAATTACTTATTGCTGTATTCAGCAGTAGCGCCATTCGCGATGTATGATAGCCAGTATTGCATCGAAAAAGCACATATACTGTTGCTTTCTCCTTGCTTGAAACAAAGCGTTGGTGCAAGACTAAATGATGATTGATAATGTTTTATTGCACAAGGGCATCTAGGTGCAAGATTAATGAATTATTAAGCAATACCCAACACATTAGTGTGGCGTACATAAAATTGGAATGATATCGGCATCGGCACTCCACTTGCTAGACAAACGAGAAATCGCATGCGAGCTCTCATCAAGAGTTCGGCGTTCTGAATGGATAAAACACTTGTACAAGAATAATTTGAAATTCACCAGTTGAATGTAATGCGTTTCTCGCGAACGCTTTAGCGGTCATGAATGCGATGAGTTCAATCTATCAAAGAAATCGCTGCATTCAGGAAGAATGAGCTTGATTAGTACACGCTTCAGCGAAAGAGCAATGTATTCGCGGCATTCAGCTGCAGTAGTAGGAATATACAACGAACTCGCTTCTTCCTCTTATTTGAGTTGAACACTGAGATATTTGCTTGTTTCCAACATTAGCAATCAATGCAATAAGTTGGACTAGAGCAAATGGTTATACAATATGGAAAGGTACGTTACCTCTTTGAATACACTCTGACGAGTTGCAGACTAGAAACGTATCTGGAAATGCAAGAAATAATGTATAGTCCAGGTGCAGGCGACAAAATTAGCTCACCGCAGTTCCTTGCGCGAACATCGTATTTCCATGCCGAAAATGACATTGCCCATTTTGTTATCCATCTCATAGCGTACGTTATTATTATGCTCAAATGCAAGAACTGCTGAGCATTAAAATTATCACCTACGCCAATGTTTTTTTTTTCTGTAGAATGATTTGTATTCCGCCGAAAAAAGAAATTCACTAAGAGGCTACCGATCCTCCGAAATATAAAGAGGTTTCACGATAAAGGTAACTAACTATTCTGACTCTCTTGCGCAGCTAATTCTTCAATCAGAAAGTTGACTATAGACGGTGCACGGATTGTATATCATATCAGAAAAGAAAGGCATTTATTAATGAGTCATACACGTACATATTCACACGTGTGTGCAACAGAACTTTAGCCCATTACTACCATCTTCATAGCGCACGGGTTTTTCGGTATGATTGCGTATAGGACACGATGTGAACGCCATTGTTTGCTTGTAGGTACAGCAAAGGTGCATTTCAGGGCTAATGAGATGTGGTTGAAATTCCTCTCACGAAAATACATTATCCCTAATCGTGAATGATATTGCGGTTAGCGCATCCATGCAGTATGTTCCGCAGTATGTTGCAGTCTTGAGTGAAACTAGCAGAATGCATTATTCAAAAGCAAGTCTGATACACGCCTTTGTAAACTTACCACTGCCTGTATCATATGCAGCTGCTAAAGCAGGGAACCAAATCCACGCACTTATTAGGATTGCCTTGAAATTCATTGCTTAGATGGTAAAATACTCCGTGGTTTGAAGGCTGCAAAAGACAGAAAATTCGGATCGATTGTTTAACAATAAACCAGTACTGTCAAACGTTATTCCAAACCTGTTATGGAGGGACTGTTATCGATAACGCTTCACGGAATAAAGTCCGCCGCTCGTAAATGGCATGTCAACCATATTCGATGCGAATGGAGGGAAGATCGACGTACAGCCTCCCACATTTTTATCTATATCGCGCGAGAACACTATAATACGGTCATGCGTCGTCCTGAAGGGAACACCGCATCAGACAACTCTTGCACAGGAGAGGGCTTAGTGCGCTTGATAGTACTTCGGCCGGTCTCGCTGATTATCGCCGCTTAAAGGCGTTAAAAGGACGCTTGATGTACGCTCGTGCGATGTAGTTAAAAATGCAGGAGGCTGTACATGGTATATGCCCACCTGCCAACCTGGGGATTGAGAAGAAGGGGGGTTGTAGGGAAGACCCCGGCAAGAAAAAAAAATCGCGTTTTTTACTGGGACATAGCACCGTCAGAAACCGCTCGTAATAATTGTCAGAACCGTTATTAGCGCTCGTACTTTGCCCGGAGACGAGGCGTGCGCGTGTAATGAACATGTACTATGGCCCGTGACATTGACCCATCTCCACTCCTGATAAGTTTCATTGGTATACTGGGAAGAAGAGCAGCATAAGTGACGTGAGAAAACCGGCCATTATGCTACGCATGTTAGACTTTTGACTCGCCCGCAATCCTCCACCCATGTATCAATCCAAAGCGACGTGAGTTAGGCCTACACTGCGTACGCACTAATGGCTTCGAATAAAATGTGACTTGGGCTATGCACCTAGCGCATAATAACAGTACGATTTTTTTCGCGTAGGGGTTGGCGCGGTTATTCCGGACATTTCTGGCCATGCCCGTACATTCGGAAAAAGTGGTCGGAACTTGGAAGTCTCGAGGACAAATCGGTAGAATTGGAAGGTCCTTGTATGTATTTTTATGTGCTTCAAGTAAAGCATTATATTGATGCAATGTTGCACAATTGCATTGTGTTTTTGCATTACTTGCAATAATTTCTTCGTTCCATTGTCCCAAATTATATTTGCCCTGCACCACCTATTTCTTTCATTATTGTCAATCATTTTCGTTGCATTTTATTACTCGCACGTACATCGGTGTTGTAAACTTTGGCGTCAACTTTGATCAACAGGCTTTTTGTTTTTGACTAGGAAGTGAGGTGGGCCGATGCTGGAGATAATGGAGTGTTTGGTGTAATGTGGGTAATATACGACTATACTGGCCAAATGAGGTCCGTACCGTATATTTAACCTATTGTGCCACTTATAATCGGGTCCTCTTTCATTGACAATCACATGTTACAATATTTTTACTTGTTACGATATTTCTAAGTAACGAAAATGCCTTTTTGTTAAACAGTTACACACACGAAACCAGATCCCCAATGCCCTAAAACAGCATAAAGTCAGCAACGAAGACCTTGTCTTCAAAATGTATGTGATAACAGATGTAACAATTTGCTACGTGCATTTAAAAATGGTGTGTATTCTACTGGGGTTTGTTGACAGACGCTGTTAAAGATATTAATGATAGTCACCTTTATTACGGACAGGTGAGGATCTACGCAAACGACGTGTTTTACTAAGTGCTGCGCTTATCTAGATACCAAAAGAAATGCCTCCACATGCGCCGAGAAAGTTGCCATCGACATCAAAACACGCCTTATTTTCATATCGTGTAGCGGGTTGTCATCTCGACGCTGCATTTCAATGACGGTGCTTTCCCTTATAACACCAGTGGCTGCGGTCAGTTTGAACACCTTTTTTCTTTTTTTTCTCGCACAGCTGGATTCACTCCGCTATTGTAGGTGGGCTTATATTCTGTTTTTCCTGGCTACACGGCAATTTGTAAACATGATTACACACCCGTCCACTGCCATGATTTTCCTAGCGCGCCGCGAACATCCAACAATTCATTCAGGGCAAAAAGCAACGCAAAAGCGTTACTATCCATATTTTACGCTTGTTAATAAACATTCAGTGATGTCTAACGGCATCTTTCATCTAACTTTGGTTTTTCTCACATAGAGTAAGAATCCGGTTAATGGTATAAGAAATCTTGAATCATTAAAAAAGAGAGATTGCGCACAGTCTTCTTCACAGCGAGCAGTGTATCAGTATAGAGCTGTGTTGCTCATTTCGTTTGACAGGTGAATTGCGCGAATTGAGCCTTCGGTCTTGTAGTTACTAAATCTTGCGTATTTGCGCAGATTTACTCGCGCCGCTATGCAATAGAATAAGAGAAACGGCACGTATTTTAGACAACGTTTCGCTGTCATCTCACTCTTTTGTCTCACACCTCACTGGTGTTTGTTCACGCAAATCCAATTCTTATTTATTGGATTTCATAAGAGCCTTATAGGGGCGCTATAAAATACACGGCGAAATAAAAAACGTTTTTAAATAGCAAACAAAAAGCATTTGATTTTCAATTGTAACATAAACCGTGAATTAAGATGGAGATGCGCAAGACTGCATAGTGGAAAGAGTGTCACATTCAGTGAAGGCGTCATTTTTTTCATGCGGGAAGTAGTACTCATGAAGCGATATGGCCAACAGAGATTTTGTATACCACGAAAAGAGGCACAAAATGTAGTTAAGTGCCTAGGAGCAGAACACTCGCACCGTCTGGTTAAAATGTGCCGCAAGCAATATTTTGAGCAAGAGTTGACTGGGCACCACTTCTTGTGGTGTAATCATTTGGACTCATATTATTGACGAAAAGAGTATTTGGCAAGTAGGTGTTAGACTGAGCTCAAAGAATTGCATTTGAACTAAAACCTGCTGGGCCACGAGACCCGGAGTGGGGTCATAGTTTCATTGTAATTAATAAGTGATATTTCTCTCCATCTCTCAAAGCTAGTAAGACAGACAGAATTGCTTGTATGTAGGTTATACTGTAAAAATAATTCTGAGCGGCCCAAAATTTACAGCAGCAATAATGAAGTGAAAGATACGTACTTACAAACGCAGTGCTGCAATTCCTTACTTTATTTTTGAAGTGGTCCTTGCGATTTTATCTCAAGCATGAGTGTTCATCGTGGCAGACTTCGTACTTGTCGGTATGAGGTCGCCCAACCTAGAAGTTCTCTTTGCGTTAACTCTGAACTGTTTTCTGCCCATTTATTGGTTTGAAGTTAGTTTATAAGCGGGTGCTGCATAATCGTTTCACATTCGACTTTTGGCGCAACACGAAACACGACCTTTGCTGGCATTTTGGGTACGGGATAGCAGAATATAGAAGAAAGTTAAAAAATGCACAAAAAGAAATTGTGATTCATCGTCGCTCATTAAATATGCAGAGCTCAATGCTTCAGCGTAGTTAAAAATATTCTTGTTTTATGCATAAGCGAAAAACTGCAGAAATTCACATCTTGATTTTCTGCGAACCAATGAAAACTAAATAAATATTTTAAAGACTTCGTTCTCGGCACGGCATCCAACGACACGAGTAATTTTAATAACAAACATATCCCCACGGGCTAGTTAACTTCAAATTCCGAAGGGAACGTCAGTGTCGAAAGCGTGACGTCAAAACTGTGAAAAGCATGGTTGCAAGGTTCACGTCAAGCGTGGGCAGGAAAAGAAAAACGACGGCTAGAAAACTTGAGGAGCCACATGAGCCGCACTTGAGTAGTAAAAATACAATATTTCTTGCCAGCACTCCATGCTTGACATTATCGCACGATTTGCAATTGCCAGCAGATCATTTTGTTGCGACGTATACAAGGTAGACATGGGTAAGGTGGTGTAGAACGCGAATAAAAACGCATTTTTAATAGCAACCCACACGTAGTCGGCGCCTCCTAGTTGATCTACTTCTGTACGGCGTCATCCTCGTCTTCGTTGCTGGGCACATACATGTGGCGCTGTGGATATTGAATCACTCCACTCCCATTGTATTTTACACCTTTCTTGCATTCACAAACTTGCAAGATGGCTTGGTTCCCTTTGCGCTTTGCCTAAACACCTTAACACCCACCTCGTCAGCATGCCATTTGTGATCATGTCCTAAAAAGCATCATGCCCTCTGTATCGCATCCGCACAGGTGTGCTCACTTCTGCATGCGCACGAGTTATCAATGATGGAAGCCAAACCAACACCCACGCCTTTATCAACGAACACACCCTCTTTTCCCTCTCCCTGCAGTAGTATATCAACTGCATTCAATAAACAACGTGGTTCACTATTCTATTGCTGTCCCGGCGTTTCACTTCGGCACTTAGATGCCGATACACCCTCAAGTGCTCTAACTTCACAGCCATAGACGAGGTTAAATCTCAAGACGGTGTGCAGAAGCGGAACCATAGACACAATGCCCTTCGTATTTTCTGACTACTGTGGAAGCACCATGCATTAGGTATAGGGCCTCAATGAAAATTAGCGCTATTTTGCTAACTGTTGCTCATTGGAGAGTGCCTGCTTGGGCTTATGAAGTCAGATAGTTCGAAGCAAGAATGTATCATCTATTTCTGCCAGTGGACATTACAAATGACCTAAAGTATCGTGTTGATTTGCTCGGACCGAGGTACCGGCTCCTGAACAAGATACAGTAGCCAACTGGTTTGACCAGAAGTGCAAGAGTGGCGCCATTAAACAGGCATATCAAAACACTATGTTTCATGACCACGGCTCGTCTTGGTCAGTACTGCTTTAACATAATTCTTTCAATGTGAGGGTTTAGCCGAAGAAGTCAGTGGTGGCCTCATTGTGATAGGCGTGTACAAGTTGTGCTGATAAGTAATAAGCTTTACCAAGAAAAGATTAAGCTAGCAAGCTATACCTGCCACTTTTCTGCATATTGCCCCAGGAAGTCAAAGCACTTGCGGCATCTGTCTTACATTTTCTAATGTCTATGCAAAGAAATGTTTTCCATACGCCGATTTAACCTCTCATTTTAAGGATTATTTACCTTCAGAACACTCTCGAATTGTTGTCCCTTCAGGTGTTTTCTTTTTTTTTTTTTGAGAGTGGGGGAAACGATAGTAAGGCGGAGCCATGTTGGTTGAATAGAGTGGATGGCGCATCATTTGAAAGCTTACAGAGAGGAGTTTTGTCATTGTTTCCCCTGCAGTGCGGGCGAAGACATTGTCATGCAACGGGGTGACAGCTTTAGAAAGCTCTCTGCCACGTTTTTCCGTGGTGTTTGGCCTCTACGTCCCCTCTAAAGCACTGTAATATTCTACGATGCTTATTCAATATTACTGGAGGTGGGCGTCGCCGAGTTTCATCGTGACCTGGGCTCTAGCGAATTTTAAAGCGATAGCTTTAGGTGCCCCAATACGTAGAACTCTGACGTTGACCGTGAGCGAAAATTTCCTATAAATCACAGCACGGCAAACGCCGCGTTTCTAACAATCAGAGCGGCGCGCTCCACTCGGTTCCCTCCAGCACCATCACATGGCACTCGCCTGCACTCATCCGCGGCAGCGGCGCGTCAGCCGTGGAGGGAAATAACAAAAAAGAACCAGAAAGCCCGCCTTCTTGCTTAGCGTTCACCGCATGCGTTTCTCGGTATAGATTACGGTTGCCTAAGCTGCAGCTGCCAGGAAACGTGAGAAGCAGACTCACGCCTCAGATGTATGTTTGGATGGATGTTTGGAAGCTTTTCAGGTGATTTCAGGAAGCTTTTCAGTGATTGCACAGATCAGATGTGCCCGGCCTACTCATGTTTCACGAATACTTTGAATATCGTACTCCTTTTATTATACCATATTTAAAGCATCATTTTAATTGACGCCTCCTGCAAGACTAAATACTATAACAGTTAATTCTACTTACCCCGAATTTGAGTATGCTGTCTTTGTCACGTACTTCCGAATTTTTTAACTTGCATGCGTACGCGGCCTAATCACCTAATAAAACGCCTAATTTCCAGCCATATTGGTGTACAATCTGACATTCTAATACACCGCTGGTCATCGGTTCTCCACTTCTCATTTGTTGTTTTCAATCATAACTAGACTCTCAGCTACACTCATTCCTATTTACCGCTGCATTTTTGTCGTAACGTTATGCGAATAATTTTTCTAGCGGCGGTTGCACGGTCATTAAATTCTAGTAAAATTTCTTACGTATCGTGCAATTTTCTTTCTTGTGGTTTGCACTTTTATCTTTACCGACAGTAATCTGAAGGTAACGAATTGGAAATGCCTATTACAAGCAATCTGAGGGTACGCCTTTTCTATGTTAGGCATGCCAGCGATAATGTGTTAGAATATTAGTATGTATGAGATCAACAGTTACGGTGATTCCGCTTTGGTGCACCTTAGGGCATTGAACATAGCTTTCATTTACAATTATCAGTTCTTTCCAAATTAATTTACAAACGTGAAACAATTTGCAACACGAAAACAAGGTGAAAGCAGGAACCCACGTTTCGACAAATCGACGTGTTTTCTTGGAGTCGACATATACTCTCCTCGACACACTCTATATATAGGTAGGATTCTTCTAAAGGGGAGGGAAGGTAAGGCGGGTAGGTTAGCGGCGAGTGTGTTAGCGGCGATGGTGTAGAATTGAAAAGAAAGGTAATGCACTACGGATAGTAGGTGGAGGAATTTGAGGCAGCGCTGTATGTTAGCTGGTTGACGTGTCATTGTAGGTTCCTCTTTTCGTGGAAGGGGCCTGGACGACGGGGAGGTAGGGGGGCGGTGTCTGCTCTTCTGGCGGCCAGTGAACTATCGTGTCTGTCAGAGAGAATGAAAGTAGCGGCAGAAAAATTGTGCTCGTTGAAAAAAAAAATACGGGGTGGGGGGGTTAGTATATCAATCAAAGAACGAAATGAATGAGTCAAAGAAAAGGGAGGTTGGAATATTATTGACAAGCGAATAACTAATAAAAAGTTAAGCAATTCAATGAAAAATAACTAAGTACCCTTGCCTAAACTTTAAAGTTCAGCATAGCGAATAGATTCTAAAACTCCCTTTTAAATGTTCATGCCTATTGGTTGCAATGTCTTGAAATTATGAATGAGGTACGATTCTCTATATTTTCTATCCCGCGCAGAACGGCAATTTAACTGTAGTATGTAGAGTTTAAGTTCGTCAAAGTTATGACCTGGTTGGTTAAAATGTTCGGCGACGGGCTTTGGGAAGTTCTTTAGCTGTGTCCGCGCGATGTCCTTTTAACCTGACATTCATTGATTGTCCCGATTTGCCGATATATTGTTTCTTACAGAACGAACACTCAAGCATATAAATTACATCGGAGCTAGTGCAAGTAAAGGAAGTTTTCACTTTGTGTGTATAGCTATTTGCGGTGCTTTTAATTTTAAGGTCACTTTGAAGGTGCCTGCAGGTTTTGCACCTGGGGCGAGAACATGCTTTTATTACGGGGGGAATATGTTGGCTGACTTTTGCATGCATTACATGCCTTTAGAGTTTCAGTTTCGCTGATAGGTATCCCTTTGTACATGTGGGAATGCTTTTCTCAGACGCTCGTTACTTCATTATATTGGGTGGTATTTTGATAGGATGTTGATATTTGGGAGGGCATTACAATAGTTTGTGTAAAAGCTGGTGGTCTATCAGATTCTGGTGTAGGTTGTTTCTTAGCTAATGCTGACTGCCTCTCTAATCTTGACGCGATGTCATAAGCCCGGTCGAGAGGAACTTGTGGATGCTTTCGTTCCGCTAGTGTTACTTTAAGGTCATTTTAGGTGGTGGATATAATCGTTGTCTTCGCTACCGATTCTTCTTATTCGTTTCGCTTGCCCGACAGAAATTCCTCGCTTGCAGTGTCGCGGGTGATGACTGGTGTAGTCTTAATACTGCTGCCTATCCTGTAGACTTCCGGTAAAGTGTTCTTTTCAGCTTTCCATTTTCTATGCAAACCGTCGTATCCAGGAAGTTAATCTGACTAGGAAGGTGGTGAGCAGGAAACTTAACACTCGGGTTTAAGCGTTTGAAATGACTAATTATGTCGGCTAGCGCGTTTGTGCCGTGTTCCATATTTTGAATATGTCGTCAATGTAACGCAGGTAGGTATGCGGTATTAAAGGATATGATTTTGTTAAGTTTGCTTCAAGCTGTCCCAGGAAATTTTGGCATACGTGGGCGCAATGGCGTCCCCATGCTTGTGCGAAAAATTTGTAGGCAGTGAATAGAATCGAATTCGAAATAGTTGAGCGTGAGAACTAGCTCGAGAAGTTACAGGTACGCTTGAGGAGTGTGGGCTTGAGGATTGACTGCGCGAGACTTCGACACGGCATCACTTTCTTCACTCATGGGTATGTTAATGCAAAGAGCAGAAACGTCTAAAGTTACTAGAATATAGCGCGGTCCGTGAGGATTTTGTTAGCGTTAATCGAGTCGATAATTCGAGGAAAGTGGGGCGTATCTAGAACAAATACTGGCAATTTACGTGAAACAAGTTTTCTAAACGAAGATGCCAGTGAAGCTTTGCAATGTATATACGTTGCCGATACTGTTTGAAATTTCCATTATTTTGTAATTGGAGATTGTCGTCGACGCCTACTGCTTTGTTTAAACACAGCCGTTTGTGAACTATCTGGCATGTAAAATTGGATCCTCGAAGAAATAAAGCATGGATGAACTTTAAAATGTTTTTAAAATGTTAGTGTAGCAGGGTTACCGGGAGCGTTCTAGCACATGCCCACAACGTCATTAGGCCGCCTTTCGAGCAGTGACTTAAGTCGCATTTTTTACTATAAGCAAGTGGATCACGATTTCCGCTTTAAGCTCAATAAACTTGTACAACAGCCTCATTACGTGGGCAAGTGCTTGCATTCCGCGCGGTTAAAACATTGATCCTCTACTGGCAAGTGAAGCTAAATGTTGTGTCAAAATGAAACAATCAAGGAGGCCTTTACGCGAATAACGATTGATGCAACCAGCAGATATGCGTTGGTCATGGCTGTCTTGACAAGCAAAATTCTCCCGTCATTTTGTTTATTGTGCTAAATTTTCAATGTCTTTCCTCATCAATAACAGGCACTTTAAATCCTTCTGAATCATGTCTAGAAATGACCCATGAGAGTGCGATACAGCGTATTGAGCTTGCGCAGACCTTTTTTTTTTGCACAAAAGCAAAAAGAAAGCCAGTGATGTCATAATACAAAAAGTTCGAGCTGAAAACGAGTGCAGTCACCTGCGATTATAGTGGTGTGAAACCGTAAACCTCCTCATCAAATACTCCATGCATCTTACGGAGGTTGAAAGAGAATGCTTCATGTTTGACAATGACCAAAGCTGTGCGCCAAAGGCTGCTGACGCAACCAAGAGATAGTGCGATCGCTCATTCGCACACGAGAAACGAGGCACGTTTTTCGCGAGGTTTATTTTTTAGATCGGTGCAGTCCATGAAGCGATTAACGTATTTGTAATATGATATTTGAAAGATACATACTGCGTCTTGTTTTTTGGAAGAAAACAAAACGACATACAACCATGGTTTAAGCGAACGCTGTTATCGCACTAATCGCGACAACCTGCACAATATTTCAATTCACACCTCATAGAAAATTTTATGTAATTATTTATTAGCCTAGTAAAGGTAATTAGATAATTACTTCTGCAATATCAATCAAATACTTTATACAACGCCCATCAGTGTAGTATATATGCTGTTAGCCTAACACACACTCATCCTTTTATTTCTTGCACACATTTATTTGTGACCATGGATATACGTCCACTAACTTTTGAAAAGTTGGCAACTGAAAGACGTAAAACCACAGCAGATTGGCGAAAAAATTCCGCACTAGAATTTGACTTTATTTTCCACTAATGCAATGGCTCCTTGAATTCCTGAGCTCCGGAGACGAAATCATCTCGGAATTTGCTAGCGTCATTTGTGACCTATCATAGCAGCATTTCGTAGAATTCTTCGTTGCCTAACATTTTTTTCCACTTTTAATTTGTTTTAAATGTTATCCTCTACGCAGCTCTGCGTTTTCGCAAAAGGTAACACGAGGGACGAGCTCCATGCACGGGAGAATGAGAGGCTGCGAAATACACGTAGTCAAATTCCAAGGGCACCACAGATGTGGTGAAGAAATTCGCTCGATAATGTTTCTGCATCAACGAGCTTCAAAATCAATGAGAGGGGGTTGCCTGGTTTAACCGCGTGTAACAAAGCATGGTATAGGATTATAGCTTATATATTTTCAATCGTAAAACCATGCACCGTAGTTTGGTATCTTTGTTTAGAGGCCAGGAACAATTACTTGCATATGCATCAGTTGCAGGTGCCGATCGCGGCATTGCTGCTTCACGAATGCCGCCATAGGACCTAAATTTTGCCACTCAGTCAGCGTTCAGAGAGCTTGGCACTACATTTGTCAATTCATGTGGGTGTAGTCGCTTGTGTGTGACCTCACTCAGCCATAATAGATCAAGTACGTCAAACCCAAACCAGTTGTTATCAGGAGTCATGAAGCCTACAAATTTGCAAATCTGTAGATATTGCACGCTTGGCCGGCCACGGAGACCAAAGATCAACACGCAGGATCCATAAAGAGACTCGGGCAAGACGAAGGAATGCCAGTTCGCGCCGGCAATATTTGGCCATAGCGAGTCCTCTACGAATATGAGAGTGAACACGATTCTAAAGTACACCGCAGGACCTTCTCTTGCTTTCTAAAGCGCGAATTGATGTTATACGCCTTAAGTTGGTATTGTTGCCTAGAGAAAAGAAAGAAATATTCGTTAATGTATGTGTCGCGTGCCCAAGTGGCACCGTTGTCACGCCACAGATGACGCGATCGGAGCCTCGATTAAGCCACGCGCGTGGTCTTTAGAGAGGCGTAGTTCGGCAGCGTTTTTGTTCATCTGAACAGGACTGGTAGCGTTTGAGACAGATTGCTATGCAACAGTAGGTATAATTTATAAAACACATACAGATGCTCATAAGGAATTATAGGGCCTACAAGTGCGCAATGCCTTGTAAACATTTGAATCCTGCATGGTTAACTATGACCCCCTTGCAATCGACACTGCCACGCATTTGACTCTGCCTTGTATGTTGCTTGCATCAACAGAATAATAGCACAAGGTTAGCTGGCGGCACATGCAAAACGGAATAAATATACCAGAACAACATGACAAAACACAAGAACTCTTTAGTAATCAGTCTTAGCTGTAGAAGTTGTGTATGCTCTTACCCACCACCACTATGGAAAACAACGTCTTAAAACATGGACCTGTGGGTATCACTCCATTATTGCAGTATCCATTCATGTGACAGAAATGTCGGCGCCAGCATGGTCTGCAGCCCAGCATCGTCGATGTCCAGTGACAGCATCGCTCTTGATGATGTCTCGAAGACCACGTTGCTTGCTGCTCAGTGCACTCTGGCAGATCAGAAATCTGGTGCTTATGCAGCGCACGCGAACAGCTTTGGCCTCCCGGACAGGAGTGGGAGTGGCTTGGGCGAGCAGCAGCATGTCTACGCCCAGCGACACAAGCGCAAGCATGTTCAAAGTTGCGCGGATGCATTGTACCAGCAGCGGCTCTGAAACAAAAGACCAGCGCTTTGTCGAGCATGGTTTTCGGACGAGACGTCACTTTTTCACCATAGTACTAGGGCGGAATCAAGCCTGGTGTTTCACGCCCGTCGTCTTCTCCAGAAACACTGCATCCCGGCCACTTCGTTCCTTGATGCGCGCGACAGTCTGCACGTCTGCCAATATGGCGTTTACCACGCGCTCCCTATTCCGCGCACAACTTGGTCGTCATCAACCTTATTTCTTATCTGCCATCTTTTCTCCGCTCACAACCATCGGCTCCTGCTGTTATTCGCACAACTTTGTTCATATAGCTTTAACCTCTCCTGGCAGAAAAGTATGGTCCTGAAGTTGTGCGAAGAGAATCGGGCAGCAAAATAAAGGGGTACGTCATCCCTTTGACCAGTGCGGAACGTATCTGTCAGTGTAGAGAGCAGATGCGTGCAGATATGTACACATATAAGTGCAGGAGAATGAAGCAAGCCCAGGAGTGTCAACTATCGACGAGTACGATGGCCTCAAGCTGCGTACGACAGTCACGAGAGCCACTAGCAGGGGGTCATATCTTTCAACTAAATGCTCAAAGCCCCTCTGCAATACAAACGGGTGCACTACGAGTACGGAACGAGCCCGGAGGTGGTGGTGTGCAGTTTTTAAAAGGTCCATCGTAAGAAAGCAGGAGGGGGAGAGAGCGGAAAGTTGGGAGACACTTGAACGGGGCCCCTGTTCTTGACAGACGGGAAATGCGAAAGGGTGGGGTGCCTGCGGCGTTGCTGCTCGCCTGGGATGACCGATGCTGGACGCGCTTTAGCCGCGGGAATGCCGTTGAAGGGAGGCGGGTGTGGAAGAGAGCGAGGTGTTTTGCTGTTGGTGACCGAGAGCTGGAGGGGGGGGGGGGGGGGGGATCTTTCCTTGTTTTCCTCGCGTCTCCAAGGCCATGGACATACATAGAGGGTATGTTTCCCTTCACTCGGTTTATATTACCCGGCGGTTCTCGAAAACGTGCTTCCGCTAAAAGTGTTCACAGAAGCAGGTGCCAGCCAACCGTGCTGTTCGACATATCATTAGCGAAAGTGGCTGGCCAATGCAAGCAGCACTCACGTACGAATTTCTTTGTGACTTCGGCCTCACATGCTCAGGGTGCTTCACGCGTTTACCAGAGGCCGACTTTCGATCTATGTGTCTAAGCATCTTCACGCCACCTTGTGTCACTGGAAGGTAGTGGACAAATTGACAGTACATCGGGCTGTGATGCTAAGGGGACAGGGTGCGAAAGCAAGCGGCGGAATCAAAGCCCCACCACGCGCCGACTTCAGGCTGGTGCCAGTGGATGGCGCCGCGTGTGCAGTAAGACGCGCGAGAGGGGAGCCCGACTGAATACAATTTCTGCATTCGCAATAAGCCGCGTCTCCACATTAATTCAATGCGAATCGGAGTAACGTCCACATTCACCGTTAAATAGGTTCTGTTGAATATTCTGTCTGTATGTCTATCCCGCGTCACTGGAAGTTGCTAGTGTATCACCTAATCTGCAGCGCATTGGACTGTGCTCAGGAAATAGACTTTCAGACCAACTGTCGGACGCACTTTGGTCACTGGGTACGTGCCATTCTTCAATAAACCTTTTAGATCCATCTTGGAGCACTACGTTTGTGCCACTTGGAATGTGCCGCTCTTACACGAACCTGACGCCAACTTGGGGCCCTGAATAGGCGCCAGTAGGTATTTGCCGCTCTTCAATTAAACTCTTTGACACCAGTTCGGCAAACAGACAAACGCCACTACATATGTGCCACTCTTGAATGGTAAAAATGAATCTCAAAGATCCTGCGGTGCTCGGCTGAATATAACTCGTGCATAGCGTGGACTTCACGGCGACGCCACTAGATAGAGCAGCTAGTTCGGTGGGAAATGCGAATGACGATTCGGGATGCATACGCGTTTCGGCTTTGGCCATACGCTGTGTCGCTACATTGCTTCAGTGATAATCGCATTAAGGTCGCATTTATTGTGAGAAGGAATGTGGAGGAATTCTTGTATATCATTGATTTGTTTTGCCCTATTGCAGGGCGTTAAAGCCTATTTTTGGTCGCCCGGTTTCCGTTCAGGCCATAGCCTTCTATATACTTTCTCTGCCCGCGCTACGGTGCCCGCGCAATCACTCCGGGAGCGCCGTTCAACCTCCTCTCCTGACCTCCTCGCAGGTCGGCCGCTAGGGGCGCTGCTAACCCAGAATAGTTCGCTAGCCGCCGTGCATGGTTAAAGGCGGGAAAAGTTGCGTGTGCGCGTCTCCATTAGTGTCAAATCGAGACAATATTAATTTGCCTTGCCTGCCGACGGTTCGCTGGTTTGCTGGGAGATCACCTTTCTGCAGCAGTCCACGGCTGGGAAAAAAACTTGCCTTCTGCCTTGGATTGACGCGGTGAGCTCCGGTAGGGTATTGAAGGACTGTGGCTGTGGTGGCACTGTCGGTTTCCGTATTGAGGATGTCTAGCAGCAGCGCAAATGAGAGCCTTCTGGCCGAAAAGAAGACATTGTGGTCACGAGTGGGTTGTGCTACTTTAAATAGTTTGATAGGGCGCTTTGCGAGTGGATACACAGTAGTATGGCGTATTGTTGTGGACTTGGATGCACCTCGTACAGTAAGAGAGAGGTCCCGGGCATCTCATTTCATGAAATTCCGAGCGATGAAGAACTTCCAGAGAAGTGGCTCCAAGTTTGAATGTGTCAAACGTGGAATGCTTCAGATACTTGCTGAGAGAGATGCACTTTCGATTTGTTCTGACTAGAAACCTCTCGTCTGACGCCAATGAATCTTTTTTTGGGTGGTTGAGGAGGTCAGCTGGAAGCAACGATCAGACAGACTCACGGGCAGTTTTGTGTGGAACAGAAAAGTCTCTGAACACAGGCATTGCGTCAACATCGGCAAACAGCAACGTGATGGACACGGAAGATAGCACATGCTCGTCGCTACGCCGGCAACTGAGCGTAAGTACTACGCCAGAACCATCCTAAAAATTTCCCAAAGAGGCGACAGCAGCGCTGTTCAACCACATTACCCGGCGCAAGGAAACGTTTAGTTCACCAGAATGTGCAGCACTAGCGATGGTTGGCGGATACCTATCGAGAGCTGTTAAGCTGTTAATGAGCGGGTGTCTTGCAAAGAATGCCTCAGTTTGTTGACAAAGCCCAAGCCCTCGGCGCCATCAGATTCTCTGATTAGGCTTCAAGACAGAAGCCGTCTGCTGTATCGGTCAGACGAACTCGTAGTTGTGCTGAACTCTTTTCACAAGTAGGTTGAAGTAGTGCTCGCTAAGCTAAGAAATTTTACGCAGCCGCTGAGGGAGACTGCCGTGAATGCTGCTCAAGTGCTGCGAGAGCGTGAAGTATGTAATTGTTCAGTGCCTGAGCATCACGAGAAGCTGTTCGAGATCATGGTGACAAAGTTCTTCCGCCCTCTATTCACTAATTTTGTGCTGAAGATAACGGAGAAGAATGAAATCGGCAAACTTTTTTCACAGAAGCCCCTGCCACGAAAGCTCCACAAACTTTAAATCCAAATGATGGCAATAAAAGCTTTTGTTGTGCAGTTATTAGAGCCGACATTATTTTTTTTCGACACTGACATACAAAACATATGTAATAATAAGCTGAAGGAAAATGAAGCTTCATACTAATACAGATAAGAGCTGTGGTTTTCCTTTTATCGTTATTTTCTTTTGGAAGAAGCAATGCGCGGCGGCCTGTACGCTTCTGTGTCGGCGTTAAACGCCCGGAGATGTTGTAAAACAATATAATCGGCACCGGTAAAAGAATTGCGTGATATATAGTTATGCTACAGCACACGCCGCCGTAGAGCGTCCTGTATTTCTATTCTGGGGTAGCACCGCCAACTGGTGGTGAGTGACGGCACTAGGCGCGATGACCGGTTCACTTCGTTCATCGGCGCCGATGGGCAGGCGTGAAGTATATAGGAGGCTATGTTCAGGCTCATGCTTTTAATGGTAATAGCATACTTAGAATTCGTCACACACTTTCTGGTAATTAGCGATTTATTTATGCCTGTTACTAACAGTTTTCCTGACAACTTGAATCACTGGGAAGTCCATGGACTAGTGAATAGGCCATCGACTGCCTGTTGAGACAACCGAATCCGAGACCACCCATCGTAAACTTAGGCTCTGGGTGTGTGTCACGGGGCTTGGTCCGCCCTTCAATGAGGCTCTTGCACATAAACTTGGGTCAATGGATATTTGTACTTTGTATGTGCCGCTCTTAAGTGAATATTTTCACGCTAACTTGGCTCATGGGGTGTGCGACACTGGGTATGAGCCGAAACAAAATGAATATCTTTGACGCTAATTCGTGTCACTGGGCATGGGCCGTGGCTCATAACAAAAAAAAATCTAAACGTTCTACGATGCTGGTAGGAATCCAGCCACCGGCCTATAGCTATTCAGTAAATCCTTTGTGAATATGCATTCACACGCGCACACCACGCGAGGGCTTCGTGGCGCCGCTTCAATGCGGCTCCAAGTGTACAGAGCGAAGCTTGGCAGAGGAGCACTGCTGAGTACAAGCTGACGTGACATGCTTTGGAGGTGGCGATATTGTGCGACGCTAGATCGCTTTAATTTTATTGGCGCAAACATCGAGATTTATATTGAGGTGTGGGCTGATCCAATTTTAGGGGGGGGGGGGGTTTGGTTTGGTTCCGCTAAGGCTCAGTGGCTATCACTTTTACTATTCGAATTCGAACTAAGCTTTCTCGTCTAGTTCGTTCTAACACATAGATGTTTGAAGTGGGGTAAAAATACATGCCTTCAGTTTTCGCGAGAACACACAATACCTTTCGACAGACAAGTTACCTGGGTATAGTGTGTCGCTACTGCGAAGCATTTTCTGTCGAAAAGGCTATACCTTCCAAAGCGTACCCACACAATTGACGCAATATGCTTTGTTTTCAGTAGGACTGTCGGAATTTACCGGTTAATGGGAATATGTGGCGTCCGCTGCGGCTTTCAAATGTTTGAGCAACAATTAGGGAGCGTAAAGCTACTGAAATACTAAGTTGACTGGTATGCTCTACCACTTCCATATAAACGTCTAGCCTAGAAATATTACTTAAGAACTATGTTATATATTCTTTGACATTTGACATTTGCTTTATTTCACCATTATAGCACATCAGTACACAACAAAAATGCACATAACTGGTGAGGATAGCGGGAAAAAAGCTGCTTTTTGCAGCTTGACTAGCCCCGCCACCCCCTGCTTACAAAGACAGCAACGGAAACAAGCTGACAAAGAACAGTTCAAAGCAATTTTTTTCCAAGGTCATACAGCATAATCCAAAACAATTTCCATGTTTAAAGCACAAAAAAGTCACGATATCTTAATTAAAATAGCATTTTTCGATAACGTGCGTAACCCTTCAACTGTTACTTCAAACTTATTTAGTGAGCTCGAAAGACAATACTGTAATAGTTGCAGTCTATAAATAGCTCGCGGCCGGGGCATATACCAATGGTTGGTGTGTCTTGTTATTCGTGAGGAGGGATTAAGAGTTAAATTTGCTAAAGCGCGAATGTGGCTGCCTTTTTGAAATTATTCGGACCTAAAAGCTGTCAAGAGGTGATATTCGTATAGGGTTGTAACTTTTAAAACATTAAACTTGGCAAATAATTCGGACGTGTGCGCATTGTACGACAAACCTGCAATGCAACGCAAGGCATTTTTTGCAATTTGATTAAGTTGTGCAACGAGTTCTTGGTACCAGTTGCCCAGACTAGAGGCAGTAACGCAGATGAGGAGAGAAGAGAGAGCTACACAACATAAGCTTTTGTGCCTCTGGCAGTATGCACTGACATTTTCGCAGGATACCTACAATTTTACTAAGTTTATTTCTTATGTAGTCTGTGTGGTGTTTCCAGGATATATACTCGTGAAACACAACACCCAGTGTGTAAGCAGACGACGAAATTTCTATTCTAACATTATTTATACTTAGCGAATAAAGCATTTTGCATGATGCAGATTTGGCCCGATAAAGAACAGCTTTTGTTTTAGCACAGTACATAGTGAATACTTTACTGCCCAAGTGTGTAGTCTGTTTAATGTATCATTTGCAGATGCTATGATGGTGTCGGCATTCGTTCCTGTAAATAATAAACTCGTATCGTCTGCATAAATTACGTATTGTGCTGAGGTACCTATACTTACAATATCATTTATAAAAATAATAAACAGAAGTGAACCTAGTATGCTGCCCTGAGGCTCACCATATCTAATTTGTTCTAGCGCCGACAGTTCTTTGTTTATGGACACATTTTGGTTTATATTGGTCAAGTGGCTTTCAATATATTGTAGTACAACACCACGAATTCCGTAGCAATTCAATTTTTGTAATAACGTTGCATGATTCACGGTATCGAAGGCCTTAGAAAAATCTGCATAAATTCCTAAAGTTATTCTTTTTGCCTCTATATTGTATAGGATTAGTTGTTTTTGATATAGTAACGCGCTTTGTGCCGAAAGACCAGGTCTAAACCCCTACTGGGATGGCGTCTACTGGTTATTCCATCTATGTCCTTACTCTTGCTCACTTTAAAGCATCTAAATACATTTATTACCTCGTATTCATTATTTGGTGTGGCGAATAGAGAATTCTGTGTTGAAGTGGGTAGGTAGTTGAGAGCGTCGTCATCATTTGTGCTCTCAACTAATGTAGTAAAGTGCTTATTGAAATTGTTAGCCAATTCTTTACCTTTGTACACTTCGTTGCCTATTTCGAGTTCATCAATATTGTTTGCGGGTTGCCTTGCAGATATTACAGCGTTCAGCTTGTTCCACATTTCTTTGGTGTGATGTGGAACATCACACCATCGAACATTGTGAAATAATAATTATGTTTCGCTTGCCTCTGAGTTTTGTTGAAATTATTTCGATACTTCTTGAAAGTCTTGAAGGTAACTGAGTCGCGTCGTATTAGAAAGACATTAAAAAGCCTATTTTTTTCTTCAATCATTTTGAGTATGGAGGCATTCATCATGGCTTACGGGCACGCTTAAATTTTTTAGGAGTTTTATAAAGAAAGTGTTTCTGATATACTGAGCACACGATCTTCATAAAGCGGTTGTATGCTAGATCGGGTGAGGATAACGACAATACATCCTCCCAATCTACTGAGCTAATTTCTTCTCGGAAAGATAAAAGTGAACGGGAATTAATTTGTTGAAATTTGATCTGTGGCAAAGCTTTGATCTTTTGTTTGAGATTCCGAGCCAAAGCAATGTATATAGGTAAGTGATCGCTGATTGTCGTGTCAAGAACACCAGAATGTATCTCGTCAGGCGGAGCGTTTGTTAAAAAAGAAGTGTATGAGTGGTGCACTTGTCGGCTTAGTTCTGGTCGGGGTTGAAATCACATTAGAAAGGTAATTTGAAACTGAAAGAGCAGATAACTCGGATCGCTTATTTGTGTTCTCTAACGTGTCCACATTTAAGTCACCACCCATGACTAATGTGTATTCCAGCTCGTTAGTAAATGAGAAGTAGTTTTCTAGAAATTTTAGGAAACTTTTTATATTTCCGTCCGATGGCCTGTAAAAATACTACCATTGCGTTACAGGCTCCAGCTCAAATTGGTTTTACTAATATACCGCACACTAAATCATGAAATCATTTTAGACACATTTAATAGGTCTGCTCTTAGTAACACTAACAATGCGAGATTTTCCGCTAACAACAATTTTTTATTCCCTACAATAAACAGTAATTATGGAATGTTTACTGCTCTTTTTACGGCCATTTAATACTGGAACAAACTAACACCCCATGTTAAAGCCTGCCGCACAACATGAACATTCAAGAGAGATACGAAGAATTATTTACTAACGACACTACTGGCTACAGACTCATTACTATGAGTTTATATTGTTTACATAATTATTTTCCAGTTTTCAATTTTTTTTTGTATTTATCTAATGTATCGATAGGTTTTATCCTTTTTTTATTCTATATGTCCCTCTGTCATCTTTTTTTTCTCCTTCTTTTTAGACGTTTTAAATTTTTTGTTGCATAGTCTATATAACACTTGTACATTGCGTATTGTGAGCATATATATGTTTCTATTTATCTGTTACATTAACCTCGTGTTCTATGACATGTGTCATTCCTATGTTTCCATAACGTGTCAATTACTACATATTTATTCATTCATACGCTGTATGTATTTCATTTGCTTGTATTTTGAACTTCAATTATTGTAAGCACCTTTCTTGTATATGATTATTTGCTTCACTAACTTCGTGTATCCTGATGTTTGTTGCTGTTATGTTGCCATAATGTATTAATTACTGCATTGTTAAATTACTAATAGGAGGTCCCCCTGACAGTTCTTGTAACTCCGGGGCCTCCTTCTGCACTAATGATGAATGATGAAATAAAAAATTTAAAAATACTACAGCGAACACAAATTTCCCGCACCTTACGGAAAGTATTTCGATGTCCGTTGAACAGACTGATCAATCGCTGATACACTCTTGCAGTATATATCTATTTTTCTCCCTGTTAAAACTGATGAAACTATGTTCGTCAATCTGTATTACTTCTGCATCAGTACGGTACCAAGTGTCCGTCAGCATAATAACTGAAAACTCGACACTAAACTTTTCAATAAAAACAAGCAGGCATTCTTCCTTCAAGCCGGCTGACTGCTTGTTTATGTGGATAAATGGTAGAGGTTGATTGCACTGCAAAGTTATTTAGTGTGGTCGGGTTACGTACTTCGCACTCATATTGACATTAATAGAGGCACGTTATAAATACATGCAAAACAAAGCTTCCCTAAGCAAAAAATCGTTAGCACTGACCAGTGCAAGCTAGCTACATTAAAGGCTACATGCATATAGAGAGAAAGGATGCAGCGCTTTTGAATATATAGAGAGAAGACTTGGGCATATGTAGAGAGCAGACTTCGCCACGCAGTACTTACGAATGAAATAGCACAGTTTGTACATGCAATTAGGTAGAGCAAAATATAGTGTCCTGTCCAATAGAATAGCCGACATGTGTTTGGTCACGCCTTCTCACTGCAGTTCAACATATTTTGGAAGCTTGGCTAAAGTTAGCAGGTGCACCTTGTATCACTGCAAATGTAGTGCGAGTAAGGACAACTCGATTTTCTGTAATAAATAAAATTCCTCCATAAACCTGACACATATTGTTGGTTCAAAGGCATCTCTGCGGCACGCCGACCTCTTAATGGAAAGAAAACTTATAATACCTCGTTTGCTCAGTAACGTAATTTTCTTTTTTATCGATACGGATTTTGCCACTGCGTGTATGATCATTTTCGGCAAACCATCCATAATGTATATGCGACATGGCAACCCATGGGCAGCAGAAAACCTAAATTTATTAAAATATATCTGCCCAATCACTCAAGGGGTATAAAAGTTGAGACCTTTGACATGCATAGACATAGCAAGTGTATGGTTAAGCATCGGGGACATGTGTCGGCGGCGCGGCGGAGTGATTCACTCGTGAAATGTCAGTCTCTCAGCTATATTGTGTGCTGCTACGATAGATACACTCAATACAGAACTATTTTTTGCAGTGTTAGTCAAACTACGCATGGAGTAACCGTTTTTCGGAAATCGCAGCGGTTCTGTACAGATCGTTCATGGAATTCTTACGGCAGATTCCCAAACAGTTTTGTTACGTTGGAACAATTTCTCTTCTTCTAATTCCAGTGAAGAATAAGGCACGAACACATGTATGTGGATATCTTCTCTTGTTAAGAGAAGTCAGACTTTTGTCTTGTCTTGGTAAAATAATTTTCTTGCTATTTAGGCAGACAGTACAATTAGGAAAATAACGAAAAAAACAATTATGATATATACATTTGTAAACTGTTCCCCGGAAATTATCCGCAAGGTTAGTAAGGCAACTGTGGAATATGCGCTGTCATACCTAGCATTGCGCAGTTAAAATTATTTATAAGGCATTTATAAATTTTATAACGAAATTCCAATTATCCAGCGTATGGCATCACGTCTAGATTGATGTTGAAAATAAAACCTACCACACGAATTATGTCATGGATGCATGCTTTAATATCGTACTTATACCAGGGGTATTTCATTCACTCATTCAGGGCGTTTTTAGATATGTCACCAACACGTTTAAACATTAGGTGCCCTATTCTAGAACACTAATTTTGTTTGGTATTCTTGATATAATGAGGTGACGGCTGCTCTACTTATCTAGTGGGGTTTATTAGTATTTATCTAATAGCCACCACATCGAAGCTTTTGAAGGGCAACATGGATAGGCTGCTAGTGTTCCAGAAGGCACTGCAATGATGTAACAGGTAAGGCAAATGGCAAATCAACTCTTAGGTAAAAGTAACACCATATTTATTCTCGAACACCCGGATTACGTTCAAGCGGCATGACGACATGACAGGTCCTAAGTTGACCCGGTATCCTCCTTGGACTATGAAGAGCAGGGGATCCGTCACCGCTAGGAAACGTCAAATGTATCCTTTTAAATATTCTTTGCCCGCAAAGGATAGTGCTTTAATTTAGCAATTTATATTGACAGATTGAAGGACAGATTTCAAATTTAGCAATTAATGAATTTGTAACGGTGATGTGATTGCAGTTCAATATTTTATTGTTTGTGCTCGCAGAGATGGACTTTTCCCCTCTATTGGGTATTAGCGAAACATTATGCGCTGATATTATCCATAGTGCACGTATTTTACTCTCAATATTATAATTCGTAAAACAAACGCTTC
Organism: Dermacentor silvarum; assembly: GCF_013339745.2. Lineage (NCBI taxonomy): Eukaryota > Metazoa > Arthropoda > Arachnida > Ixodida > Ixodidae > Dermacentor > Dermacentor silvarum. The sequence goes on along the minus strand of NC_051164.1, from coordinate 44,555,352 downwards.
TTCGAATTAAAGATATCCGTCATGCTTTCATCAGAAGCGCTCGAAGTATTCAAAAATATTCGAGTGCTAGAATGAAAAATAGTTTGTTAAGTTGCCTTTACATTGCTTTCAAACATAACACTCGCGAGTCTTAAGCCGTACTTGGAAATGCATCTTAGTTTGAAGTTCATGCTTGACTGATCTATATGACGCCTGGCGTGAAGGTGACCAAGACGATCATTCCGCTTTCTCTGGCACGTGCACGGTAGGCGTCATTTAGACAAAATCAAGAATGGCCTTCAAGGCAAGATGCATTTCGAGGACGGGGGTTAGTCGTAGGACTGCGCATTGCTTCCAAGTTAGTGACTGACATTTTTCTATGAGAAATGCAATGACGTTACAGAATGCGTACGTCATTAAAATGCTATATTTCAAGTTCGTTTTCTACGTGGGTTTCGAGGACGGCAGCAACACTTTGATGTCAAAATATTTCGAATACCTGCTAGTTCATCAGGGAAGCTTCTGTATCAGGGAAGCTTCTGTATACGTGGCTTCTGCGCTGGCATAGCAAAGCCCGGCGTAACGTTTGTGCCATTTACTGATTTCTTCTTTCCTTTTCCTTTTTTTTTTTGCTGCCGTTATGGTAAGCTTCAAGGCTGGTTTCTAAGAAAAGGTGATGACGAGTAGAAAGTAATGATAACACTACGCACGGGATTCAATAAATTCCACGCAACCCCTTTTCAATGATCTGGAATGGAGTGCATATGTGCTCGCGTTGATCCTCCCGAATAATTTGTGAACAAGGCTCACTTCTAAGGCCCGTCGCAGCTACGAAACCGTTATGCAGTTAAACGTGCTTACAACGAACCTCCATATAACGAATTCCTGGATATAACGAAGTTTTTATATTCCCCGCCGTTACTCCATAGAAGCACATGTATTTGAGACCTCTACGTAACGAAGTGGCAGCGGGAGACCCCCTCGATATAAAGAATTTCCCCCTCCGACAACCTAGAGATTTCGCCCCAAATTTTGTCATTTTTGCGCGAGCAGCAACCGGAAGCACCACCTCCGCCGCGACGGAATGCGAAGCGAGCGCACGTGTGCGAGCGAGCGTGCGTGTGCGTGGCGGGCCTGCATCCCTCGACCCGGCGATCTTGCCGCCGCGGGCGTCACCTTTCCCCCTCCCTTCATTCAAACCTGATCCTGCCGCTGGCTGCAGCTGGCCTAGCCCGCCAAGCCGCCACTCTCTCCTTTTCCAGTTGATGTTGCCGACGCGCTGGTACACGCTGTGACACATCACACTCGATGAGCGCGGACACGCGCTGTCAAACGGTGTCGGCTAAAGTCCCTATATAAGAAAAGTACCGCCATCCTTTGATCAACGACGCTTCTCTCTCTCCTGTATCTCCAATTGGACGATGATAGCGCGCGCTTTTCACTTCTGTATATTTTGTTTTTTTCCGCCTCAGAGCCATGTTGAAAGTCCTCTGCGCAGCCGCAGTCACCGGCGGCGGCAGCGGCGCGCGCCCGGCCTGAAAGCTTCAACGTAGACTTTCTAGGTGCGCCACCGTCGACTTGGCTTTCGCAAGCAAAAAGTAAAGAAAAAAGCAAGCGCTTTAGGAGAGGAGGCGGCGGAGGAAAGAGTAGATGGCGGTGCTTTTCTCACTTTAGGTGGCGGTAAAGCCCCTATATTTATAAAAGTAGCGCCATCCACTTCCCTCCTCCTCCGTTCCACTATCGCGCTCGGCGCGACCAGTGCGATCGAGGCGCGATATCGACAGTGGCGCCGCCTGCGTCGGGCCTGCCGTGGCAGACGACAGCTAACGCGCTACCAGAGGAAATCCGAGGAAAACTTCGATCGCGCCCTGCGGAGACGTTTTTGAGGCACGATTTTGCTTCGTCAGTCAGTAACTGGTCTTAATAATGCCGTTTTTGAAGTAGCAACGCGACGATGCGAGACGGCGCAAATATCAAGTGTGCAGCAAGCGTTTGCGCACGCCGGATGGTAAACAAAAAAAGCTTTTTGCCCTCGCCTTGTCGGTTGCGGCAACTTAAGGCGCAGCAGCATGCCATCACAACGAAGTTCTTGTCCCTAACACGTTTGATCCGTTTGTGCGTACAGCACTTTCGTCGCACAGGCCCGAGAATGGCAGTCGGAGCGCGCTGGAAAGAAAAAAAATATACAAAAGCACGACGCGAACTTCCACGTGACACGGATTGGCCAATGGGGGAGCGGAGGAGGCTGGGGCGACAGGAGGCGGCTAAGAGAGGGCGAGGAGGAAGCGCCGGGGTGAGCGCGGTGGCGGCAAGATCTAATGGCGAATTCCATTGGGAGAACAGGAGCAGGGCGCCGCGCAGTGCGGAGTCGGGCGACAGCGCAGTGAGAACAGGCGCACTCGACCCGCCACTGGAATACGGCGTGCATTCGGAGAGCAGGTGGGAGGGGGACATGTGAGGAGAAATGTACCATGTGACTAAAGCAAACGACGTCCCACCATTCTCTGCAGGAGAGCGGCAAAACACGCGTGATCGTCCTGTAATCTGTCGGGCGTAAGGCTGTCACCGTTTGCGGCCACGTACTACATGCGTTTGTGCAGCGCCGACGCATCCCACAAAGTGTCCGCCTGCGAAGATCATCTGAAACTGCAACTTGAATCTGAAGTTGAGCTCCAGCAGCTTTCGCTGCTGTCACCGTCGAGCGTCTCAAGCACTTCAGCAAGGCGACGACGCTTTGCTGCCGCTGTCCCCCGCGCATCCAACGAGAAGCAAGGCGGACTAGAAATGCCAGGATGTGTCGCTAAATCGCTGCGAAGCTCGCTCGTATCGCCGACGTCAAAAAACAGCGGTACCAAAACACCAACTACGCTTGGCTGCCGCCATTGCCGCCGCGCGCGCCGGCTGAAGCAAAATAAAAAGAAATGAGGAGGATATGACGGTTTAAGTCACGTGACTTCCTCTGTACTCCGCTTTTCAGGCGAGAGCAGTCCGGACTGCTCCCGGCTGCTCTCGGCGCAGCGAAACTGCTCTTGTTCTACCACTGGATGTCGGCTCTCCCACTCCTGTTCGACCACTGAAACACGGCGCCTCTGGAACGAGCACTTTCAGCGTGCTTTTGAGTGCTCCTGTTCTCCCAATGGAATTCGCCATAATAATGGCGCTACTTTTATAAATATAGGGGTTTTAGGTGGCGGCGTGTGGAAGCGCCGCTGGAGAAGCGAGCGAAGTGACCTTCGTGCTGTTGTCTATCGCTTCAACGCAAACTGAGCGCTGAGAACACACAGCACGCACAAAGCTACGAGCCGCCGACGCACCTACACTGTCTAGACTCTGCCCCAACGCAGATCGCTTTCAAGATAAGGATCGCGCGACCGCGCGCCGCCCCGCTATCCCTCCCCCCTCGCTCCCTCGCCGGTGCCTCGAGCGCAACGGAAGAAGGCGCGCTTCCTCCCTGCTTTTCTTGCGCGTGCGATGTTTAGACGCGGTCGTCGGCTCCCCTCGCACGTTTTCACTCGCACAAGCAGCATACGGCGCGCGGCGATTGCGTTATCGCCCTTGGACTTTACACCTAATATTTATGCACCAAAACCAATTTTAGGGCCACAACGCGTCATAGACACCATCTTTAGATAGCAAATACATATTTCAAGGGCCATACTTTTGCTGGCGAAAACCGAAAATACGTCATAGTTGTCGCCCCCGGCACTTCAGTCGGCCAATGCCATCGTCAAGCCACCAAGCCAAGCGGCATGAAAAGTCAAAATGGCCGCTCGGGCCGGCGCGGGGTGGCAGTTCGCAGCGTATGATGCGGGAACGGTCCCACAGTTGCAACGCAACAGCGTGGTTACCAATGCATTGGGTTCTATGGGAGCTGTGCCGGGACCGGCCGAAAACGACGTAACAGCCGGGAAAACGCAGCCCCCGGGAACATAACAGCGGGGTTCTACTGTAACACTATACGACGCTATGACGTCATCGTGACGCTCGCTCTTCGTTTCCGATGCCTCGCGCTTGTGCGAAACGACACGCGTCCACGCATCCGGTACCTGGTGTGACATTCCAAGGATGAGTGCTTCGACCAAAACGGAAAACGGGTGCGCGTTACAATTGAGGGCGCGTTAGAATCGAGTAAGTACGGTAAGCGTTTCTTTTTCAAATTTTCGTGCCGAACCTGCATATAACGAAATCCTCTTTATAACGAAGTTTTTCGGGAATTTGTCAATTTCGTTATATCCAGGTTTAACTGTAGCTAGCCCTGCATATGATGGAAAGATTACGCAGATCACTTCACGCTGTGAAAGAATCACTATATAGAGAAGCATTCTGAAGCTAGCTAACTACCTAGTGCCTCTCGAGTTTGAGCAAAGTGTTAGCAGATGGCGGAACGGCTCCGTGCAATGTGAGCGATTGTGTGGTCGACGTCACCAAGCGTGTGACGAAAACTAGAATACGTCCTGATAAGAGTGATTGTTTGATGGCTGCATCCATAGTACGACGACAACGGCGATGACAATGCGACTGATTCATGGCACTTCGAAGACAAATCTTTAAAACTGATTTCGTTACGAAATTGGCCAATCGCTTAGGAGGCACAATGTCTCATATGGTCTGAAAGTGGTGGCAACCGCGAATAAAATATTGCGGAAATATGGCCAGTACTGACGGAGCTGTAAACTCAATTACCATACGTCTGAAAGAGCTAGTTGTCACGAGGCAACAATGGGATCATTATACACGCTAGCGCATTTGCAAGCAGCTTCATATGCGATTAATCATATAATAACCGCAGCCTTGTTGAGAGATATTCACACGTTCTATTGCTGCTTATGTGGACTAATCGAAATTCATTCACGCACGTTCTCCAGCTTTTTAAGGAAACTTGATGCAGTGTAGTGCGGCAGGATGCATGCGTCAATAGTCTCATTGATAATAAATTGTGAAGTTCTATGGCCCTAAAATGCAGACAGGCTTAATGGAGACGTCGTGGTGCTGGGCGCCTGAATAAATTTCAGAACCTCAATTCGTTAACGGGCAGCCAAAGCAAGACACGGGACCCAATTTTATTCCGCGCCTATTGAAATGCGCTTGCCGCTGCCGCAATAAAACCCGTGACCTCATAGTGTTCATAGCACAACATCATAGCTACAAAGACACCACAATGGTTCGTCTCAAAATCCAAGTTGGTACAGGAAACGTGTTGACTTGTGTGGCTTAAGCAGAAAACGAGATAATCAGTCTCTTGAACTTGCATGGTTAAGGAAACAAAAATTACACCATGTCGTTCCTATGCGTCGTTTCAACATGCTGCACAGAGAAGGGTTAACGCTAGAAGAAATACTAAAATATTCATCATCACCTCTTTGTTCATTTCCAACAGCAGTTGGGGCTCCCTCAGGCGAAAAGCGGTTGCAAACCACCTCAAGTACCTGAGGGTCCACGTACAACACAGCGGTTTTACAGACCAGACCTGTTCAAATGTACAATAGCGCAATGCAGAAATAAAGAAAGTCAATACATAGAACAATGTAATCAAGATGAATAACGGTTACAAATACAACGAAGGCAATTATTCAATGAATACATACATTCTGGAAATGTTTAGTTATCAGGCGAGCGTAAAATGTTTAATCTGAACTTACTGCAATATCCCTCGTAGTAATCTTTGGAATGCTAGTATTGGCTAAGCATCTGGGCACCATTTCAGATTTACTCTGTTCATGCTTCTCATGTGAGTCCTCACTGCCGTTAAAAAGTTCGAAGAAGGAAAATGTATGCCCCTATGGCCTTAATTTTCGATAGAGTGACGGGCAATCGGCAAGAGCAACTTGGTGCGAATCCCACCATTTCCCGCAAAATATTGTAATTTGAAGAGGCCCAGCACAACGCTAGAGAGAAATCTCTTGCAGGTACCTGGTAGGGTCCAAAGAACTCTTTTGAATATAAACGGGGACATCGCTACCGCAGCAGAGAGAATGCGGTCCATCATCAGTGATTGTAACTTCAATGCTTTCCGGCAGTGGAGTGCTTTCACACACATGTTTTCGGGAGAATTTTCGTTTGACTCTGATGGCTCCTTATTGCGTTTGGAAAGTGTTCCAGTGCCCTTTGAGAAGCATGACAACACCTAACATAGAAGGTTTAGAATTTTCGAGACGTAACGCAAAGAGAATATGCTGCACCACACTCGCTTTAGTTAGATGCTTGCTGTTGTCGTATCCTATTTGAGTTTGTATGAATGTTCAATGGACTGTGGCGCTAGTCAAAAATAATAAAAGATTACAACATTTAAAAAATGAGAAGGCGCGCACGCCTGCGCGTGACCGCTTGGGCGCTTATTTCCGCTGAAACGACGCGAGCGCTATCGCATGACTCTGTTCCACCAACAGGGAGGGGCGGATAAGGCCGGTACCTACTCGCTTGCCCTCACTCGACGGGTGGGGCGGCTAGATGAAAGAATGTCTCTACCTTCACTTTTATTCGGGGGCTAAAAAGAATGGAAGATGTAGCGACATCTTCACCGGTATCAGGCTAGCGCTTCGATAACAAAGGGCTACATGAGCACTGAGACAGACGCAAGCAGATAAGATTGGACGATTATGCGCTGGAACCTGGGGCGCGATCTTGTACGCGTTACAAAATGGAACGGAGGCGTTCCGTTCCATCGAGCCGCACACGATTGGCCAATTTCCACCGCGACGTTCAAATTGACCAATCGTGTGCGGTTCGATGGAACGGAACGCCTCCGTTCCATTTTGGAACGCGTACAAGATCGCGCCCCTGGTATTTAATGGCAGGTGGTTTAGTTTTCGCTGGTGGCTTTGCATATTGCACGACGCGGGAATGAGCGGACGATAAGGCAGTTGATCACTTTTACAGCGAATCTGTATATCTCTACCTGCCAAGGAAATTTTCTTGTCGGCGTTAGCAAAAAAACGTCAGGCTAGAAATTGAACAGAAACAGCATATCTCCTTTGAAATCAGGGATGCAGCATATAGCTCAGCACTCGTTTTCACAAGAAAAACCACAAAAGAAGCATCAAAACCACGTGATGGATGATAAGGCACCTGTCAACAATGGGAGCAACCTCCGATGCGTTCGGGTAAAGATAAGGTTTGCAGCTGCTTCGAAAGGGCTAGACGTCATTCAAAACCCTCGTGAAACCAGTGCCTCTGGTTTCACTCTGTGTGGAGTCACGTGTGTGAATTGAAGTGACGTCACAATGGGTAATCGTTGTGGGTGTCGTTTACAGCGTTCCTTCTCCCGCGTCCGTTTCCCGGTAAAGATTAAGGTTGTGTAAGCTACTCCGAGTGAAAAAAATGACCAGCAGCTTAAAATCACGTAGTGACATCACCACGTTCCAGCAACTGATTCATATCATTCCAGGCTACCGTGGCTTGACCACGGAAAGTAAACACGCCAGAAGAACAGCGTGAATATAATGTCGTTGTGAAGAATTAAAAGGTGTGGTTCACTACATTTCACTTACCTCTGGTTTCACTCTTTGTAGAGCCACGTGCGTGAATTCAATTGACGTCACAATGGGTAATCGTTGTTAGTGTCGTTTACAGCTTCGCTGTCCAACCACCTTCACAGCGTGGATTGGAGCCACTGTTTTTTTGCCTCGCAATGGCGAGCGTGCTCAGGAAAAGTGAAACCACTTTATTTAAGAGTGCCCGAGTACTATTTGTAGATTACGTACGAGAATGATAGCAAGCATACATTATTAAACGAATGGAACTCAAAAAAAATTCCCGTATTAGTACAGTGTAGTAAGAAGGAAGAATCTCCATAGTATAGCTGTAGAGGACGAAAATAATGAACAGGCTCAAAAAAAGGACAGCCTTGTAGGTATGTGCAAGGAGGTGCAAGTTGGAATCAGCTGGCGCAAGACAGGAGTAATTGCAGATCACAGGGAGAGGCCTTCGTCCTGCAGTGGACATAAATATAGGCTGATGATCATAATGATGATGACGCTGTTTGTATTCAATTTTCAGCCTGGCGTTTTTTGCTTACGCCAACACGAAAATTTCCTTGGCTGGTAGAAGTATACAGCTTCGCTGTAATAAACGTAACCTGAACTCAATTTTTCAGGAATAAACACTGAATAAAACGCTGAAGTCATCCTGCACAAGATCAACAAGGGCCATCGAATTCAATCTTCTGATGTTCTATTCACAAGCTTTTTTCCTTTTAGGACGGAATCTTGTACCGAAGAAACGTCGCCCGTATGTCTCTGATGTGCAAGTTTTCTTATTCTGAAGCACCCAATGTAAACTGTCATCGCGCAAATCCATGATATCCTGGCGGCAGGCCACCATGGTGTGTCACGCAAATATGATTACGCAGATTCATTTGGGTTGGCATATTCTATTGAAGGTTGACAAAGAATCCCGAGAACATGTTAGGGACCGCACAAAGAACGGTGGAACGAAAAATTTTAGGCCTAACGGTTAAGCGACTGGAAGAGAGCGTTGTGGATCAGAGAGAAAACGGGGATAGCCGATATTCTAGTTGACATTAAGATGAAAATATGGAGGTGGGCAGGCCATGTAATGCGTAGAATGCATAACCGGTGGACAATTAGAGTCACAGAATGGATACCAAGAGAAGGAAAGCACAGTCGAGGACTGCAGAAAACTAGGTGGGGTGACGTGTTGCAGACCAATCTTATCAATGGAATCCTTCAACTGCTGATTGCTGAATGGTGGCCCGTTGTGAGTGTAAAGTCGCCTTGGGAAGCCGTGTGTTGCAAAGAAGTCATTCAAGGCTCAAATCACTGATGGCGCCAGGATGGGTCTGATTTCAAAAAAGAAAGAATAGAAATCGACAACAGCCAAGTTTTCGGCGCCGTCATGATGGCAAATATCAGCTCATACGGACTCCCGAAGCAGAGTTGGAATCTCATGACTTAGAAGTGGTAGTCGCGCATTTATTGGTTTGCACTTTTGGAAAATTTAACAGTATCGAGCTATTTCCTCAATATCGCTGAATATACTCGGCGCAAGATTACCGTACATGCACGTGCCTTTATTGTTTCTGCTCCTCCGTACCAAGTACATCGGTGCGCTGTCTGGCAGGGATGGTGAGGCGATCGCTCCGGAACACGTGGCCGTCTTGGGTATGCAGCTCGTCGCGGAAGGTGCAGTAGCTGCGTAGCTCGGGAGTGACGTCAGCCTTGGGTTGGGCCACGCTGTGCTTGCATACTGCGGAAGTTGCACTATGCTGGGGCCACGATCCGTCTCCTGGAGGACTTGATCCAGGCGCCTGTCGGAAACTTGAATACAATTTATAGCGTTAACATGGAAATAAGCACACTCTTCGTCGAGCTGTGCTTTATTCGGAAAACGTAATAGCACGTCAGTGATGAATGGTTGTTTTCCCGGAATGTACTTAACAGTTATATGGTATTTCTCTGCCATTGACGCTGTGGGCTTACAGAATCGGTCTAACCGTGCCCAAATTAAAAGTTATCACTTCCCGTGCGAGCATTCATCAAGAAGTTGGAAAGCACGCACACCTTCACCGCCTGCTCCACGTTTTCTGGGCGTTTCCGCATTGCTCTCTCCAGAATCCTCCAGCGGGTCACCAGAATGCCGAACGCATTCTCAGCGCACCTTCGGCATGATGTAAAAAAAACTGTTTGTGGAGATTAAATCATGAGCCTCCCGTTCTTACAAAGCAGCATAGTAAGCATTTCAACTTACCTTGCTCTGCTGATGCGGTAGTTGAATATTTTCTTGCGAGCCTCCAATCCTCGCCCAGGGTACGGCCTCATAAAATCGATTCTGAGCTGGAAGACATCATCACCAATGAAACTACAAGGTGCCGACAGGGCTGTATTCGGCAGTGGCAGGTCCTGGGGAAGCTGCAGCTTTCCTTCATCAAGTATCCGCCCAAATATGGACTGCTCCAGCACTCCCCCGTCACTCCGTCCAAGCACTGAGCTAAGCCTCTGCATGCCACAAATCTGAGCCGTCGGCTTGTGCAGTGCGGAGCTACAAGTCTCCGGTATTGTGTGCGTGAGCTGTGCATAAGAATGCAGAAGCTTGTACGAGGGAAAAATGAGCGACAAGGTTAGTGGAAGCCCATCTGAGAGCTCCTAAGAACCTGAGACCTAAGAACCGGATAAATTTCGTTTTTCAGCGCAGCAGATGGCACACAGTCAATGTCAATCAAAATAGCGTCCGATCTGGATCACATTCCTCAATTTCGATCAAGCATGGTCACTGCCACACGATCCAACAATCCGAATCGACTTAGTCTAGCTCACTCGAGATGACTGTGCGGACAACAGCCTACGAGTGAGCGTGTAGCTGCACGCGGTCCAGATCGAGCTGTATGACAATCTAAAGTAACAGTGTGACATCAATTGATAGGCCGCGTCGTACACCGCGCCGGAGCGAAATGAGACATGCATTGCCAACAGTGAGGCGTCGATTAAAAATCAGTCAACTACAACCTTTTTCAGGGTGCCAGTTTAGTGGCGTGAATTTTAGTGTAACAGTAGGCTTTACTCACGTGTAGGATGATTTCGTATGGTTGTTTTCCCTGCTGCGAACGGCACTTCGCGTGAACGTCCACGCCGTCCACTTCTTTTACAGAGGAACATGCGAAGCAGCGTACAGCTTGTCTCCGCTGGTTAACGCTACACCATGAAAGTACTCGTCTATTCCTTTAATAGGCCTGAGCCCCGCAAAAACTATTTGTGACATCACAGAGGGCCACGCTTGCACTTCCACAAGTACACACACGCACAAAAAAAAATTACGGCGGATCGCGAATACACGTGCGGCTTTCGGAGACGTGTGTACGCAGTTTCGAAATCTCGCGGTCTTCCCACCTTCCCAGTTTCGCGCCGCCCGCCACATGTGTCGCTGAGCATAGCGGCACCGCTGCTGCGCAGCAGCGCCGCCTGTTCACTGTACGGAGCCTATAGGCGAGCCGTGGCACTCGCCCACATGGACGATAAGCTGTAAATTCACAGTTTCTTTAGACGCAATAATAAACTCAAATATGCAGGACATTGGGTATAATTAAAATTAGAGCATGGTGAACTCACTGGTCACCAATCAGTTACAAACGCTCATGGATTCCATCCACGCAAGCTATCCAGAAAGCATGACCATCGGAATGAATGCAGATTCCGACGAGAACACGCCACAAGAATTACGCGTGCGTTTAGAGATTACGCTGCATAGCGCGCGAGAACGCTGTAGCCGACCCCACCTCCCCAGATGTGTTGTCGCAGCGCTAAGAGCGAAGAACCGCAAGTTTTTTTACCCATGGGAACGCCTATCTAGATGCACTGGACACGAGGCTTGCTTGCTAGGGATGCCGCGCACGCACTGACTAAGGCTGTTTTTTTCTGCGGGTGTGCTGCGCCGACGAGCGGCCAGCGGTCTGGCGTTCCGAGTTATTTTGGGGCACCTGTACAGCGGCTGCAGTCTGCTCCAAAGTGCCCTGCATGTGACCCGGACAGCCATGTGCGCCGTTGATATGCCCACTCGGATCTGCAAACTGTTACTGGTTAAGAACATATAAAAAGTCTTTTAAAAATGCTTCTGATAATTCTTGGCCAGTGGTATCGTGGCTCCTTTTCAATATCACGGTTTCTTCAAAAAAAAAAAAAACAGCTCGACACATGTATATATTGCAGCGTTTTGCTAAATGCGAGCCAGTTCCTGTTGGTAGAGACCACTCGTGCTATCTCAGGTGCTCATGCATACAGTGACCAGTGCGGTCCATGCACGCCTTGCCACATGTCAAGCGAATTTCATAAACTACAACAAGAGTACATTTGACAAACTTGGAATGCTTCTTTTCGCAATCACGTCTCTTAATCATTTGTGATATACACGGCTGCACCACCTTGACACCTAAAATCTAGAATCGGCTCTAATGACACCATGCAAACATTCCGGAAATTAGGGCTTTATTGTGTCAGTTTGTCTCTTCTTTCCCAGTCAAGGTGCATCTTGTCCACGTTAGTGTGTGCCGCACCAAGCGCACTAACACTGAACGTACACCAACTAGCCCACTTCATCACTCGGTTGCTTCGTACAATTGTGTCATGCAATCAAAGGGATGAAATGCATGCGCGCCTGTCCTTACCGCTTCAGTAATGCTCTGCACAACACCGAATTTTTCTTATTATTACAATTTGTATGATTTGCTCTCAATCTGTCCGTCATGATAGTTCCTCTCGGCATGCTCCTTAGCTTTCTTTTATAAGCAGGAGTCTGACGTAATAGATGTTTTCGCTAAAAGTAGTGCTTTGTCCTGTCTCCTTTCAGTGTCGTCCTGTTTGCAGTAAAATTGATTACTCATAGCAACCAACTACCCCGTCAACGCATTCTGTCATTATTATTTTTTTCATTGTATTACATGCAAATAGACGCCCTAATAATTAAACTGAATCAACATTGCAATAGTCCGTCTGCGGTGCGGCGCGTCGTGCGACGGATCGCACGCAAAATCGCACTGTGTGTCTCGCGCTTAACTGCGTATTTCGCGACCGCGCGCATGGGTAACCGGCGACCGCGGCGGTTACCCATACCAACGGCGAAGTAGCGCGGGAGAGAGGGGGAGCGGCGTTAAACTGCGGCACCAACTGCGTACATTGCTCGGCCACGCGTGCCTTATCTTGAAAGCGATCTGCAGGCGGCTCATACCTTTGTTCGTACCATAGAGAAAGAAATTCAACAAGAGGGGACACTCGGCAAAAACTGGCAACAGGAAAACGGCACCATTGGCCACGCTATAGTATTGATGCCGAACGTTAGCTGCCGCGAGGAGGAGGAATAAACTTTATTTAGGGAAATGAGCAGACGCTAAAATCGTCCGAGGTGGGCGGCGTCCCTAGTCCAGCTGCCGCGAGCATCGAAAAAAAGAAAGTTTAATTAAGTTAACAGACGTTGATTTATTTTTTAAATTCTTTCCCGCGAAAACTACAACGTTTTGTGTATAAATTACCATAAAATTTGCGACTTATTTTTCTTGTCTTACCTAGCGATAGGCCAATGACGCGCCAGATGCATGCGTCATCCGCCAGTCACTCCCCCGGAGCGAGCGAGGGCGGCTGTGCACGCGTTTGAGCGCTCGCCCGCGGCGACCCGTCTGTGTGTGTGTGTGTGTGTTTTTTTTTTATGTAGCCTGGTTTCTTGGGCTCCCGGGGTTTTTCTTACGTTCATTCTGCACTGGGACAAGACACCACTGCACTACTGAACTACGGCAAGGTGAGAAATTCTGTTTCACAGTCTACGACGCAATTAGGCTTACGGCACGGGACCGAGACTTAGTTAATTTGAGTTAATGAATCATGCTGGGACATGTTTCCGACGCTTTCTATGGGATTATTATAACTTATTTCGGTTATGTTGAGGCACACTGACTGCACAGGGCGCTGCGACGCAGTTCGAACCAACTCGGCCGAGGTGCGTATAGTCTAGTGCATCTCGCTAGGAGAAGTTTGTGCCGCTTTCTCTGACGCCAGACATTGATGAAAAGTAATTTCGTTACTTTTTGGGGTACTTTTGAGGCACGCTGGCGGCACAGCACGCTGTGGCGCAGTTAGCGATAAGCAGCTCGGCCGTGGTGACAACTTTAGTTTGACGTGTAATGAATTTAGAGGGACAAGTTTGTGAGGTTTTTTTGTGGCCCCGCAACAACATATACCTTCTTTCGGTATTCACGCCTGTCGAAAACGTGATGGGCGATTGCCAAGAGCGATAACATGGGAGTGTGTTGCTGGCGCCGGCAGAACGCGCAAAAGATAACGCCGAGGAACATATCAGAAACTTGTATTTCGAAAATTCCGTCTTCTAAAGGACTGAAAACGGGCTTTGCACCCACGCATTTGTCTTGAGTGCGAGTAGAAGGCATTCAGCGAACGTCTAGCATGGTCCAGCTGGGAGCCTCTGTTACGTCCGTCTCTGTGTATGTAGCGCATCGGCACGTCACCCGAAGCCAAGTTTTGGAAACGCGAAGTCGCCCGTGTATTTGTGCTACTAAAGAGCAGGAAATAATGCCCGGAAAAGGGGGAATGCTTGGAAGTGAGATGTTTTCATATTTTATGGTATTGTCTGGGAAGAGTCGGGTATTTTCTACGCCATGTATGTAAAAGCGGATTGGTTTTGTTTGTAATGCCACCCATTCACCGCTTTCACACGTTTCGCCTCTACACGCAGTATTCCTATGTCTAAATACCAAAATGACGCATGCTTGTAACATGCTGTTAAATGCAGCTTTATACAGGAACTACTGCTTACCTGAGGTCACAACGTGGGATGAACGCACAAAAAGCGTAGAACGAGCTTTTTATATAAAGCAAATTAAATAGTTCCTCATTTCACAAGGGGTCTTGCGTCTACTTTGTGAAATAGCACGTGGCACAGCCTCGATGGAACGTGACGAGTTCTTCGCAATCATTTTTACCGAATAACAAACTGATTACACACGAAGACCGTGTGCGGTCAAGCAAAAAAAAAAAAACAAACAAACAAGGGGGGGGGGGGGGTGCACCCCGCGTGCTAGCTAGCGTTCATAATGGGCATGCCCAAAACCGAAAACGGAAGTGATTGATGCTAACCGCTTGGCGCGCTGCAGTCAATTGGGCCGCTGGGCTCTATGGGAGTGTCCGCTCTTGAATTCCTTTCTATATGTTCCTACGGTGTGCTCATAGCTCAGTTTGCGTTGAAGCGATAGACAGCACGAAAAACAATTCGCTCACTCCAGCGTTTTGACAGCAGTTTCCGCGATCATCGAGCGAGATGTGTTCATGTTTACCTGTGCGCGCGTGGCACCCTGCTTGTTAAGTTAGTTACAATTTTATACCGCCGATAAAAATTTCTTACTTCGTATAGCTGTCCACTAATTTGCTATCTCAATTGGCGCTTCGCCTTTCGGGCGAAACTGTGACATTATTTTTTTTATGTCCGCGTCATTTCAGCAAGTGAGTTGCGTTTTTGTCAGTTTCACGGAGTAAGTTATATAAGACAGGAGTGCCGACTCGGCTCGTCAGGAAGGGACACTTTCTGCAACGCCGGCTCCTGCTTCACGGCATGTTCGCCAGACGGCGCTACGAATGATGAAAAACTAAAGCCCCTCAAAAAAAAAAAAAAAAGTAGCGACATCTTTTGAAGATTGCCGCTTTCCTCCTCTCCTGCCCGTTCTCTCGGCGCTCGGCCCTCCGATTGGCCGAATGCTGTCACGTGCTCTCGCGCGCTTTTTTTCTTGCTTGTTTTTTGCTCCCGCCGCCATCGCGGTGCCAGACCATTGCGAGCCGTGTATGGAGGCACCACGCATCGCGTCTCCTTTGCGCTTTTAAGGCGCAATGTCGCAATGCCGTGTTGCTCGGCATTCGGGTGCAGAACACGCGAAACAGACGGCAAGCGACCCTTCCAGATTCCATCGGCGAAGCGAGACGCGGCGCAGAGGAAGGTCTGGCTTCAAAGAATCAGCCGCGCTGATTTCAACTCAACACAATGGTCCCGGCCGTGTGAGGTAAGCGAGCGATTCTTCAATGATCCCTAATCTCACATGCTGCCACTTGCTGTGTGAGGCTTCATTAGTTTTTCTCCGTCCTAAGTGCCGCACTGTTCGCGCTGCATGTTCGCGCTGCATTTGCAACTTTCGTGGCCGGATTTCATCTTGTCCTCAAACGCACGTGGTTTTTGTTGACTCGGTTATACAATCCATGGCTTTGTGTTTGTGTGGCCTGAATGTATGCGAACGGCACATTTTGAGTGTATCGCAGTATGTTACGAAGCGGTGACGGTACGTAGGGAAAAATGGGCGCTTACCTGCGGAAAGACGATTAGGGCTATTAGGGCGACTTTGCGCCTTCAGCAAAAATTCAACTCGGTGGTCGGCGAAGATCAATGTTCTTGTCGCCATCAAAACTTGTCGCTATCGTCCTAGATCCTCGAGGACCGATAACTATCTCGAAAATGGTAGAAAGTGCTGCGCGTGAAAAGTGTGCTCAGTATTCTAGTCGTGTATCGGGTAGCAGAACAAGAGATAAGGACCTGTGCTGGCGGCGAGCTGAAAAAGGAAAACGGTATACAAGACTTCCCGGCGATATGTAGCAGAACAAGAGATAAGTACCTGTGCTGGCGGCGAGCTAAAAAAGGAACACCGTATACAAGACTTCCCGGCGATAATAACTTGTGCCGGGAATGTTGTGTTACGCCTTATACTAGAAGGAGCGAGGTTTTACGGTGACCTTGTTTTCTGATTTCACGTTTGCGCAGGATCACTTCACAGATGATCAATTTGAGACGGTGATTCTGCAGAGCTGTGGCACAAAAGAAATTGAAGCGTCAAGCCATTCCATCGCTCTTCGTTCATCGGAAGCAGCTGAAGCCGAGGAAGCCGCCTGCCAAACGTAAGAATACACCGTGCACTTCACAGACATTACCGTCTGCTGGCAGCAATGCTATCCACATTGCAACGTCCTTGATTATAGAGTTAACTCATTCCTGTGTGGCTTTGTCAGTGGCCAGGACAAACCTGGATGTTAACTCATCGTTTCTGCTCTGCATTTGATAAGATAGATAAAATACGCAGGGTAGAATTTCTCGGACCCGCGCGCAGCACATGCAAGCGGCAATATGATCCGCAAAAGCAGCCTCGCATAAGATGACCGCTGGCGCGCTACTCGAGTCCGCAAAAAATAAATAAAAAATGTGTGGAGTAGTGTAAGGCTTCCTGCAAGCGAGCGAAGCCACTAGCCTCGTTATCGACGGACCGCTTCCGCCGAATGATCGGTAGCTCACAAGTCAGTGAAACCTGTAAGACAACTGCATATATACAGCTGGTGGATCATTCACTCCCGAAGCGTAGTCATTGTTAGAGGCTCGCTGTGCACGTTAGCCGCTGGCCAACGAGGGACTGGAGCTACTGAAACGCGGAGATGAACCAACGCCGAGGTCGCGCGTGGCATGGCTCAGTTAAAGCCCGACTTAGAGGCTTTAGGCTCACTGTATCACCGCTAATAGTACAGCCATCTAAGCGCAACGGCATTTATGCGTCCTCTCGTGTTTCGGCAGCCAGTCATAACATAACGCGAAAAATTCCGATCAAAATACGAGCTCAAGAGCGCGAGCGACAGCGTAGCCACAGCGTTTCATTCGGAGAGCGTCTGCTAGTTCGGCACCGCGTAGGGGGAGCCACGGTCGACAGAAGAGAGAGTGAACGCCGGCGATGGAGGAGGAGAGAGGAGAGGGCGCTACTTTTCTTCACTGAGGGGTTTTAAAAGGGCGTTCGTTCCTGACGCGCGCTCTCTTTCTCTCTTCAGCCTTGGATGATAACGGTCGCTTCTGATAACGGCGCGCCCGCTATGGATGAAAAGGCGAGAGTGGCGGCTCAACTGCAAGCGGAGTGGAGGGCTCGCAAAGCTGCTGCAGCACGGCGACGCAGACAAGCGGACCCGGAGGCAACACTCCATTTGCTAGTAGGTACAGCGTTTGACCGCTGGCGCCACGCTGCGCCACTCGCGCGTACCGCGTTTCTAGGTGGTTTCTTTCGCCGAGAGCGCTCGAACGCAATCATATGGTTCGCATGAATGCACCCCTTCGAAGCGTGGCTGTATGGCTGATCATAAAAGTCTTTCAGCTGTGAAATCATCCGAATGAAATGTGACTTCGAAGATACAATTGGTTCTGCATTCCGATCTAGCATGCGAGTTTTCCATAAACTGTGCAACGCCATAAGCAGGAGCATATCAAAAGGCACATCGTCACATTGAGGTTGTATCAGATATCGTATTGTATAAGCATTTATATCAAAATCCTTTTTTTAAAATCCTTTGGAGAACGTCCCAAAACAATATGGCATCCTTGCAATCAATAAAACAATGTTCTATGGTTTCCGGTACATTACAGAGACGACAGTTTATCGAAGATACAAAGATTCCTTTCCGATTTAACCAGGTTTTAACAGGTAACGTTTCAGTGTGCACTTTGAAGAAGAATGTTTTAGTGTGAGGAGGAATAGGCATTTTACAGGACCCGTGTAAGGACGTCATCTCCAGGTAAGCCGATGTACAGCGATCGGTATAACGGAGGTTTAAAAGCATATCAATTAGATCTTTATACAGATTTTTCCTTGAGATAGAGAATAAGTACTCATTTGAGAACCTCACTGCAAGGAAAACGCACTGAGAGACACACTTCACGCATGAATCCCTGCAAATATGGATGTGAAGCAAAATTTGTCGAAATTACTAAATTTGGTAAAACGTTGACGAGATTAACTTGCAAGAATGTCCGAAGTAATGGATGAGAACAGTCTCGAAAAAACTCCCAACCAGACTGGTATCCGTTGTTGTTGAAGTGTATCCTTTTGCCTCCCTTTTAGAGAACTCTTACCGTAATAATTGTACTGTGAAGTGTTTGTTTTGTGCTTGTAGACGCGGTGACTGTTTTGGCCGCTATGGAAATATCTTACGTATTCGTAATAAATACCATGAAAGAAAAAAAAAAAAAAAGTGGCTGTATGGCTGAGTGGCTACGGCGCTCGCTTTGGGGTCATGCGTTTCGCTGGTTCGAATCCCGCCCGGGCTAGGATTTTTTTTCTTAATATCACGTTTTTCTTTTTCTTTTTTTCCTCTCTGTTATCAGCGTGGTCGTTTGAATCCCGGTGCCACGGCGGCAGCCGTGGTACCGGGCGCCGACGCGAAGCGGCGGTCGTTGGGGTGTTGCGGAGCGCAGCGTAGCAACACCGCAAAAAAAAAAAATACTGCTCCAGTCAGGTAGACTGCTCCCTCCCTGATAGTGAGATTATATTTGGATCATCAAAACAGTGATGCGTTTATAATACCACCGATCCTAACAGCAGGCTAGTCACCACCAGCCCAGCGTTTTCTCCGTCAACGCCTCCTCCGTTCCAACGGCGGCGGCTACAAACATGGTACGCGCGAGCGGCGCAGCGTGGCGCCAGCGGTCAAACGCTGTACCTACTAGCAATTGTAAATACGCGACCCGGAGTCTAGGGCGCGGGAAGCTGCAGCAAAACGGCAACGCCTGCAAGCGGACCCGAAGCTGAGGGCTCGCAAAGATCGCGCTTGATCCGAGCATCGGCACCACCAACCTCAGGAAAGAACGCTTCCGGCGTTTTGCCGCCGCTTCCCGCGCTCTAGCCACCTCTGGGTCCGCTTGCCGGCGTCGCTGTGCTGCTGCACTGATCACAAGACAGTCTTAATGAAGGGAGAACGAAGTCCGCACCTCAATACCATATACGAACAATAAAACAACATTGTATATACTGCACACATGTGTTGTCAATCATTTGCATGTTCGAGTGGGCAATGTACTGGGGATTCACGGTTACCCGAATGATCCCCCGGTGCTTGGCCCACTCATCATCATTCACTTCGTGGATATGCGTTGTTTTTTTCTGTCATGTACTTATATTATAAAAAGATGTCCCATTGCAGTGTTTATACTAAAGGAGCATATTCGACTCCGTTCGCATATATACCCCACAAGCTTATGATCAATAAACTCAAACACGAAACAGCCACCAGTAAAGGTACAGGCACGTCAGAAGAAAGTCAACAACAATGGAAAAGCAAAATAACAGCAGTGTTAATGCGAAGTCGCGGTGGGCAGAAATCGTCAAATCTCACCGAACCCACACGTCATACCGACAAAAAGCGCCGTGTGGTGCCTACTCCTTTTACTCCGTGTCCAGTCACGCTGTTGCAACCATGAAGCTGTACCAATCCGGGCTACTTTCCATTCTGCGGACAAATACCAAAGGACACACGGTCCACTGGAAGGCATCGACAAGCGTATCGGCTTAAGGGTGCAAGAAGTTCGGTGTACCAGGATTTTCGTTAAGCCAAAAACTTACGGTTCTGAATTCGTGGATTAGTTATGATTCTCGCACTTTCCTGTCATGGTGTGACTTGGTATCTCAGTCTAAAATTGTGGCCTTTCTTTTGCTGAAAGAATGATCAGGAAGTTCTATGTGTTTCGACAATGGTAGATTAGGGAAAGAAGAAGCATGTGCCTTGTCGTTGTTGAAACTCACACGGAAACTAGTTTCCGTTTGTCCTAAGTATTGCTTTCACAGACAGAATATGTTAAAAGATGGATGACATCGAACGTGTCACGGCAATAATTTCCTGTAATTTTTAGTCCGAGGTGGCCTAGAATGTTGTATGGCTGGCAGCCTGACGGAACCAGTTTGGTAACTTTTGAAGAAGTAACCATGTCATGCAAATTTTTCGATCGCCTGTAAACCCATCCAGGTAGACCTGGCAGGATTGCTTAAAGGCGTTCGCTTTAACTAATTGATAGTTGCTTTATAGCTTCGCGTTATATTTAGATGTGGCCCAGCTTTGTAACAGCGAAGCTGTTTAAACTAGCCGTAAAAAGTATGGTGTTTCACAGAAAGCCAGCCGCGCCGTAGCCATGGCAACCAACGACGCCGCAGCTGATAGAACACTTTACTACAGTGGCTAGAATGGGGAAGTGTGACGAGCGGCACGCAGTGCCTACGGGGCGCATTGAAGCCGCCGGTAGGAAGCCGCGAGGGGGCACGCGCTGTCGTTGACACGTAGGATGCCTCGATGCCAGCGCCGCCGTTCAGGGTGGTGCCATCCTTTGACCGCACCCGCACCGCTGCTTTTTTGCTGCGACGCCATCTTGAGTCACAGCGAGCGGTTGCGAGTACTTGGTGTGGGTGCTTAGTTCGAGACACACTGCGCGCGGATGCTTCGCTGACGCTTCTACTTGCTGGACAGTGTTCAGCCGCGTGAATGACAAGCTTGTCAAGTGCATCGAGTCGACATGACGGGCTGTTGTGTTCCCAAGTGCACCGGATCGACGCGTAAAGGGCTTCGTTGTTTACGCGTCTCCCGGGACCCAGAGCGAAGTAAGAGATGGGAAGCCCAAGTAAAGCGGTATCACTGGAAGGCAACGGATAGCTCCTAGATTTGCGAGGTAAGTGTCAAGAAAGTTTAGACTATCGCACCGTGTTTTTCATTTAAATAGGAAAGTATTCTCTGATCCTCGCTCACGTACCTACGTTCGCTCACGAACTAAGCACTGCACCGATGCTGTCTGAGTCGCCTACGGTTTGCGAGCGCGCGTCGCATAGGCTTTTGCCGTTTTGATCGGCGCAGTCTGTGCGAGTAGTACCCTTATTTTAAGAACTGACGAAAATGCTTCGCCGCGAAATAGCCTTACATTAGCTACAAATCGTCATGTAAACCACCTATTTTACTTTTTCACGGGAAGCACACATCGTGTGTCTCTTGTTTCTTTTTTTTTCCCTCAGTTTCTTTTTCCGCTACTCGTTATTTGGGACTAAAGAACGCAGTGCTTCTTCTGGGGAGAGCGGCTGTTGTGTACGTGGCAAGCGAAGCATTGTGATTTTTTCTGATTTTTCTCAGCAGATATCTTGCGGATCTCAGGTTGTTACGTTATATAGCTGATTTTTTAGACGAATATATTTGTAGCGTGGTGCTCGTAAGCCAATGGTCATTCGTGCTCATTCCCGATCGTAGTGGGTACTGTGACGGTCTTTAAATGCCTGTGCACGGTATGCCCAGGTGTAGTAGAGTTAAGGGGCATCATGGGACCAATATGTTTCGGTGTTTTCTGGCATGGTGTCTGTTGTAGCCTGTGCATTTCTTCGAAACGTGTGAAGCGAGGTAATACAGCATTACTTCTGCGCAAATTTATTTTTAAGCACTGTAATGGGTTCTCTGTATTTACAAGGCAACTTTTCATATCAATAATCACTTTTGTTGTTTTACTTGTACTTAGAAACACATTGAAGAGGACCAGTACGAGGGAAATCGACAGGATGGGCGCCGTCTGTTAAAGTCAACAGCCCTACATCATCATGGACTATATTTTCGAAGTGAAAATATTGCTAATCTGTATTTGACTGTCTTAGTTTCATTTACGGTTTTTGTACGCGATATGTATGCAGTGTTGTTTATTTTTTCAATGTAGTTATCAGTGTTCTAATGGTTATTTATAAAATGTTCTGTACTCGCCATCAATGTGTTTGGCTGATGCGACGTATTCGATGGTAGCTGATGTATTCTGGCTGGATATCTTGATTAATATTACCCGCGGTTGCGTTTTCTTGTTTGCATTCTTGTTTTCGATTTATATTGTGTGTAATAAGGTTGCCGTACTCACTTGAACCGCCCTCCCCCCATGTAATGAATAAATAAAAAAAAAAACTCTCACTATCCCGAAATGTGTATCGAGCCTACCTTGCGAATTTTTTTTTATCTCGTCTTTCAACATAACCTTCAGGCGCCACACAATACATATATTTTTCATGTACATATCTCTTTCATGATTGATTGTACTAGACATTATAAGTAAATGTATTTTGTGCATCGTTTGGTTTCTTGTGTGTACTACGCAAGATTGACAGAGACAAGTTACGTTACATGTTTCTCTACAGCACTAACTAAACCTTATTTTCACATCGCAGTTATTTTTACACCAGCTTAATCCTGTCAGCACACAGTTTTGTGGGCAAAAAAAGGAAAATTGCGCGTAGATATCGTCAAATAATTGCAACGAACGCGAAGAGCACGCGCAACGCAAGGGAACTAACCGCCGTGTGCGAGTGGCTGGCTACGGTAAAGGAGGCGTGACGTGTAAACCAAAATACAACAGCGAAAAAGAAAAACTTCCACACACAAGGGGTCGCAAACCTTATATACCAAGCATCGAAGCGCAAATAAAATAGTGCGTATTTCAAACATACACACGGCATATTAAATGTAAATTGAATTAGGCAACTTGGGGCATGTTCCCGGCGCCATACATTTACGTCTTGGACCTTCGACGAGTTAACGGCTATTGGTTATAAAGATGTGCAGATGCGATACCGATAAAAAAATCCTCATCAAGGCAAAGCACTTGGAAGTGCGCCGCGAGTAACACTATTTATGAACGCAAGCGTAGCTGAGTCTCAGCTCGTGTGACTCAATATGGCGGCGCCAGCGGGGTTGTCTCCACCCTGGACGGCGGCGCTGGGCATCGAAGCACCCTATTGACACGTCGCCCGATGCGAGTCGCGCCGGCTCTGCTGCTTCAGTGACGCCGCCCGCTCTGACTTGTGGGAAGTTACGCTCGTTTCTTTTTGTGACGCAGCAAGTCTGTATGCGTACTCATGGCGCTAAAACATAATTGTTTCGTGCCTGGGTGCTACTATCGTACTGCTGCCCAATTTTTGCTCACCATGAACTGCCTTAGTTTCTACGATTTGGCCAAAGCTCCCAGTACTGGCAACTGTGAAGGGGGCGATCTGACACTTCTCCTCAGCAGTGAGGATGCAAGCCATGAACTGCACGCACTGCTGGATAGTGGGAAGGTTGAAGAAGCTTCTCACATGATAAAGAAGTCCACAATGCTTTATTTACGCAGTATCGCAGAAACACACGGACGGTGAAAGAAACAGACGCAACACAGCGCTAACTAACATATGAGTGTTTATTGCACGAGGGCAGACTATATATATATATATATATATATATATATATATATATATATATATATATATATATATATATATATACAGGGTGTCCCAGCTATCACGCAGCACGATTTAAAAAAAGAGAAACGGCGTTACGCGAAGCCAACCTAGTGCGTATTGTTTCCAGTACAGTAGAGTAGCCACCAGTAATTTTTTCGTTACTGAGATTTAATTATTTAATTGTAATTATTTATCTAACTAGAGAAGTACTGTCCTGATTATCAAAGTGTCAATGAGAAAGTTCTAGAGCAACATGAAAAACTCCCGATACAGCTTTCTGTTGCCCAATACGTGCTACATAAATGTGTTTTTCCGAGTGTGAAAGAAGCCCGCGAATAGACGCAGAATTGCCGCGCGACTGGTCGCTTGAGGCACTTTGCGTGTATTCGCGGGCTTCTTTCACGCTCGGAAAAACACTTTTATGTAGCACGTACGGAGCAACAGAAAGCTGTATCGGGAATTTTTCATGTCGCTCTACAATTTTCCCATTGACACTTTGATAATTAGAGCAGTATTTCTCGAGTTAGATAATTAATTACAGTTAGCTAATTAAATCTCAGCAACGAAAAAATTACTGGCGGCTACTCCACTGCACTGGAAACAATACGCACTAGGTTTGCTTCGCGTAACGCCGTTCCTCTTTCTTTAAACCGTGCTGCGTGATAGCTGGGACAGCCTGTATATCCCCGCACGAAAGGAAAGAAGAAGGAAGACACACAAACAAATCAACCCAGCAAGTTTAACTGACACAGGCGTCTAACGCGATAAACGCGCTCAGTTGTTAGCGCTGGGTCCCGTCTGTTTCTTTCGCCGTCCCTGTGCTTCTGCGCTACTGTGTAAATAATGTCATACCAACTAGCCCACCAGTCTGTTCTTTTGAATCTGCAATGCTCCCCGACCGTGATTACCCTGAAAAGATGAGCGACTCGCGGAGGCTTCTGCGTGACAGGGTATGTTACACGCAAAACAATCCTGAAGTATGTGTGCAAGGAATGCTTTGACGATCTTGTTGCCGCCGGCGAAGCCAACGAACAAGTGGCGGTGTTAACCAAGTTCTCCGTCAATGGGGGCCTCATCCTTCACAGAAGCTATCCTCATTCGTATACGCCCTTGAAACCATTTTTTCCGAAGTGGTTCAGTTACGACGAGCTGCACAGTAACAGCTTGGAAGAGCTTGTCTCCTGCCTGCAAA
>NC_051164.1:44502248-44530566 GCF_013339745.2 Dermacentor silvarum | reverse complement strand
TTGTTTTGTTTGCATGTCGACGTTTGTCTGAAGTAGGTGACGTGGGTAGTTTTATTGTTTCTTAAGCTGTACAGTCAAAATCAGTGAGTTGCGACCGTCAGATACTTGTTTACTTTAGTTGTTTTCGTGCTACAGCGCTGGCCGACGGGCTTGGCGTCCGACGAAAGGACAAGCACTCTACGCAATCTACGCGCAAAGTGTTCGTCGGCCTCTAAAGAAAGTATGTTCTGTGCCGCGATGCGATTTCGTCACCCGTACGGCTGACCTTTTGCTGCATCGCTTCCCGCGCTGAAAGCTCGGAACGCCCATCAAGTCGAATGGCGGGGCATTTGAATATACAGCTCTAATGGCAGGCCTCCGAAAACAAATTTCGCGCCTATGAGAACAAAATGACGTCACTTCTGTTTTTAACGGATATGGCGTCAAATTATTTTTTACCCGCCGGAGGTGTTCCCTCCTCACACAGATGGCGCTAAGCCCCATGAACCGCCGATAAGCCGCCATGTTTTGAACGCATGGGCTTCTATGGAAGCTTCGCTACCAGTTTGCATATACCTTGGTGGCCTTTACGTTTTTCATATCAGCTGCGTGCACGGCTTTGCTGGTTTCGAACTGATATAGCTCTAAACTTCGTGTGAAACGCGGAAACATTGATACCAATATTTCTGCCACAATTTTTTGGACATACGAATATATTCTTTTACGAAAAAATACATATTTTACTTGACAGTAATTCGTTTGCAGCATCATTGTATATACAATGGCATTAGCAATGGCAATGCAGTTATTGTTCATGTATTTGATCCCTCGACAAATTCAATGAGGAGGCCATGCTAGAACGTGAGCCCCCCCCCCCCCCCCCCCCGAACAAAATTTCTGGCTACGCCACTGGCGGTAATATGTTAATTATTATTGAAAGCTACCTACACAACCGCACATTCTGGGTTAAAATAGGTAATACACTGTCGCGTCCATTTATACAGGAAACTGGTGTACCCCAGGGAGGCGTGCTCAGTTGCACACTGTTTATCGCGAAGATGAACACACTTCGTACCTCATTACCACCGGCTATTTTTTATTCTGTCTACGTGGACGATATACAAATGGGCTTCAAGTCCTGTAACCTGGCCGTGTGCGAGAGACAGGTACAGCAGGGGTTGAACAAAGTGTCTAAGTGGGCAGACGAAAACGGGTTCAAAGTTAACCCCCACAAAAGTTCTTGTGTTCTTTTCACAAGAGAGGCCTGATCCCAGATCCTTGTGTAGAACTGTGTGGACAGCAAATACCTGTGAACAAAGACCACAAGTTTTTAGGCATCATACTTGATTCTAAGCTAACTTTCATTCCGCACATCAAATATCTCAAAACCAAATGCCTAAAAACAATGAACCTAATGAAGATTATATCTCACACAACACGGGGCAGCGACAGGAAGTGTCTATTGAACCTTTATAAGAGTCTGATTCGTTCACGACTAGATTATGGGGCTGTAGTATATCACTCTGCCGCCCCAAGCGCACTAAAGATGCTAGATCCCGTTCACCATCTAGGTATCCGCCTGGCCACCGGTGCTTTCAGAACAAGCCCTATTGAAAGCTTATATGTAGAATCGAATGAATGGTCACTCCATCTGCAGAGATCATACACCAGTTTCACATATTTCCTCAAAGTACACTCTAATGACGAACATCCGTGTTTTAAGACCATTAACGATTTGACTTGTGCTACACTTTTTCATAATCGACCCTCTGTGAGACAGCCTTTTTCACTGCGTGTGAGGGAGCTTAGCGTTGAAATGGATGTCCCACTCCTCGAACATCGCATAATGCCTCCAGCTAAACTGCCACCTCCTTGGGAGTGGCAGCCGATACAGTGCGATATATCTTTTGTGAAAGTTACAAAGTACGCAGCAGACCTCGAAATTCAAATGCATTTCCATGAACTCCATTCCAAGTATTCGTGTACTGAATTCTACACCGACGCATCAAAGTCGAACGCTGGCGTATCTTACGCGGCAATTGGCCCCTCTTTCTCTGAATCGGACGTATTGAACCCTTATACAAGCATATTTACTGCAGAAGCCTATGCAGTGCTGTCTGCGGTTAAACACATTAAGAAATTAAAACAACAGACTGCAATAACATTCACGGACTCCTTAAGTGTCGTAAAGGCACTAATGTCTATAAGAATACACAAAAATCCTGTTTTTATCGAGCTTTACACATACCTGTGCAATATTTATTCATCTGGTAGACATGTGACAATATGCTGGGTTCCTGGCCATAGAGGCATTGAGGGTAATGAACTGGCAGACAAAGTGGCCACATCAATTACATCTCAACCTATTAATCTTACCGCTGCTATTCCTGCCACAGATCTCAAGCCTTTTTTGCGAACGAAACTGCGAAACCACTGGCAACGCTTGTGGGACGCCGAAACAAATAATAAGCTCCACTTTATTAAACCACAGTTAGGTTTCTGGCCCTGTGCTACAAAAACACGAAGAACTGATGTCCTATTCTGTCGTCTCAGAATAGGACACACATATGGTACTCACAATTTTCTGTTGACTGGTAACGAGCCTCCAACATGTGGTCGATGTGGTGAGAGGCTGACCGTCCTTCATGTCCTCCTGGAGTGTCGGGAAGCCGAAACCGAGAGAAGGAAACATTTTCCTCTTGCATACAGCTATTGTGTCCCACTCCATCCCTCCATGTTTCTCGGTAAAGAACCACTTTTTACAACTAAAGCAGTCCTCGCATTCTTGAACGATGTTGTCCTACATGTCATAAGCCCAATAAATTCGTAGCGCATCCTCTCTCCAGAGGATGCCGCTGTGACTGTAGTTCAGTATAGCACCTGCCTCCAGGCCCTTGTGGTTCAAGGGCTCTGTTTGGGCAGTAGTGCTTTTGTCAATTACTACATGTGAAATCACTTGAATATCTTATCACCCCTTTTTTAATGCATTCGTCATTTTCATAGTAAACATCATTGATCATTGTCATAACCTTATTACATGTAGATTTTACGCTCTTTACAGCGACTATTTTAGGCCCCTTTACAGCCACCCTCATCCACGACTCATAATTCACTATTCATGTACCAATGACACGCCATCATCATCGCCTTGGCGCTCTTTGGCCACATCTGGCCCTTGCGCCAATAAACCCCACTAATCATCATCATCCCTAATGGTCCACCGGTTATCCATCCTACGCATTACATGGCCTGCCCATGGAGTGGTGCCTGGAGTCAGGCATGGAGTGGTACCTGACACCGGCAAGAAAAAAATATATATATCGCCGAGAGCTAGCGGGGCTATACTAGTTCAGGTGCAACCAAACTAGGAAGGCCCATAAAGCTTCATCAAAAGTCACTCCCTCACCAGAACAGGAATTGGCCTCCCTGGTGCAATATTCGGCCACTACCTCCCTCATGACTCCGACAATTAATGGAGCTTTTTATATAAAGCAAATTAAATAGTTCCTCATTTCACAATGGGTCTTGCGTCTACTTTGTGAAATAGCACGTGGCACAGCTTCGATGGAAAGTGACAAGTTCTTCGCAATCATTTTTACCGAATAACAAACTGATTCCACGCAAAGACCGTGTGCGGTCAAGCAAAAAAAAAAAACAAGAGGGGGGCGGGGGGGTGCACCCCGCGTGCTAGCTAGCGTTCAAAATGCGCATGCCCAAAACCGAAAACGGAAGTGATTGATGCCAACCGCTTGGCGCGCTGCAGTCAATTGGGCCGCTGGGCTCTATGGGAGTGTCCGCTCTTGAATTCCTTTCTATATGTTCCTACGGTGTGCTCATAGCTCAGTTTGTGTTGAAGCGATCATCATCATCATCAGCAGCAGCAGCCTATATTTTATGTTCACTGCAGGATGAAGGCCTCTCCCTGCGATCTCCAATTACCCCTGTCTTGCGCTAGCGTATTCCAACTTGCGCCTGCAAATTTCCTAACTTCATCATCCCATCTGGTTTTCTGCCGACCTCGACTGCGCTTTCCTTCTCTTGGTATCCATTCTGTAACCCTAATGGTCCACCGGTTATCCATCCTACGCATTACATGGCCTGCCCAGCTCCATTTCTTCCGCTTAATGTCAACTAGAATATCGTCTACCCCCGTTTGTTCTCTGATCCACACCGCTCTCTTCCTGTCTCTTAACGTTACTCCTAAGATTTTTCGTTCCATTGCTCTTTGTGCGGTCCTTAACTTGTTCTCGAGCTTCTTTGTTAACCTCCAAGTTTCTGCCCCGTATGTTAGCACCGGTAGAATGCAATGATTGTACACTTTTCTCTTCAACGACAGTGGTAAGCTCCCAGTCAGGATTTGGTAATGCCTGCCGTATGCACTCCAACCCAATTTTATTCTTCTGTAAATTTCTTTCTCGTGATCAGGGTCCCGTGTGAGTAATTGACCTTGATAAACATACTCCTTTACAGACTCTAGAGGCTGACTGGCGATCCTGAATTCTTGTTCCCTTGCCAGGCTACTGAACATTATCTTTGTCTTCTGCATATTCATCTTCAACCCAATTCTTACACTTTCACGATTAAGGTCCTCAATCATTTGTTGTAATTCGTCTCCATTGTTGCTGAATAGGACAGTGTCATCTGCAAACGGAAGGTTGCCGAGATATTCGCCATTGATCCTCACTCCTAAGCCTTCCCAGTCTAAGAGCTTGAATACTTCTTCTAAGCATGCAGTGAATAGCATTGGAGAGATTGTGTCTCCTTGCCTGACCCCTTCCTTGATAGGTAACTTTCTACTTTTCTTGTGGAGAACCAAGGTAGCTGTGGAATCCTTGTAGATGTTTGCTAAGATATTCACGTATGCCTCCTGTACTCCTTGATTACGCAATGCCTCTATGACTGCTGGTATCTCTACTGAATCAAATGCCTTTTCATAATCTATGAAAGCCATATAGAGAGGTTGATTGTACTCCGCAGATTTCTCGATTACCTGATTTATGACATGGATATGATCCATCGTAGAATATCCCTTCCTGAAGCCAGCCTGTTCTCTTGGTTGGCTGAAGTCAAGTGTTGCCCTGATTCTATTGGAAATTATCTTGGTGAATATTTTATATAATATTGAAAGCAAGCTAATGGGTCTATAATTCTTCAGTTCTTTAACGTCTCCCTTCTTATGGATTAGTATAATGTTGGCGTTCTTCCAGCTCTCTGGTACGCATGAAGTTGTGAGGCATTGCGTATAAAGGGCCGCAAGCTTTTCAAGCATGATATCTCCTCCATCTTTGATTAAATCTACTGTTATTCCATCTTCTCCAGCAGCTTTTCCCCTGGTCATGTCTTTCAAGGCCCTTCTAACTTCAGCGCTAGTTATAGAAGGAGCCTCTGTATCCGGTTCATCACTATTTTGAATGAAAGTAGCTTGGCTGTTTTGGGCACTGTACAGGTCAGTATAGAATTCTTCCGCTGCTTTTACTATGTCATCGAAATTGCTGATGATATTACCATGCTTATCTTTCAGTGCATACATCTTGCCTTGTCATATGCCAAGCTTTCTTCTTACTGATTTAATGCTGCGTCCATATTTTACGGCTCCATTTAGACAGCGCGAAAAACAATTCGCTCACTCCAGCGCTTTGACAGCAGTTTCCGCGATCATCGAGCGAGATGTGTTCATGTTTACCTGTGCGCGCGTGGCACCCTGCTTGTTAACTTAGTTACAATTTTATACCGCCGATAAAACTACTTTCTTACTTCGTATAGCGGTCCACTAATTTGCTATCTCAATTGGCGCTTCGCCTTTCGGGCGAAACTGTGACATTATTTTTTTTATGTCCGCGTCATTTCAGCAAGTGAGTAGCGTTTTTGTCAGTTTCACGCAGTAAGTTATATAACACAAGAGTGCCGACTCGGCTCGTCTGGAAGGGACACTTTCTGCAACGCCGGCTCCTGCTTCACGGCATGTTCGCCAGACGGCGCTACGAATGATGAAAAACTAAAGCCCCTCAATGAAAAACTCTGCAGCGGAGAGGCGGGCCCAACAAACCGAAGGAGCAAAGGCGCGGGGACGCTCTCGCGGCACCTGCAGCTTTTAAGCTGCTCTGCGCACGCCCTGACGCCTTTAGCGCGCGTAGCTCTTGCGGTTCACGGAGTAACGTTAGCAGGAGAAACAAGTCATGTATCATTTTATTCAATTTATTTTATACAGGCCAAATGCAGGGCATTTGTCAGGTGGCCTACATGGAACTTTACAAGGCACAGGAACAGAAAATAAACAAATTAATGAAACTAAGACGGAAAGAAAAGCTATAGCAAATGGTAAGGCGATATAACGGCAGTTCGGGTGGTCTCAAGCAATGACAGACGACAGCGAAAAGAAATTTTTATGCAAAAGCTGACGTTTATCACTTTTTTTTTTATCTGAGCACGCATCAAGTGCTAAGATGCTTCGCTTACTTCTTTGTTTCTCGCGGTGCTTTTCGTGTCGCCCGGTTCTCTTGCGAGCAGAATCGCCACATTCTCATTAAACATAATTGGGAATTCCTGCCAGTGTTTCCTACTCATTATTTCACAAGAGAAGCTCTGATATGTGTCTGCATATCTAGGGGAATCATCTCGAAGGCAAGGCTGAGAATTTACAAGGTAGCCAGCCGGTATTTACACTGGCTAACCTCCTTGTCTTTCTTTCCCTTTCTTTCTCTCTCTCTCTACATTACGGCATGTCTCTGGACAAGGAAAGGTTCTCGAAGTGTCGCGAACATATTTTGTCGATGGCTTTAAGCGCTCGCTTACCTTCAGTAATTTATTTTACGCCACTGGTGCAGTAGTTGAAGATCAGATGGCGCCGCGAAGAGCGAAAACTTCTCGCGTCCTTTGCCGTACCCAGATTTACAGCCGGGAACAAAACACTGTCCTGTTGCTCAGTCTCTTCACGCACAAGTATCAAGATACCTTGTTCCCTCAGGCACGAATAAACATACTACAGACATGGTAAACAAAGCGAGGAAGACGAAAATTTCGCACCTTCGCTTCCACGCAGACGTAGAGTGAAAAACAAGTACTTCTGTTGTGTTTTTGTACAACATCATTTATCGTCTGTTTCCTCTAAATACTTGTAAAAATGTTCCGCATACGTGCGTAAATGCGCTACCGCGTGTTTATTTGCGCTTTTATTATTTGTGCGCATATATTTTTTGTGTTTGATTGCTGTCAAATTGAGACGGCCGAGGGTCCACGTTTGTAGCAGACGATACGCTCTACGGGTGCCGCGCTGCCGGTTCTGCGGCACCGTCGCCGCCGTCGCCGCCGGTCTCCGCCACTCAGCGCATGCGCACATGGAAGCAAGCTGTTGAGTGTTTTGCACGCGCCTCGACAGGTGGCGCTACGCGATGTATAATTTGCGTTGCACGGTTTGTCCCGAGTGAATGCGTTGCGCGGCGGCGGAGTCGGCGCTCCTGTTAATCTTACTCCGTGGTCAGTTTCGCTGTCGATAACGTCTATTTTTCTAGCTTGTCCTAACGCACCCTCTTGTGTTTCAAGCGTAATATTTTGCCCCTAGGTTATTCTTGCCTACGCTTTCTGAAACAGTCACTTTTGCTGTCCGTGATTTTGATGCAGTTGGTCTTCAAAGAAATGGAACCTAATTTAAGCGGCAAGTCACAGTAATGTTTTTTTTCGCCTATAAGACCGTGACCCCTCTTTCAACTTCGGTGAGTCCTGTAGAGAAAGGATTGCATAGCACTAATTTGTCATTTATGCACGTTTCCTGCCTTCGCCCCACTACCACTCTAATCAAAAAACCTAGGTTTGTTATTTAATTTCTCTGCGCGAATTATAGAGGCCTCCGTAAGCAGGATTAGATCACTATATGTTGCTTGTTTTCATGGACCTGTTACAGTTTTGTTTTTTAAGTGCATTGCAGGCTACAATGCACGATCGAAAGTTCTTTTTACGTAGCACATAGACTTGCACATACTTGAAGCTATGTTGTTCGCGGCCACGGCGGCCGCATTTCGATGGGGGCGAAATGCGAAAACACCCGTGTACTTAGATTTAGGTGCACGTTAAAGAACCCCAGGTGGTCCAAATTTCTGGAGTCCCCCACTAAGGCGTGCCTCATTGTCAGATCGTGGTTTTGGCACGTAAAACGCAATAATATTTAGGTTACGTTGTCTGAGCAATAAAATCTCAATATAAAACGATGACTTAACAAACCAGAAACCCATCGGTACGTTTTAGGAAAGGGAAATAGAAAATATACTATGTAAAGAGCACCGCGATAAAACCAAAACCTGAGCCAAATATTGAGTTTTATGTTTCTGCCATCTGGTGGGAGACTATGGAAATACGTCCATGTGGCTTAAAAAAAGTTTCATGAGCATTCTACTGAGACACTGCCAGCATGATGCGGGGCTATAGGTGCTCGCCATTGAACCACTTGGCCACGGCTTCCGGCGATTCCGCAATGATACGCTTTGGTTTATGAAGCTTCCACGTGATTTTGGACGAATGTGTTTCAAAAATCGCTTTTGTGTTACGTCGCGTGTACACAGTCGAGATAGTCATCATTCGAAAGCTCATTTTGCAAACTGTATATATACGCTATAGTATCTATCACGATATAAGCCGTAGTTTCATCACAGCGACCGTTTTTGTCTTGAATATTGAGTACAAATTTTCGTCGTTTCCGTTGGGTTCCGTTGCTGAATCTTTAACCG
This sequence comes from Dermacentor silvarum, assembly GCF_013339745.2. Taxonomy (NCBI): domain Eukaryota; kingdom Metazoa; phylum Arthropoda; class Arachnida; order Ixodida; family Ixodidae; genus Dermacentor; species Dermacentor silvarum. Next base: position 44,521,870 of record NC_051164.1, on the reverse strand, counting down.
CTCTGGAAACAATATTCTAGCTTTCCACAGCACATTCACTGCATTTGTCTCGTGTGGCTTGTCTTCCAGAACCAGTCTCTTCCATATTCAATACTTGACTTGTACAGAGGTCAACACTCATGTCTAGACCGACGGAACGTCGCGCTCGAGATTGCACGAGCGACATCTGCAGTTTGAAATAGGCCACATCTGAGCATGCGCGGCGCCAATGATGCGCCGGCATTGTATTTTTATCCTTTTTTATCGCCGCGGCTGTAACAACTGCTTTGGCCGTCAAAAGCGTTGTCAACGGTGTAGCACAAAAACAAACAAGCAAGTAAACAAACAAACAAGAAACGCAGCGAATCGTTCTCGGCACCCGGTGCAAGCTATGCTTTAAGCTTATTCTTAGTGACATTGTTATCATTGACAATGTTCGCTCACTCATGTATGTTGTGCTTACATTTGACAGCGTTCTTGAGGTACCTGCATGTGTTGATTTCAATAAATCTCGTAAGTTCAGGCATATCTAGGCAGCAATTTTCTCTATGTGCGATCGAAACCTACAATTCTTCGCAAATAACGGTGGCGGGTTGACGACCAATAAACGATGAAAGTAGGTTTGTAAAATTCACTCCTAACAGACGGCATTCAAAGCAATGCGTTATGCAAAATCCACGGCGCGATGCGCGAGATATACATGTCCGACGCAATGGTGGTATGACGACACCGCGAACTTAGAATAAGCCTGCAGTATAAGTATAGTGAACTAGAGTATAAGGGCGCCGAGCTGGACGATTCCGCGCGTTTTTCTTTTTTTTTTTTTTTTTGGCGGTGCTACACCGTTGACAGCGCTTCTGCCTGCCAAAGTAGTTGCCGCAGCCGCGGCGATAAACATGGAGAGAAAATGCGAGGCAGGCGCGTCATTGGCACCGAGCATGCTCAGATGTGGATTATTTCAAACTGTAGATGTCGCTCGTGCAGTCCCGAGCGCGACACTCCGTTGTTCTAGACATGAGTTTTGACCTCTGTACTTTTAATTATTCTCGAAAACCCCGCTCGTTCTATTGAAAACGCGCTCGGTTCGAGCCCCAACAGCTTGGGGCGCTAGTTGGTACGTGACCAAAAATAGCTGGATATTGACACGTGTACTTGTTTATCTTTCACTCGCGACCGCTTTTCACCGGCTAACAAATGTTAAACGTTATCGCAAGGCGCAGGGCGCGCCTGCATGTATCGTAAGTTTCTCGACCGTTATCGATGCTCCTATCCGTTGTCTGTTGTCACCGACGCTTATGTAATCTGATTGTATGAGCGAAGCGTATTGTGTAGTACCATAGAGAAAGAAATTCAACAAGAGGGGACACTCGGCAAAAACTGGCAACAGGAAACACGTCACGCTATAGTATTGATGCCGAATGTTAGTTGCCGCGAGCATCGAAAAAAAAAGTGAAATTAAGTTACGAGACATTGTTTTATTATTTAATTCTTTGCCGCGAAAACTACAACGTTTTGCGTCTAAATCAACTTCCACTTTGCGACTTATTTTTCTTGCGTTACCTAGCGACAGGCTCATGCGTCATCCGCCAGACACGCCACCCAAGCGAGGGAGGACGGCTGCGCGCGCGTTTGAGCGCTTGCCCGCGGCGACCCGTCCGTCTCCTTTTCTTTAAATGTATCCTGGCTTCTTGGGCTCCCGGCGTATTCTTGCGTTCCTTCTGCACTGGGACAAGACAACACTGCACTATTGGACTAAGACAAGGTGAAAAATTTTGTTTCAAAGTCTACGACGCAATTGGGCTTACGGCACGGGACCGACACTTAGGACGCAGTCAGCGAAAAAGAGCTCGCCGTCCTGGCGCAGTTAATTTGAGTTAATGAATCGTGCTGGGACATGTTTACGACACTTCCTAGGGGATTATTGTAACTTATTTCGGTTCTGTTGAGGCACACTGGCCGCGCAGCGCGCTGTGACGCAGTTAGCGATAAGGAGCTCAGCCGTGGTGACAAAGTTAGTGTGGCGTGTAATGAATGTTAGAGGGACAAGTTTGTGACGTTTTTTGTGGCCCCGCAACAACATATACCTTCTTTCGGTACTCACGCCTGTCGAAAATGCGATGGGTGATTGCCAAGAGTGATAACATGGGAGTGTGTTGCTGGCGTCGGCAGAACGTGCGAAAGATACGCTGAGCAACATATCACCAACATGTAATTCGAAAATTTTGTCTTCTAAAGAAGTGAAAACAGGCTTTGCACCCATGCATTTGTATTGAGTGCAAGTAGAAGGCATTCTCGAACGTCTAGCATGGTACGGCTGGGAGCCTCTGTTGCGTCCGTCTATCTGTATGTAGCGCACCGTCGCGTCGCCGAGGCCAAGTTTTGGAAACGCGAAGTCGCCCGTGTATTTGTGCTGCTAAAGGGCAGAAAATAATGCCCGGAAATGAGGGAATGCTTGGAAATCAGATGTTTTCATATTTTATTGTATTGTTTGGGATGAGTCGGATATTTTCTACGCCATGTATGTAAAAGCGAATTGCTTTTGTTTGTAATGCCGCCCATTCACCGCTTTCGCACGTTTCGCCTCTACACGCAGTATTCCTATATCTAAATACCAAATGACACTTGCTTGTAACATGTTGTTACATGCTTGTGAATGTAACATGCTTGTAATTTACTTTTTTTTTCACCTGATACCGTCCGGTGGAGCGTCATACGGGAACTACTGCTTACCTGGGGCCACCACGTTGGATGAACGCACAAAAAGCGTGGAACGAGCTTTTATATAGAGCAAAATAAATATTTCCTCATTTCACAAGGAGTCTTGCGTCTCCTTTGTGAAATTGCACGTGGCACAGATTCGATGGGACTTGACAAGATCGTTCGCAACCATTTTTACCAAATAAGAAACCGATTCCGCAGGAAGACCGTGCGCGGTGGGGCAAAAAAAAAAAAAAAAGCGCAGCCGGCGTGCTAGGTAGAGTTCAAAATGCGCGCGCCCAAAACCAAAAACGGAAGTGATTGATGACCGACCGCTTGGCGCGCTGCCGTCAATTCAGCCGCTGGGCTCAATGGGAGTGTCCGCCCTTGTTGAATTCCTTTCTATATGCTAGTACTTTCTAGTACGTTATCGATGCTTCTATCCGTTTTCTGTTGTCACCGACGCTTGTGTAATCTGATTGTATGAGCGACACGAATTGTCTAGAACTTTGTGGAAGACACGCGGGCACCAGGGATTGCTCTGGAACCTTCGATGACTCGTGTATAAAAGCCGACACGTTTCGCCTCTGATCAGATTTCGACGGTCGCCGATTGTGTTCGCCGCTATCGTTGTGCTTCGAGTGTAGCTTGCTTTTGTGGGCACAGGCTCGCCCAATAAAGAATTAGTTTCGTCATACACAGTTTTCCTACTGTGTTCTTCACCGTCACTACTGCGTGACAATATATAAAACAATGTCATGCAGCGGCAAGACACGTTTTCCGGCGACTGATAGACATAGATGTCTTTTGTTTGATTGATATATATATATATAATCCTTCATTATAAGCATTGCCAGAATCCCCACTGCAGCACATTAACAAAACATCTTGCGTCAGATGAGCCAATCTTATGCCGCCGACTTTGCTTTTTCCGTCACTCCTGTTAATTCTTCATCGCTCTCGGCTTCCCTTCTTTCAGCACCTATTCTTTAATTGTAATTGACCGCCTTATTACTCAGCCTGCCCAGCTCAATTTCTTCCTCTTAATGCGAAACAAAATATGGGCTACCATGGTTTGTTGTCTAATCCACACCACTTGCTTGTATGTCCTAACAGTATGCGTAACATTCTTCGTTTCATTACAAGTTTCGCGGTCCCTAACCTCTTCTTATGTTTCCATAAACTCCTAGTTTTAGCCCAGTGGACAGTACAACTAGAACGCAATGATTGTGCTCTCATTTTCATGAATAATAGAAAGTTTCCAGTCGTAACTTGGCTGCAGCTTCCGTGTGCGCTTTACAAATTTTTCTTCTTGGTTTGATTTTATGATCAGGGTCCATCTGAGTATTGGGCATATATAAACGTATGCTGCAAAGATTTCAGAATCTCACTGCCAATCACGAATTGTCGTTTTCTTGGCAGACTATAGAACATTGCCTTCCTTTTTTGTATAATGATCAATTCGACACTTTTTAGACTATGGTAGTCAATGATGTTTTGCAAGTAGTCTACAATTTCACTGATTCGGATAACGTTATCTGCAAATCGGACGATGCTTAAATATTGGTACTTCTGCAAACAGCGCAAAAATGGGACGCAGAAAAGGAACTCCCGACACAGACACTGACTTCCAACTGATATTTTTATTACGCGAGTGCGAAATATATAGTCAGAGAAGCAAGAATTAAACATAAATGGCGTGATAAACATGAGCAGAATGACTTGAGGTTGCAGGTTGGCTCACCTGCAATCGTTCGATCATTCCGTGAACACGATGCAAAGTGACTTCGCCACAAAGACCCTCTAGTGCGTCCTGCCCTGAATAGAGTTTCTTTGGAGCCGATCCTCCAGCTTACGCTGTGATTGTACGGGGTGGGCCACGCAGGCCTGTAATCTGTAGATTTCAATGAATTGGTGCCAAGGTGCCAAGAAGATGCGAAAACTCATTAAGGCTTGCTTATTGATAGCATTTATTTATTGAACTTTTCAGAATAGTTTTGTTTATGCTGTTGTCTGATTCTCCTTCACCAAAAAGAGCAGGTATTGTTTCGATGCATTGGGGAATCAAGTGAACAGTTGAACGCCTCAGAAAATTCTTTGAAATTTTTCATAGCCTCGTTGACCCTAAAAATTAAAAAAAAAACAGAGACGTTTTATGATTTTCTAAGTAAAGACAAGAGATCGGCATTCTGACACGCAATATCACTGCCTGTAAAGAACAATTAATGAAACGGCCATCACACTGCTGCACATGTCATTGGTACCTAATTGAATTTCTCACAATTTCTTTGTTGGTATAATAACGTTGAACTGTAATTTTGAGTGCACTTGCATGTCGCTTAAGAGATAACGCAAGGAGAGACTAGCTCTGCCGCAATGTTGTCTTACTTAACTGGCTTAGTTATACTAATGCAAGACATCACATTTATAGCATATAAATTGTAAATGATCACACTTCGTTTTAAAATAGTCTCGCTATGTAAAACACGAAAAAATTACTTTTTTCTACACCACGAGAAACATTTCTTCGTTTGTATGTTACTTGGAAGCGTTCATTAACAGTGGGCGCAACCTCTGAAAGTTGCTCAATCTGGTTATTTTTGCATTGCCAGCACGCGCAGGCTATGAAGCAACCTTTTCGTAATTCTCGATTCGGTAGCCAAACATTATGTGGTTTTCATGGAGTTCAATGTAATCTGTTACTCAGACTAATCTACGGACAAACATTTTTTCTCCGAATTATTCATCACATTATCCTGGCATAAATTTGTCATTTTTGATGATGTGACCACATTGAGCGTGTTTCAAATTGTTGATATCACTTGGCTTTAAAAACCATCATAAGTTTACGGGACAACTGGAAAGCCAATCACTGCGTCATTTGCGCCAATCTGCTCAGAGAAATTCAGCCTATAAGATGGATGTACATTTGAGTAGGCTTCAAATAATTTGCACCCATAGCATGCGCCAAAATATTGGCTGGCAATATGTAAAAAATGAAGGCAGTTCCACTATTTCAGTTGTTCAGAGTGTCAAAATCATATTCTCGTTTCTTGTAGTAATGACAGAAGGAATGCCGATACTGCTGAGGTCAAGATTGAACAGTAATAGATCATTGCTAGCGCCCAGTTATTGAGAATCTGGAGTTTGGGTAGCGGTGCAACTACTATGACACCTTTTAGTGCCACTGACTGGCAACTAAACGGAGCATAATATTGAAAAACGGTAATCATGAGGAGTATCAGATTATCGCATAATTTGAGGTGGATAGCTGTAGGTGGAGTTAGTTACCATTTCACGGGCACATCAGTATTGTTATATTGTGTGTAAACATTTATATAGGTTAACATTTGCTCACACACAAACTATACAGCTCAACTAGCACCGATAGCCCCACTTTAGCCTGCAATGCTTCAACTACACACATCGCAAACGGCGGTGCCACATCACGGTAAGTGGTATGGCACGTATACGATGATGCCAATTGCCTCGGTGACGACATAGTTAACGAGAGAGCCTCAAAGCATGTGCTAGAAAAACTAATCTTTCGGTCAAAAATTCCTATGGTAAAACTAATCGATATGTGTAGCCAGCATACTCAAACACGCTGCAAAACTTACTTACTCGTGTAGGTTCTGTGATTGCTGCAAAGTGCCAAGTTTATTTAGTTCGTAATTAACTTATGGTCTCAACTCAAGCTAGACTTGATCGCGTAGGCGACATCAACGTACATATGTCATACACCTGACCACTACCTAGCCAGCATTCACACGACAGCGAAGAAAAAACGGAGGACAACATGGCCTGCCTCTCGCTCATCAGTGTATGGCTGACGGCGCAAACATGTCCGAACACAGAAAGCGCTCATTCACCACCATTGAGACAACTATTTGAAGTACACGCTTGGTGTGCGTCTATCAACAGTGAAGCTGTTTAAGCTTTGGTTAGGTCCCCTAGTGCGAACAAAAATTGTGGCCCGATCCTTGGGGTAGTGCAGAAAGGGTCGAAGCGCAACTGCACATACCGCTGTGAACTAGTGAAGCTCTTTAAGCTCGAGGATGGTCCGTCGAGTGTACGCCGCAAAACCCCCGCCTGGCGATGTGTCACCACGCGTCGCCTAGCAACGCTTCGCCCCAGCTGCGCCAGCCGCGCCGAGCCTCGCCACAGCTGCGTGAGCCGGGACGTCATCGTGCGCACCTCATTGCTTCGCCTTAGCGTTGCCGAGCCATCACATCTCAGCGCCGTGCGGAGTGGTTGTCGAGGCTGCGCCGACACGGAGCTAAGCGGTCACGTCACTGCGCTGACCCATGGGATATAGAGCTCCGCGTCGGCGCCGCGGCGGCACCAGAACCCCACAGTCTCTGCGCCCAGCGCATCGCCGTGAAGATGGGGCGGCCGAAGAAGAGCGTCACTCTCGAAGAAGAGGAAGCACAGCGCGAAAGCCACCACGCCGCTACTCGAGAGCGAGCGAGCCGACTTCGGCCCGATCCCGAATATCGCGCCGCCAAAGCGGCGGCGAAACATCGGTGATTCGCAGATCTGAAGCTACGAGCCGGCGAAACCAAGCAAAAGCGTTTGAGCGTTCAGAAGCGTCCAGATACTTTGAGGACCCGGTGTTCGTTGCTCCTTTGGCTGAAGATGATTCCTGGGTGATGTTGCGAAAACGTGGCCGAGTGTCGAAGCATAACTTCACTAAAACTTGGCCGAACCAAAATAAAGGTTGCCAGCTTGGCTGTTTGCCCAGTGTTTGCTGCCCCTAATCTTTTTTTTTTATTTCAATGAGTGAAATTAACTGTATTGAATGTCCTGCTTAATTTAAGAGTTTCGTCACCATTATTATGCTATTTTAGCCAACAAGAGCAGCGGTGATTTCGCTTTCACCCGTTTTGTAAATTGTTTCATGGTTACCCAGTGCGATCAGCAACAACGGGAGAAATTGCCTCTTACTATGCGCATTATTCAAAATCAAATTGGATTTTGCTCCGTCTTTGGAATGCAGCTTATATATATCATAATTCAAATGTGGGCCAACTTCGATATTCACATTCCATTACACAGGAGATGCCTACACGATTTCGACAAACAACCGCTCAAGCTGTTTTCATGAAAATTATTGCATATAATGGAGTAACATGGAACTTATCGCCTCCAGAAAACAAGACTTTGATTTAAGACATCATAATGTTTTACAACAATTGAGAAAATGTGGTAATTTTGAAAACATTAACGAACAATGGTTACAAACCTATAACTCTGCATCAGATACAGATTTCGTAGTTCTTTAAACATCTCTTATAGCAACTCATGCGGAAAATTTCGATTTAATAGCTTAACTGAATTTGTTACATTGTTCACGATTGTTTTGCTAAAACAGCTGGCATATTTCAGGGTCTTGTATAACATATCCCTCTTGTCCGCTAGAACTGCCTTACTAGATTCCGTTTCAAAACTATGATATCGTTTTCAATTGCTAAGCTAACGAGTTGGAGGCTTGATGGCTTATCATTATTATTTTTTTTCTATATTAAATTTTTCTTGCAAAGCACAACCATCAAAATGAGAAATTTGCACACAAAGCCGGAAGAATTATATTATTTAGTGCAGCTAAAGCAGATCTTATCGCATTCGGTGAAGTGAATGCCGTGCCCAACAGACTAATTTCATCGTATACGTGTATAGGTACGAGCGCTGTAGGTAATGGTCCCTCTTAAGCAGGCTTGTTTTGCAGACTGTGAACATTTCTAAAGACAGTAATTGAGCAACACTTGTTGAGGTCGAACTCGCTGATTTGTTTATTTAAAGTGTCATATTCATAATTCTTTTGACGTAGATCTACGCCAGGGAGTCCGTCTCCAAAACTTTAGATTTGCACCCACCACGCATACGATCTCAGTGATGTTTATGTACTTCGAACACGTGAATCTTCTTTTCCTCAACTAACCTCACATCGTCACCGCACCCTCCCTCTCCCCCACCTGACAACGTCCACACTCGCTCACCTCACCCTCACGTCTGTTTATTGCAGAGTGATTAGGAGAGACTGCTATGAGGCATGGAGTGGCGCCTGACACTGGCAAAAAGAAAAACTGACGAGAGCTAGTGGGACAATACTAATCCACGTGCAACCAAATAAGGAAGGCCCACAAAGCTTCATTAAAGTCACTCCCTCACCAGAACAGGAATTAGCCTCCCTGGTGCAATATTCGGCCACTACTTCCCTCATGACTCCTATGAATAATTGAGGACCTTAACCGAGAAAGTGTAAGAGTGGGGTTGAAGATTAGCATAATGCAGAAGGCAAACATAATGTTTGCCTTCTGCATTAGGCAGCAGTTTTTCCAGCAGTTTTAGAATTTTTGACCGAAAGATTAGTTTTTCCAGCAGTTGCTTTGAGGAAAGTGCTGGAGGGCACTTCACAAACGGCAGTGCCGACATCATGGTAAGTGGTATGGCACGTATACGATGCTGCCAATTGCCTCCGTGATGACGTAGTTAACAAGAGAGCCTCAAAGCAACTGCTGGAAAAGCTAATCTTTCGGCGAAATCAGAGAACAAACGGTGATAACCGATATTCTAGTTGACATTAGGCGGAAGAAGTGGAGCTGGGCAGGCCATGTAATTCGTAAGATGGATAACCGGTGGACCATTAGAGTTACAGAATGGATAGCAAGAGAAAGGAAGCGCAGTCGAGGACGGCAGAAAACTATTTGGGATGATGAAGTTAGGAAATTTGCAGGCGCAAGTTGGGAATCAGCTAGCGCAAGACAGGGGTAATTGCAGATCACCGGGAGAGGCCTTCGTCCTGCAGTCGGCATAAATATAGGCTGATGATGATGCTACGATGCATTACGAACTGGGCCGATCCCGAAGAGGGAGCAATATGGGGCAAACCGGCACACTGTCAAACTTAACAAGTTGTGAAAATGCACGTGAAGCGCGCGAAGGGTAGTTTACATTTCGCTACGCTGTGTCGACTAGATAGAAAAGTGGAGAAGTTTTGTTTTAGTTTTTTCGAAACATTGCGTGCCTTCGGCACTCTTCCATTTTGTTTGTGGTTGTGCACACCACGGTCCCGACGTGCAGTTTGAGAGAAGCTCTAGCTGCCTTCACGCTTTCAAGATTTGGGGTCGCATTCACCATAAGACGGAAAGGCCAGTTTTACACAAAAATCATCCATGTTGATAGTTTGTTGCGAGTGAAGCTTGCCGTTACAATATTATATTTGGTGCTTTGATTATTCCTTTCTTGCTTCCTCTTTCTCACTGCATCTCTTTTATTTTTTTAGTTCGGTGTCGTTTTAAACACTCCGCAATGGGTTACTGCTAATAAATCGAAGCATGTTCAAGGCCTAGAGCAGCCCTTTCAATAACTCTGAATACAGAACTCGTTACAGAAACCGGCATATTTTGATCCTGATGATGATGATCAAATGGAACTGCTAAGGAACAAAAAGGGCAACAAAATCAATGTTTACACAGGAGGGCACTTCGGGGAGCTAGGTAGACCACCTTCTTTGCGGCAATGCTTCCTTCTATGTAATGGTAAAAGAATACCATTAAGATATTGCAATCAGCAGCGAATGAATAGGAGGGGTTGTTGAATGCCTTTTGTATTCAATGTGGTCGTTTGCGATTCCAAACGAGCTGGAGAATTACTTCTCTTCTGACACTTTGTTGACTCTCCCTGCCATGGTGCTCTAACGAACGGAAATGCTAAACATATTGGGTAGTATTCGCTAGAATTATTTCATCTGAAGAGGTTCTACTGCTACAACCTTGCGCAATACAAAAAGGTGAAAAGATAATTTCAATTCGTTTGAGGTCTACTGAAAATTTTGTGAATACAAAAAGTAACAGTAATAAGGCGCTAAAACCACGTATGCTCATTTCCTGACCCGATATGTTTCCTTACCTGGTTCGAGCAGGGCTGTATAATTTCCTTAATATCTCGGTGGAGAGAGTATTGTTGTCTGCTATTCTGCACATAGTCTGTGGAAACAACGCAAAAGCAATAGATGGCATTGTGAAATGAATTGAGAATGTTTTGCTAGTATTGAATATTATTTGTTTAGCCAAACGCAGACCTACCCTAGCATTCGAAATGAAGAACAGCTGCATTCCGTTGAGGTTCTCTAGACCTGCGAGACGAGTGTCTATCCCTTCACATTCTTCTTCGAGTACTTTCTTATATGCCTGGAAATAAAAGGGAGAATTACACAGTTCGTCTGTTAACAAAAAGCGTGACCTTTTAGTTTACCTCGAGGTTAAGTAGCCGTGGTATTGCTTCAGTTTTACTTCATTTTTACAGCCAATTTAAACCAAAATAAACAATTTTAAGGTGGGTGGAAGCTGACGACAAAATCAATGAGCAGAAAGGTTGTAAGGATTATTTTTATAAGTATGGACGTAATGTATGTCGATGTCCATAGTTTACATTGTCAATGATATGGCCTAGCAATCCTAGGCTGCTGCTCTTATTATTTGAGGCCTAGTGTTGCAACAACACTTCTGTGTTTCCGTGCGTTCTTTCAGCTTGCTTCTACTCTTTTACGCCGTTTGTGACAATGAGCTTTAGAAGCAAAATTTCAAGGCGAGGGGAATAGTAAAAAGACTGAGAAAAATTTCAGGTAGAGGGGAACAGTAACAGGACTGCTGTCGACCCATGCCAGCACATGGAAAACCGGTGGTGTCAACACTTATACGGTTTTAAAGACGATAGTCTTTCTTGGGCTACCTAAATGCGGAAGACTTTGTCAGTCCGTCACTCGATTCAACCGTCCGGCCAAAACCAACCAAACTACTAGCACTGGTGGCACGGGGTCATACACGTCTTCGTTATACAGCGCAAAGGAAACCTCAGGCCTATTTGAGGCAAAAGACGCGTATATGTACAGTGCTCACGGATTGAAACGCGACAGGCAAATTTTGGGTAGAACTCTTTTTCTGTGCAATTATTCGAGAGCACCATGTCTTGTTGCTTCGAATCTGGTCACGAAAGCTGACTTGGACTCTGATCTAAGCGTACGAATCGAGATTGCGCCGAAGTCACATAAACTACCGACGGTGGAAACAAAAGCATGCGGATTGGTTAGGCCTAAATGGTCGCGTTTCAATCCGTGAGCACTGTACATACCATAACATATTTAATAATACATGTTGGACTGGGTTTTACGTCAGTAAATGAAACATGAACTCGTTAGAAATGGTGTCGAAGAGACTGAAGCCGCAGCTCTGTAGCCGGCTTTAAGCAAACAGTAATAAGCGGTCTCAGCAGATGGCACGAATAGAGCACTGCACGGGCTCGGGCTCACCCGAAATCCTGAGCCCGGGCCCCGGGCCCGGCCGGGGCCCGCGCCGGGACCGGGCTCGGGTATTTTGACGCGGGCCCGGTCCGGGCTCGGACTTTCTGGTTGTGTGCATGTGACGTGCAGCGAGTTATCCTCGCGCGTCTCGACTCTGAAAAACCTGTTGCCCCGGCTGAGCTGGAAGCTAGCAGTGCTACCCCTGTGTGCCTGTTCTTCTTCCGTCATATTTTGTGCTGTTTTAACAGAATGTAAAATTGGAAAGATTTTAACTGCGCTAGAAACAGTGACAAAGGAGCAAAGGAGCGCGAAAACGACAACACGTGCGCAGTCCTCCTTTGTCCCTGTTTCTAGCGCAGTTGAAATCATCCAATATGAACCTCAACCAACTAGCCCAACTTGGTGCAGTACTGCAGAATGTAAAAGTCCCGAAAGACCGAAGTCGCCTCAAACCAAAGGATGTCATTGTATTGCTTACCTAAATCAGTGTAATTAATGCTTTCAGAGCGGTGCAAGCGCGTTCGCGACTTGCTGATTCTTTAAAGGCGAATTGGTAAAACTGATGGCTAGTAAGACAAGATAATTCGTCACGCGGCTGAAATATGGCACTGCGTCCATCCATGATTGCACGCATGTTCTAAACCGGCCGCCTAAGAAGCAGCGCATTACGCTGCACCATAAACGCACGCGGAGCTTTCTTCACTTTATATACTCCATCCATGCGCTGCGCTCACGACCGGTCGTGGCTGTGCTTCGGCTATATAGAGTGTACTAGAATACGGTTGAGTGGGACGAGCGGCTAGGGCGGCGCATGCTTTGCAGTGAGGCGCCCGACGTGTAAAAATACTGTGGCGGCACTGCGATAGAAGTGGATTGGGCCGCATCCAGATCGCGCCTTTGGAAACTGCTGGCGCTACTGCTCGGCAGGGTCATTCTAACTACTTCGCGCGCTAGTATTCGCGTTCAGACAGCTCAAATGGTGCTCATAATTGCATATGACATATTTTAAGAATAAACTTCTTTCATTCTCTTCTTTATTTAATTTTTTAAATGTCGCTCGGTCATATTTTCCGGTCTCGGGCCGGGCTCGGGCCTAAGGTAAAGGGGGGCGGGCCGGGTCGGGCGGGTGGCGTAGAATATTTCCGGGCCCGAGCCGGGCCCGGGTCTCACCATACAACTTTTGGTCGGGCTCTGGCGGGTAGCCCAACGTAAAAACGGGCCATGGCCGGGCCCGGGCTGAAAAAATCGACCCGTGCAGTGCTCTAGGCGCGAGAGCAGGGCGAACGCGGAAAATTTGAATTGAATTCAGCAAAACCTCCATTGCATCCATCATAGCAGGAGTGAGAGGGGAGGGGAAGAGCGTGAGGAGTGCGAGGGGGGAGAAGAGAGGGTGTTACGTATCTGGAGGCGGCGGAAGACTATCGTCTTTCGACGTCATTTGCCGCGAAGCAAGCAGATATGCGGCCAATTTTTTGTCAGCTCGTTTATCCTAAGTGAGAACAAAAGTCCATAGGGCATCATACAGCAGCTGTGCGCATTTTTGGATTACGGCATAAAAACAATAATGAGGAGCTCTGTTAACTCAAATACTTATATCTCACTATTTCTTCCACTTACTGACACATCTTTTTACTGATAACTTATTTAGGTATCATCTTGTACATTCTGAGTTGCAATTTTTCAAATTATATGCATTGTAGTCTCATTAGGTCTAAATATATGTCACATCAAAATTTCCGGAAACAACAAGTGCCCGCGCATTCGTGTTTCAACCCTCTGAGCCGTAAAGCCTCACCTGCGCATGGCGCATGGCTTTCCCTGTTTCGTCGTCAACAAGAGTACCTTGAGCTTTATGTAATATGGCTGCTTACTAATTATTTAACATGAAGTCGAATAAGTTTATTATCGCTCCGCTCTAAAGAATCGACGCTCCAGAAACGAGGCTTTTAATGTGGGCTTGTGCATGTGCTGGTATTGCACGGGCGCCTGATTTTAATCTAAAAGCAAACGCGACAGTGAAGCTCAGTTAGCTGTTTTTGACATCTTACATAATGTGAAGCGAGTTGCTCGCAGGAGGGCCGTGTAGTGATACTAGTAATTACAAATCACGCAGCCTAAACATTTAAAATTGATTTGGGAGGATTAATAAATGTAACAGCCATCAACTCATAAACTGATCTGTTAAATGGTATAGTTTAAATAATGCTTGTTCACGTGTTAGCCGTATCTATTACTTGCATACATTCACCATTACTAATGGGTTGGTTTTCGAGACTATGGCCCGGATTCTGAAACGCTCCTTTCCTTACTAAGGACGTCTTACACGCTGTAAGGCGACCTGGCGTCAATTCTGGAACGTCCCTTACTAAGGGGCACTAAGTTAGGGCCTCCTTGGTGCTTCCTCACGCTTAGGAAGCCGGCATGCTACCTTCATGCTTCCTAACCGCGCTCCTCTACCTGATTGTATGCTTCTCCGCAGGACTTTGCACGCGGTACGCTCGGCTTGGATAGGTGCCGTGCGCAGCCAACGCCGCGGCAGCCAGCCGCCGTGTATTGACGTCCAGTTTGGCTCCGCAGACTACGCTTTGTGCCATTTCTTTTGTGATTCCGTTTTTCTGTAAAAAGCGAGCGGCGAGAATGACGGCCTTGCGATATTTATCCGAAGACGATAGCTTCGAAAGCTATGCAAGGTTTCTTAGGCGTGCAAGTGAACTTCTTTACGGGACTGTGTACAAGCCTCCGCCGTTGACTCCAGTCTGGCATGTGATTGACAGGCATTATCCACTGGAACACTACAACGAAGTGGAGTTTCTAGCCCGGTATCGTTTTTCCAAGCGAGCTGTTGCAACCATACTGACAGAGCTGCAACTGCTTTGTAACTACTGACAACAGAGGAGCGCCGCTACCTGCTCTGTTGAAGGTCCTCATCGCACTGCGTTTTTACGGAACGGGTGCCATGCAAACTGTTGTAGGGGACCTTGTGTGTGTATCCCAACCCTCTATATGCCGATGCATTTGAGATAAGACACAGCTGATATGCCTACGTCTGTATCCCAAGTACGTTCGGCTGCCAAACGCCAGTGAAGCGAAGTCAGTCATGACTAGGTTCTGTGCCATTGGAGGATTCCCCGGGGTTACTGGGTGCATAGATTGTACTTATATACCCATTAAAAGCCCCGGTGTAGACGACGCAGAAGAGACGGAGGAAGAACGAGCCGCATGCCTCGAGAAGCGTCATAAGTACGAAGTGGCCAGGCGAGTGGATTCAGATAAGGATAGCACCCGAAACGTGTTCAAGTCACTGGACGACAACCCCTTATCCTCCCGCCTCACCGACCATCGGGCCGTCTTTGTGGCAATTGAGAAACAAGATGACTTTCACAATAAATACGTTACCATTTAATAATGTCTAGTCTTTAATATAACCATAGCTTAACGAGAGGTAACAACCAAACCTAAGCATTCAGACGTACGAAGCTAAATGAAAAAGACGTAACTGTAGAGAGGACCAAGCTAAACAATAAGATTAACCGTACCTCTAGCTACGCACACCCAGGCATAACTGAGTTAAGCCACAGTCAATTTTTCTTCCTCCGTGAAATAAGTTTTGCCCGGCATGGCAAATACACACACGCACACACACACACGCACACACGCACACGCGCACGCACACGCGCACGCGCACACACACGCGCACGCGCGCACACACGCGCGCACGCGCGCACACACACGCGCACACACACACAAACACACACGCGCACACACACACAAACACACGCGCACACACACACAAACACACACGCGCCACACACACACAAACACACACGCGCACACACACACAAACACACACGCGCACACACACACAAACACACACGCGCACACACACACAAACACACACGCGCACACGCGCACACACACACAAACACACACACACACACACAAACACACACAAACACACACAAACACACACACACACACACACACAAACACACACACACACACACACACACACACACGAAACAAAACACAGGCCAAAAAGAAAAAGAAAGCGACGCCTGACCAACCGAATTGTCAGATGCTGCCAAAGGTGCTAGGCTGAGCTTGCTTTCCTGCCATGTGCATAATTTTTTAGCTATTTTTACGTCATTGACGAAAGAAATGGTATTTATGCCCTTATATAGAAGTAGAAATGCAATTCTAACAGTGCCGGAAGGTTACTTTGGCAATTCATTAGAAATATTTTGCATATTTTCGTAAGTAATCTCAAAACCAGAAGCCCGTAACGTTCCACTTCCTTTGGTGAGGCGTAAAGTCCCTAGATTTTAAGCAAAAAAAATATCTAGCGACTTTAGTGAGGCGCTCCTTCCGCAGGGAAGGTAAAAGGAAGCTTTTAGAATTCGCGATGGTCTTCTGAGGGCGCCTAACGTTTAGGTAGCATGAAGGACTCCTTGCGTAAGGTAGGGAAACGGTCTAAGGTTAGGAGCATTTCTGAATCCGGGCCTAAGTATTTACTCATCATTTCTTCCAACAGGTTGGCAGAGGTGAAACCAGTTTCATCCGGAATTGCGGTCCCATTAATTCAAATACATCAAGCTGGTTTCTTAGAAATTGCATCCTGTATAAAAGCATTTTCTTGCATAAAACCATATCATGCGTTAAAAACACTGCTAAAGAAAATAAGCACATGCAATACTTTGATGTTATGTGTCATTAGCGTAAGAATGTTAGTTATTACTTCGTCTAAAATATATGAGATAGATTTTTAGGTAAGGCATTTTTGAAACTCACTCTGAAAGCCATCTGAAGACCACTGTTGTCAGCGACGTCGTCGGTTGACGGTGGGTTCCAGTAGTCGAGACGGTTTTTCTGCAGCGGAAGGTATGTAATAAAGCTACAGTGGATAATGTTAGATGAATATCGTAGGATAAATGCGTCACATTGGCTACACCGTTATATGTTTTAAACTGTGAATATTGTTCGTAAATTAAATATTTATTGCTTGCAGACAGTGATCCGTTGTTCCACCCAATAACGTCTCTCATTGTGCGCGAGTGGTTAACGGTATACACGATATAATTTAATTTGTGTTTCTTAGCACATGGTTTTTCTTGCCATTATGTTTTTAACAGCGAAGCTGTTTAAGCTATCCGTAAAACCGTGCTCGTCGACCGAAAATCCTCGCCTGTGGCCCGATCGTGGAGGTAGTAGAAAACCGTGCAAAGCAGCTCTTATCATGCATAGCATAGTCATGCATAGTATAGCCAGAGTCCTTCCATGTTTTTTTTTTTTTTTGGTCACGAAACTGCCGCCTCAGTTTCATATAGAGCCAGCGCCCGCCGCTAGAGGCGCAAACGTGCATGAGAGGGCATGCGAACACCGCTACCGCTGTGGTTGTGTGTGGAGCGGCCTCGATATTCTAGCTTTCTCAACTTCCGCAAGCGTCGCTTTACTTTCATGTAACAATTTTTTACATTCCACATGATTTAATAACTGCCTGAGCACCTCTTCTGCCATGAAATGAGTGGCCGGGACGAAAATAAAAGCCGCTCTAAAATGGTCCTTGCGGCGGTCCGAGTAAAAAAAAAAGGACAAAAATTTGCCGCGTATCTGCGTGCTTCGCTGCAAATGTCGTCGAAAGACGATAGTCTTCTGCCGGCCGTACTACATGAGTGCTGGTCTGATCCACGGCCACCCGTGATGCTGTTCTCGTACCATTTCCGTCCTGGCATGAAGGTTTGTTTGAACAGATTTCATTTTACCGCATTATTTCATCAAGCGGCCATTTATGTTTTGCCCTGCCCCAGACAGCGCTTCCTTCATGCTGAATCGGCCGCATCTGGCTGGCATTGATAAAATTGAGGAGGCGCTGCGTGAGACATGGACGCCATCTGGCAATACATCGGGAAACATGAGCTTGTGCAGAGGGTTTCCTTCCTCCATGGCAGAGGGCGATCGTCGGCGCGCAGTCGGGGAACGTCGTTCGTCGGAGCGCATAGCATGGCATTTTCAGCGCAGCTTAAGGAACTAGGGTCTTTAGAGTTACGTATCTATGTATTTTCTATTAAAGGAACACACCTCCTAATACTTACCTAGTGATATTGCGCCTCAGATATGCGTAATATTTACTTTGTGATCGATAACGTTCACAAGTATGAACAGCCGTACCAGTTTAAGTAGTGTGGGCGGTAAGCAAGTGGTCCAACTCTGGCCGGGTGGCTGAATCGGGTGACAGACAGACAAACAGACAGACAGACAGACCAAATTTTTAGCGTTTAAGTTCCCCAAGAAAGACTATCGTCTTTAATAATCTGGGATGTTAAGAGCCAGAACCGGGATACGATTATGAGGCACGCCGTAGTGTGGGACTCAGGATTAATTTTGACCATCTGGGATCCTTTAAAATGCACCTAAATTTTAATAAATGAGTGTTTTGCAATTCGCCCCGCCTGAATGCATCCGCTGTGCACGACCGAGCGGTCTCGGTCCAGATTTCACCATCGCCGTTCGCCTCAACACTTCGATAGGCTCCGCTTTTTAATATTTGTCTGAAATTAAACATCGCGAAATCGGAACAAAGCGCCAGTGGTCCCACTTATCACCAGATGCAAACATATGGGCTGTTGCACCCCTGCAAGTAAGCGCCTACTCTCGGTTGCGCACAGCGCCATATTGTTCGTCGAGTACGGCTGGTCACTTTCTGTTAAACTGTGGGCAGTATGTTATCAGGAGATCAAAAGAATGAACTTGTTATTGCAAAGGGCTGCTTCCGTAGAACACTTAGTGAGAAAGAAAAGGAATTGCGCTGCTCCTTGCGCTTCCGATTTCTCTGCACAGCGATGCCATTTCTCAATGAGACTTAGGTAGGATAAATGCAGGACAAACTTCACTACTAAATGTCTTCAGTGCGCCTTTTAGCAACGGATTAAGGCGAGTGTTGTGTCCTGCACAGTTGAAAATGTATTGCAATTAAGCAATTGCCTTAGCGAGCAGTTGTTTAGAAGCGTCAACTAGTAAGCCCAGCACTTAGTCACGCTGCTCGTGGTTTCGACGCAGAAACGACGAGACTAAGTATTTTGGTTCTTAATGCGCAACTATTTACAAGATGTTAAAATATTGTAATCACCAGTCCTGATATTCTTATCATGGTCGAAAAAAAGAAACAGCTTTATAACTCGATTAAGAAAAGAAATAAAAGGTGTTGATGCAAAAACAACATACAAGCACGATAATTTATTTATCATGTAAGATAATCGAAATACAGACAGCACAAATAGGCGCTTGTATCCGAAACGGCACCCCGGCACGCAACACTTAATTGTTCGGCATCGTTGTCCCACCCAGCCACTTCTTCTTCTTTCTGGTGTTTTACGTGCCAAAACCAGTTCTCATTATGAGGCACGCCGTAGTGGAGGGCTCCGGATTAATTTTGACCTCCTGGGGTTCTTTAACGTGCACTACAACGCAAGCACGCGGGCGTTTTTGCATTTCGCCTCCATCGAAATGCGGCCGCCGGGGCCGGGATTCGATCCCGCGACCTCGTGCTCAACAGCGCAAGGCTTGAACTAAACAGTCCAGCACTCGAAAAATAGCGGAGTCCATGCACAGAACTCACCCGATCACTCAGCTCGCTTGCACCGCGCAAGCG
>NC_051164.1:44339300-44502148 GCF_013339745.2 Dermacentor silvarum | reverse complement strand
TCTACTTTTAAAAAGCAGCATCAACAGGTCGAGCTAATTAAATTACTTGGAAATTGCTATTCTGTCAGCAAAGTAGAAATCGTGGTGGCGTAATGGCTTTGACATTGCACTGCTAAGCCGAATGGTGCAGTATAAAATCGCAGGCACAACGGACACATTTCAATGGCAGCAAAGTGCAAAAACACCCTCGTAGGGTGCATTGGGCACATACCCCGGGTGTTCAAGGTTAATCCAGAGTTCCCCACTACAGCGTCCCTCATAATCATATTGTGCAGAAGAACTTGGTGCTAGACAAGTTTGTGTTTGCTGAGCGACTTATTGTAGCCCAAAGGCACAAATACACAGAAGATACACAGACGCACGTCACAGGCGCTACTATTAACTTTATTTGAAGCACAGCGAGATACAGTATTATACTCTTCACAACGCGCAGGCGCACCAGCCACTTCGCGCAGACTCCAGAGGGCGATTATCAGGGCGAACACGATCATTTTGAACATCTAACGAAAGCAAGTTCCACATCATGAAACAAGAGAGGTCAACTTACACAAGCACTACTTTTTTCATTTATGTAAAATGCTTCCAACAGCTTACGTGCGGTTTTATCTTTAGTTCTGCCAAGGATCTTCCCATCATGAAATCTTGCACGACAAGGACAGGCTTTACAGTGTGTGGAAAGATGCGCATTCAAGCCTTGCGTCATGTTGTTAGCATGCTCCATCATTCGATCATTGATGCAGCGGCCAATTTGTCCTACATAGGACTTTCCACAAGACAGTGGAATTTCATAAACCACTCTGGTGGCACATCGCCACTAAGGTGTGACGTGTTGTACTGGGCAGCCTACCTAGGTGTGCCCATTATGCGGGGACACAGTTGGGCCAGCCTATTGGGAATAGAGAACACTAAAAAAGGGGCCACACAGGCGTATGAGGCCAGAGCCGGTGAGTGGAGTGGCCAAACGCCGCAAGTCGTGCCGTATGCGCATAAGTTGAGCCACAATTTAAAGAAAGTGGTGAACAAGCATGGAGTGCCTGTAGTGTTCTTTGTTCCCAATAGGCTGGCCCAACTGTGTCCCCGCATAATGGGCAGATCTAAGGTAAGCTGCCAAGTACAACACGTAACACCTTACGGGCGATGTGGCCCCGGAGTGGATTATGAATGAAATATCACTATCTTGAGGAACGATGTAGGACTAAATGGCCGCTGCATCAATGATCGAATGAGGGAGCATGCTAAAACCGCATGACAGACTTGAATGCGCCTCTTTCAGCGTGCTGTAAAGCCTGCCCTTGTCATGCAATGTTTCATGATGTGAAGATCCTGGGCAGAAGTAAAGATAAAATCGCGTGTTAGCTATGGAAAGCGTTTTACATAAACGAAAAAAAAAGTAGCGCTTGTGTAAGTCTGATCTCTGTTGTTTTGTACGACGCGGAACTTGCTTTCTTTACATCTTCAAAATGATTGTGCTAGCTCTGATAATCGCCCTCTGTAGTCTACTTGAAGTGGCTGGTGCGTCTGCGCGCTGGGAAGAGCGTATATACAGTATCCCTGCTGTGTTTCGAATAAAGGTATTAGCAACACATGTGGCGTGTTTCTGTGTATGAGCTGTGTATTTGTGCCTTTACACTACAATATGCTGTTCAGCAATCATATTCAGGTTTTGACAATTAAAACCCGAGAATTTTATTTAAAGCAAATATTATTGCATAAGGTCAAAAGCTTATATAGAATCATCTGACCGCAGCTAGGTTTAACAAAACTTCATTACATTCTAGAACAAAAACTTTCAGATGGTTCTGAGCAAACATCTACTTATGCCAAGATTGCCTATAATCTTATATGGCCCATTCTGCCTTACTTTCTTTTTAACCATAATTACATATGCAGTGCAGGTGCTCACCACACCTAAAAAATTGGCACGACCCCTTAAAGAGCCTGGTATTGTTTCAAATGACAACACAAGTTTGCTTTGAGAATGTTTGAGAAAGTTTACCAATAAATGATTGTCAAACTTCATTGAAATCACGGACTCCTGGACCGGATAAATAGCCACATTGGACACCCTTTCAACAGTTTTGGTTCACAAAATCAAGCAGATAAATACATTAACCTGAGTCTGCAACTGTTATTGCATTCTGTTTGGTATTGATAATTTTGTGGTCATTGACCCAAGCCAAGCCAAAAAAGCTTCTGTTCTGGAGCCGAGACAGGTTCCTGGATTTCAGCATGGAAGGTAAGCTCGTGGGCCTTTCTCTTGCTTCAGATAGAGCTTACTGCTGGCACGTTACATGGTGCAGCTTACTGTCGTCAGGGTTGGGTGAATTGCCAGTGTTGAAGTTCAGTCTTCTGTGCATAATGGCAGTTTCAGGTTTAGCGGGCTTGTAGGAAGACAAGCTCAAGATAACTTCTTGGTTTGAACAGGCTGTTTTGGTAATAATACGTCAAGCTTTCTTGAGACTGCCCGCACAGGTGGTCCGTTCGTCTCGCTGTGAAGTTGACATTTAGCTGTATGTCCCAGAAGACCCGAAAATTAGTCTGCTCTAGTTCATTCCTTCCGAAGAATGTTTGAGTTTGCAAGGTCTTGATTTTTTGTCAGCATTCTTGAACTCGTGCTGCCAGTAATTTCTTCCCAGCTGCCTGATTTATCTCAAGGCCCCATGCTGACACTACCCATGCTTTCAAGTGTAGACTTCTGTAGGACAAGGTTCTTTGCTCTGCAAGTCTGTTTGCAGGAAAGGTGGAACTTACAGATTTCTATTCTGGACGCGATTGAGACGAACCAGTAACTCTCGGTTACAATGTGTTGTCTATAAGTTCAGTAGAAGGCATTGTCAAGGGTTCGACGATAATTCATTTTGCCAGGTAACATGATTATGAAGTTCTGGTGAATGACCTAGTGCCTATCATCTTGTTAGCGACGATACGATTTTTCGTAAAACGTGTAACTCCCACAGGACTACACATAAGATGTAACCAAGACTTGCCGGTTCATTTCACTCGCGTCTTAAATAGCTACCTGTAAGTGTCACCTTTTCTTAAACCACACTTGCAAGCAATCTTACCTGAAAAGTATTCACTTGAAGTCAACAGTATCGTCAGTGTGGGGCCTCAAGATAATACAGCAAGGCCGAGAAGAAATTAATGACAGTACAAGTAAAAGTATACCAACAGAAAAGGAAGGGCTTGGGAGCCGATGTATTCTTCGTAAAGTGTCAACTACAGCGTCATTCTTCACGAGTTCCCTGCTGCGTAACTCCATAGCCAACTTCATGCCAACGATAAGCAAACACCAGGGCAGGCAGCTGCCAGAAAAGAAATTTGGTGCTCTAAGAAAAATGCGCCCACTCAAACTATGGAAGTTATGTTCAACTTGTCACCTTACAACTACACTGAACCTAAACGTGCTGTTTTGGGCAAGGGAACAAACATCAACGCTGGTGCGTTGCCTGACTCTATGAGAGTCACCTGCACCGTGAATGGTGCCGTCAGTGCACTTCCTTCCGAAGATGAGGCCCGCACCTGCACTGTCAGTGTGCTGTACAAATAGTAGAAGCACATCCTACAAGCTTGTCTGCCTAGCGGAGAAGCTGTGTGGGGCTCCAAAACTCATAGAATCAACGAATACAAACCCAAACCAACAAATCTAGCATGTTCAGGCTGAAAAAATATCCTCACGTCGGCTTTTTCTACAATTCTCTCTCGGCATAGAACAAGCTTGCTTTGCTGTGTATGCGCGTAAATAATGAAGAGGCATGCACCACTACCAGTGAAAAACAAGCATGCAAAAATGTATGTACAGGACAGAGATGTTGTTGAAGATGAAATACCTCTATTGTGCTGTAGACGCTAGATAAGCAGAACAGGCCAATGTACAAATGACCGGCTCTGTGACCATGCCAACATGATGCGCAGCTCATTTGGCAGTCACCTGGTAGTGCACAGCTCACTTGCAACATTTCGTTTAAAAACTGTGCAACTGTAGAAATATATAAAGACCATAGGGCTGGAGACATTTGTGAGGTTTTCCTTATATACGTAAGAGGGAACCTGTGAATTTTCTCCCCATCCAGAGGATTATTAGATAGTGAGACTGCTTATTTATTATTGAAAACAAGCGTCATGGTAGCTATATGCCATGTGCCTTTTCACAGTTGCAGTTTAACTGGCTCGTACATTCACCTCTCGCTTTTATTACTGTGCAAGCAGTAAAATTGGATAGTGTTAGTATGTTCTGTCCTGTCACCTCCTTGGCTTTCCTATGAATTTTTTGCTAAATAAGGCTTTTTCTTCGTGAAAGAGTGCTAGTTTAAGGCATAAACCAGCTCTATGGCAGTTTGCAATTAGGGAGTGTGAACATTTGCTGAAAATAGGTCCACGAAAAATATTGCGAAAAGAGCACTTAAAAAACACAAGTGTATCTATCACCAAGGCCAACCGTTTGTGTGTCTTCTATCTTAACATATTTCTCAAACCTCAAGCTCAAAACTGATATCCAGGTGCAAGCTCTCAATATCATGTTACATTGTCAATGATGAAGCTAAGCACACTGGTGCCTCGATGTTGTGGTACCAACTCAGGTGTGGAGATCAGCACTGATCAGCAAAGCAGCACAATCTGCTCACACTTTCTCTGCAGGCCCAGCCATACCTGCATTATAACAAGTGGGCTTAGTGTCACGTGAGCATTATATAAAAAGTGACACTAGTGAACAAAGCAATTCTTGTTCGGTATATATATGAAAAAATGCTGATATTCTCCATATAGCAAGCTTCACTTTGAGTAACAAATCCTACACTATAAGAAAAATATGATGCATCAGCCATCTATCCAAGAAAATTAATTGAAGGTCCCTTTTCTTACCTCTCTCCTCGTCCTCCTTATACATAGCAGTCAGGTTAAGTAAACTAGGCCAGACAGCCACTCAGTGTATGCAAAGGTGGTCACTTCGTGGGCCAATTAGGATACTATAGCACGAAATGCATCCTTGCAGTCATTTTAATGTGTTTTGTAAGCTGGCCACCCTGCAATCACTGCAATGTTAAAGCACCCATCACCCATAAGCCTAGCAGCTTTACCCAATAGGGCTAACGAATACATGTCCTCAGCAGCATAACTCGGCATGTCTACCAAGAGGCTTTCATTACGCTTTCACAACTATCCAGTTTTTGTCAACAGAAGACAAGCTTTAAGCATCTGCACTAGGGACTTTAAAAAGTACCACAATAGCTTCCTACCTAATTCCAGCTTTAAAATAACATTGGCAAGTTCATTACCATGTGTAGAACCAATCAAATTGTTCTGCAATCAAGTAAGCATCCCCTTTTCATACGCGCAAATATCAGCAACACTACTACTGATATATGAACCAACATCCTGAGCCTGCCGCACTTAAGAAAGCTCACTCAAGTTGCTATGCAAGACAACTGTTTGCTTTTATAGAAAAAAGAGTTAGATTTATTATATTATTTTGGCAAACTGGTGCTTCAGTATTGTGAAAAGGTGGTATCACTGAAAACCAGTTCGATTTTTATGTAATCAAAAAGCGTAAAGCCAGCTACAGAGATCAGGGTTGATATAAATGTGCCAGCCAACACGGTCAATCATTATTTCCACGACTGTTGAGGTAAAAAGAATCGCTGACAAATTTCCGACACACTGTACAAGTTTTGGAGAAGACAGTGCTTTTCTACTGCAATCGTTTAGCAGAGCCCAAGTGAATACAGTATGATATAACTTATTGCAGGACATATACACAGATACTCTTTATGGTTTCATAGGGACTTGGGAAATGAGGAGTAAGCGCAGTGACATCTCTTAGCACCTCAATGACAATACTGGTGATGACATTGCAACACAAACTGCTGACACGCAAGATAACTTTCGTGCAGTGTTGTGTCATGCCACTGTCGGGAACCGAGGGGTTGCAGCAGAGCGCCAGAACAAGAGAACGGGCTCAGCGGGCTTTTAGAACGAACTAGCGAGTGCGGTGCTTGCGCCGCCAGCACGCGCCACCCAACTTTATTTTCCTCGTCATTCGCAGCCGGCCCTAAGGCACCGGCTGAGTGCGCTGACCTTAGCGTCCCCGCTTGGCAGCGTCGGTGGGCGCTACACCACATCATTCAGACAAAGCTCTAAGAGGACACTTAAGGGAAAAATAATTATTTGAACTGCATGATTGAATTACTGTTTCGCAACACTAGAAAAAACTGCAGTTACCAAAAGAAGAGGCTTGATAAGCTAGAAAGTACACAAGAAAGAAATACAGGTGGTAAAACCACAATAATGTTCCCGCATCTGCTGGCTGTCTGCTAAGGCCCAGTGTTTTTGGCAAAAATTGACTATTTTGCATTCTAAAAGTGTCAAGAACGGAACTAAGGAATTTTTGAGCAAGTGTACTGAACCGCAAAGCCGAAATATACGAAAATGCTATGGAATGCATCAGGACCCCAACGTACCAGCGGTGATGTTTCGCCGCCATATTTGGCAGGAAATGCAACTTTGACGTTATTCTCTTAACCAATAAATAACCTCTCATCACAAAACTAACACAAAAAGAAAGAATATATGATGCGTCTAAACTGATTCAATGTCTCCGTTAGCGTTCATTTAAAGCCAAATCCGTAAGTTTATTCGGTGAGATATGTGTCCGGAGTCATTTTTTACACATTCAAACCACTTATTTTTGGTATTGGTTAAAGTGCCTTTGTATGCCATGCAAAATGAAATTGAATAACAGGATTCACTGTAAATGGAGAAATTAATGGGATTCGCCTAGCGTGACGTATCTGCACAGGCTTAAGAAAAAAGCGGCTTCATGACCTAAATGAAAAAAAATAAATAAATTGAAATCACACTTCGGGCGGCTCCAACATTATGGTACTACCTCAAAATCTTGACAAGTGCTTATTCAGTCTGTACTTATCCCAAAGCTTGCTAATGACATATGCCCCTTTTGCACTAATGGCGTCTGCGCCAAAGGGGATAAGGCTAAATATTATTAGCCACACATGTTTTAAGAGTCAAATTCGAGTGCATTATCACTTTTGTCTGTCACTTTTAATAACATGTAGCGGTCGATATAGCACATTATGATCTAATTATTGTAGGACAGCATGGCTTGAGCATGGCGTGCCTAAACAATTTTGTTAGGTGCGGAAGTATTGTTTCTGGTATCTTTCGGGGAGCAGCCTATGCCTTATTCAGAACGAAAACCTTGTTTCCCTGAGAATGTCCGAGAATTGCATATTTCAAATTGACCATTTGAAATGGACGCAAAGTACAGCGTGGTTTCGAAAGTACCACTAACTGTTGAAACGCACATCATCCAAGTTCAGCCGTCAATATCATAGCTAAGCTTGTAGAAGTTGTGCATATTAGCAAGTTGACAGAATAATGACAAGGTGAGAGAGATGGTCCCTACTTAAAGAGAAGCAATAGCAGAGTTCAAGCCCTCTCCCATGTCATATGCGGAAGGGCAAAGTATTCCTAGCTTTCGGTTACCCTCTCACCTGCGACCACTGTACCAGGCTGACTGACATGCCTAACCAGCAGTGTGTGATACCACATTACCAAACCTGCAATTTATTGCGACATCAGAGATTAGATTCTAGCTTGGTGCTATGCTGCTTCAAGGGATGTATTATGAATTGCCTACACTTAAGTGTTATGCTTCATGGTTTGTTGCCAGCTTCAGGAATTTACTTATTCATTTATAAACATACCTCAGAGGCTCTAGCTGCAGTACTGCGTGGGGTGGTAGGAAGAACATTGTGAACCAAACAAAGAACATACCTTAAAACAAGTAAAAAAAAGAAATAAATACTCTTTTACACTGCGATTACTTATTTGGCAACCAGCTTATAAAAGGAAGTAGAAACGTTTCATGCTAGTAGTGCTTTAAAAGTGTTGACTTGAGACTTCAGACACTTTTAAGCCACCTTTCGTGGCTTTTTCTTCTGACTTCCCTTTATAAATGGGAATCAATGAACAGCCCTCCCATTCATAAAACGGAGAAAAAAGTGTAATATATCATTTTTACTACTTAGAGAAATAAAACGGAACACAGATCCTGTGCAGGCACGTATGTTAGGAATTAGGAGCAGCAATACTTGCAATAACTTGCAATGTCTTTCTGATTTCGTCGGGCAGCACATTACATTGCAAGACATAAAAGGATATGGGTGCCTCAAAACACAGTTGTTAAAAATATGCCTCGATACAGTCAGTAAGAAGCACATCATGCATATCTACTCAAGCTCCCAATTATATTTAACTCCGAGGAGGCTACTTCGGTATATTGATTAAACTGAAGGTAGGCCATATTTTAAAATATACAGTTAAAGTAGTACTTGAATCATATATTGAAACTGAAAGTTATGAATATGGCATCTAAAGCAAAAGTGTTGTACATTATGCCAAACCTGCCAGCCTGTGAATCTTATATATAGCAAAAAACCTATATGCAAGCCGGTGTTGGAAAGTCAGCATGTATTTTCTTAAAGCTTTCTCTCAGTGCCTACATTGTTGAATACACACATTCTTAACCATTAACTTGGAACAGCAGAAACTTACAACATCGTTTTTATACCAGTGTGCTTGTTTCAGTGCTTTTGCTGTTGCCGATTTAGCCGGATTCAGGAACTTATCTCAATAAACTTGTCTAATACGGGTGTCACACAGTGCACTTTTCATCGCGATCAAGCCCGATCCGGATCAAATTTCACGCTTGTGATTGACTCCTTTGCGCAAGCTGCACGAGGAAGCCAATTGCAGTCGCGAATTTCTATCTGGATTGCGCTTGATCGCGATAAGAAGTATACCTGTGACACCGGCATTAAGGAATTGCCCCTCTGGTATACTCGTTAGAAAGTTTGCATTGCTTATAAAGTAGCACAAGTGCCATCCCAATTTAATAATTGTTTTACCGGCAATTTCGCAATGTTATACCACCCCATCTTTCAAAATTCTTAAAACATATCCCCAATAAATTTCATTCTCATAACTCAGTGCAACAATAGTGAAAGTGTAGAATGAGCCCAAATTCTAAATCTCACCAAAAGATTCTGGACTGATGTCAGATACGATTTATACCAGCATAACCTAGATCTGATAAGTGACAGTGACCGTTTTGTACATATCTTGTCAAAGCAAGCAGATCTTATTCCTTGTCGGGCTGCTCAGGCTGCATTTTGCCACAGGCTCCCATGTGGTGTAGAAATGCCTCCGTCTCACAAACTCGTGACATTCCTAAACAATAAGAAATGTTCAGTGTATTCCAATCACTGCTGAAACTGCAAATTTGTGATTGAACAACACCGCGTTAAATTGCGAAAAGGCCTGATACAGCCAGATACATGGTTGTACAAATATCTCATTCTGAGATAACGGGAAGGTATTTAACCTGTCATATGCATGAAAACATACAAACCACTCAACACACGAAACACAGGTTGTCTTGACAATCTATAAGCAGATACATTTGCATACAAGCTAAAATGTGCTCATGGGTCAGACAGAGCAATCCGGCGCCGTCTCGCGCAGATCTTAGCTGCGAAGACAACATGTCAGCGTACTTCTAGAAATATATACAGGATTTCTTGCTGAGAAATTACGTACAGAAGCGGCGACATTCGCAGTTTCAATCTTTGTGCCCGTTCAGACTAAACGATCTCGGCGCTAGTATACTTCATAACAGAAAGCAAAAAAAAAACAATAGATGAAGCTCTTGTTTGAGGGTAATTTTTATGAAACTTTTCGCCTAAACGTGTACTATTGCTATAACAACGAACGTTAGGAAAGTGCTTTTATAATTTATTTCGCCTGTACAAATCATCTTGTGCTCCGCATAAACAGGCACACTACACGAACCATAAAAATGCGCCAAGCACCGGACTTACCTTTTGAGGCGTACTCGGCAAACGCTCCTTCATGTCAGGTCCGGTGGCATCGACTGCACGAACGGTCCTTCCGGCATAAACATTGTTGAAGTGCGGCTGAACTACAGCACGTGATAGCACAACTTCCAACGCATTCTCCGTGCACTGTGAACCGCTGCGAGAGCGGCGAAAGTACCAGAGGCTGCTAATGAGCCGGGGAACAAAGAAAGTGCGAATTGACAGAACTACGATGACCAACAACACCGCACCGCACGAAAGATACAGCTAGCTATCAGCGTTGCACAGGCCCAAGGGCTTAGCGAACGCTGATCAGCAGAAAAAAGCACATTTTCTCTCGGCAAAGCGTAAATATGACTAAACTGCCACATCGACCGCCCGCAATGCAGCCTATACAGCGCTCACATACTGGCAGCCCAAATTTCCTACACTGGGCCGCTATAACGTAAAATGATTCCAAACTGTTTTGATTCCAATTTCTGCAATCAGCCTCCACGATTGGTCAAAACATTTTCGGGCCACTCCCAACTTCGCCTGTCTGTCACGCGACGTCACGAAAACCGCGATAGCTCCCCATCTGATATAACGTGTACACACTGATTATGCATGATTTAACCACACAAAAGAAAAATAATCATTCCTAATTGGAAGCCTTTTCACCATTAGCCCTCTGCTATTTGTCCAATATTTTATGGCTGCGCCCACTTCGCCTCTATGTCACGCGACCTCACAAAACATCAAAACTCACCACGTCAAAGTGACGTACACGCGAAAAAAATGCATTAATATGCCGAACAATACTGAACATTTTTCTGAATACCCACAGGCTGCCCCGTTCCGAAAGGAACAGAAGATGGCTGCCCGCCGATCGCTCAGGCCCTCGCTACTTGCACCTACCGGTGAGCATGTATTTATTTGCGCATGATAAACCTTTTTGCGTGGCAGTAAAACGTTATCGAGCCCTTTCGGCATGCATACGACATTACTCTGCCAACTCTTCCTTGCTGAGGATCCGTTTTAGCGGCATTCTTTTCCTTCTGTTGCATGCCGCCGCGATTTTCGAACAGCCGCCGCAAGCTAAGTAAGGCGAAGCGGACCATTCGGAAAAGCCAGCACCACCCTCTTTATGCGGTTATCTATTTTCACTGTGCTGGTTCGGCCCCACTGAAACCCTCTCCACTAGAGCGTGCTCTTCGCCTCTTGTTAGCTAATTAGATAAGAAAAACCGCTGAGTGTAGACAATGTTAATGGTTTTGAAAGCGAACAAAGGTGACCTATAAACGAGGAGAGTGTTTCATTGGGTAGTTCAGACAGCGCTGCAGGTTACCGCCCGATGCTTGCGTCGGTCGTTACGTAAATTTGACGTCAGGAGTTTGGAATCAAAGCAGTTTGGAATCATTTTACGTTATAGCGCCCCTGGTAACATTTTGACAGCCGAACACGGGAAAATGACGTCGTTTCGGCATGATAGAGGCAGTGGAAGCTTTGCAAGAGATTGATAAACGTCATGGCGGCCATGTTGTTTACATCGTCGTCTACCCTGTCACCTCTGACAACGTTGATCTCTGGCTTCCCGGTATGGTGCCCCACGGTAATCGTGATCGCATGGATGGTGGCGGCGGGTATTCACATGTTATGCGAGTGATGCGGCGTGTTTCAACAACGTTTCTTTCAACATCGAGGACAGCAACCTGCGGAGCAGCCCTATCAACCGCTCAGGGCCGTTAAATCGCAGCATATCGTCGTTTGGTTTGCGAATGTTTGTGAATCCAACAAGGTGTTCGTGTTTTAAAGCGGCGTTATGGACGACACATTTGGTGTCGAGTGGCGTCATTGACACACTTTGTTCTGGTTTGTGTGCCGTTCAGCGGATGTATATAATTCATGAGAAGTGCAGTCTCTTCATCAGACGCTGCTGCTACGCCGGCTCAATTTGCGTTCTAGCGAACGCGCGAGAAGGTCCGCGCTCTCTGTCGCGAGTGCTTTCGGACACTGCTTGTGTGTGTGTGTGTGTGTGTGTGTGTGTGCGTGTGTGCGTGTGTGTGCGTGTGTGTGCGTGTGTGTGTGTGTGTGTGTGTGCGTGTGTGTGTGTGTGCATGCGTGCGCGCGCGTCTGATATGCGTTGTTATTGTGTCAGCGATTTGCAAAAGTGTTATTTTATTTGTTGACGGTGTGGATATTGATATTGTTGGATATGTTTGTTGTTGTTGTTGGATATAATTGTTGATATTGTTGGAGATGGATATTGTTGACGGCGCCAGGATATGCTGCGTGTCCGTCATTTAACAACCCTACTTGGATGTAGGGACATTTTGTTCCTTGCTCTGAACCATCACTACACGAACTACTTCGTTATTTCTCCGTTCGTTTCAAATTTAGTTTTGTGTAGTATATACAAAGATAATGGTTACCAAGTGCCCATGCTAATCTCGTTTTTGCCGCTGTTGAGCATATATGAGGATTTTTTACTACATCAAGCTCTCTCAGCATACAGTGCACAAGTTGTGAAAGACTTAGTGCAAATAATTTTTCAAGCAGCAATTTTGCTGATCATATGACAGTTTTAGTGATTGATGGTTATGTAATTTCGTTATTTTTAATTTTTTTTCTCTGAAAGTGCGATAGATTTTGCATGCTGTATTGGCTATTTATTCACCAATTTATTTACGCTTTGTTTGTGTTTTTTTTTACATGTGGACATGCGTGGCCACAGTTCATACCTGCCTGCTACAGTTTGGCATAAACAGGCAATAACATCCTCTCAGAATATGGACTATAAAAAGTGACTAGCAGATTTGATATTCTTGTGGAGGCTGTGACATAATTACTAACCGGAACAAGACTAACGTAAAAAAAAGGTGGGATAGGACAGAATGTTCTGTCCTGTCCTTCCTTTCTTTCCGTTGTTCACGCTAGTAACTATGTCACAGCAACTGCATCAACACCAGCTAACCAAACTTTCTTCGTTAATTACTCGTCTTGTGGGGTGCACACTTAGCTGTTTGGAATATGTGCAGCGTGCGTTACTACCTTTGAATGATATCTCTGACCCAAGCAATATGGTTAGGATGTTACAAAGCACATGCATCTTCTCTTACTGATCAAATTGCATGAAATAAAATCATTTGCCAACTCGTCCTTGTTGGATGTGTTTTCCATTAGCTATAATCATGTCGGTGGCTTTTATTGTGCATAAAACAAACCTATAGCATTTTTTTCTGAAACTGTGAAAGTACCCAACCCTATATTGTATTAAGATCTTTGGGTGATCTCTGAACAAGAGACGAACTCTCGGACAACAGCTTTCGGCTGTATCACTGTCAGAGTACGGTTATTGGCTGGTTGAGCAATGCCTCACACGAAGGCAATAGTATTGCCGTAAGTGATCATCCGCGAATATGTCCCCAAGTGAAAATAATTGCATCATTAGGACTGACATGAGCTTTGATAGGGATGTGTGTATCCATTGTATGAAATTACAGAAACTAAACGCTGGAGCTCTTGTTCGCTCTGCAATTTATGCTGGTATATGTGTCAGAATAGTTCGACGTCATCATACAGTACATTGATTATGCGTTTGCATCTGCTACAAACGACTCATCATAATATCTCGCTGTCATTCACGAGCTTATGTATGCACTACGACTTAGGTGCATGCAGTTTGTATGCAGTGCACAGTCATCGTCAAAGATTTCGTTGCTCATATGACCACCGTGCATACACATCACAGGCTATCTCGCACACGTCGTACATAATCTCGCACACATCTCACGCATTCGCACATCTCGCACATGCATTCGCAAAGCACCTCCCATAGATCTCGTACACTTCGTGAAGTCTACGTAGCTCATGCGTGCAGATCTCGCACATTATCTACGATATCTCGTTGAATATGCGTAGCACATTTCTCACTTCTCGTCAAATCTGTGCGATATGCATACATCTCGCACATTTCTCGCACAATTCGCATACAAATTTTTCAATAGGGAGGTTAAATGAATATTAGCTGCATGCTGCTGTTTCCTGTTCTTTCTGGCAAAAAAGCATGTAGCACAAAGAAATGTGCCGTACGTGCAAAAGTGTTTAAATCTAGCAAAATACTGGCTTTTCCTGGCTGGCAAAATTCTCAAGCTGACAACGTTTAAAACACAACCACAATCATTTCGACTAACGTTATTTCAAAGTTTTAGGGGATCTCAGCAGAATTGTGAAGAATGCCGACTTGCCAGCCCACCTTTATTTTGAGCGTCAGAACCTAGTAATGCGTAGAAGGACATTTCCGAGTAGATGATTTCCCAACCTGTAGGGTAGCATATTCCTGATATATTTGCTCACGATTTCACATTTTATTGATACTGGAGAAATGCTGACGGTAACTGTTTAGCGTTGTGGATATGTTTGTTAACCGCTCAACACGAACAATAGAGAGCTAACTTCGGTCATTGTAGTGGAGATAGAGGATACTTCTGAAACTATCCTTTGTGCAAGCTAAAAGAGGACTGCTTTCAAGTATTTTGTCAAACACCAGCTTACACTCGTATTCGCCGCAGTATAGCTTGTTTTGTCATTAGGATGCTTACCAATTTTCCACCCATACTTGTGGTGTAATGGGCGACCATCTCTTGGACTGTGGTCCCAACTACATGCATAACGAAGGAGAAACAAGAAAACAATAAGTACAAAATAGTCAATAGGTTTTTGTAGCACGATTGTTTGAAAAGTTTTGCCTTGCAGTAGAAAATTGCAGTTTTTTATTATTCTTATCTCCAAAACTAAGCTACTTAGGATTGCAAAAGTAAACATTGTGAGCGTGGTCCATGTTTATATCTGGTATCACAAACAGTTCGCTCATGAGTATTCGGACCCAGCCGATTATTATCAGTTGAGTAATAGCTTAATGGCGGGCACCGTTCGGTGCTAAGGAAGAAAAACAACTCTGTAGCAAATTTCTTTTACATGGTGAGCCATAGTTTCAGCGGTTTCAATGAGAAATTACGTTTGTTAGAAATCTGGTGCATGTTGGTCGTATGTGATTATGATGATTATTATTATTGTAGCGAAGAAGAGAGACGCTAACGGGTTCAGCACTACTGAATCAAAACTATAGTGGGTCGAGCGTTCTTGATCGGCAAAGGCTCTCGTGCTTGGAAGCTGTTACTGCGCTGACCGTTGACGTTGCGCTGCTCCAAGCTCTGCCGAATAAACACCTTTAGAATTGGTGGATTGAGCTGGGTAACCTCAGACAATCATCCTGGAACATCGATCCCGTACCCTACCATTTACCATGTCCCAAGACGCCTCCGAGCAAATGCCTCATCCCGTATCCACTGCGTGTCCCGGGGTACCACGTCACCGCGACCCTCCTATCTACACAGGAGCGGACGACACTGACGTGGACGAATGGCTCACGCTGTATGACAGGGTAAGCGCCCATAACAAGTGGGACGAAGCGCACAAACTGCGCCATGTTCTGTTCTACCTCGCTGGTGTGGCCAGTCTGTGGTATAATAACCATGAAACAGAGTTTCAGACAGTCAGAATTTAAGACTTCCCTCGCCGATGTATTTGGTCGCCCTGCTGTTCGTAAGATGCGTGCCGAGCAGCGTTTGCGAGACGAACTCAACAGCCAGGTGAAACATTCACCAATTACATTGAAGATGTCCTGGACCTATGCCGGAAAGTCAATTCGACTATGGCGGAATCGACTCCAAAACATCCTGAAGGGCATTGAGGACGACGCCTTTAACATGTTGCTGGCCGAAAATCCTCGCTCTGTGGCCGACATAATCCTGCTGTGCCAGAGCTATGAAGAACTCCGCAGGCAGAGATCACTTACCCGTCGATCTCTCCACCGTGACGAGCACCTCGCTGGTTTGGCTGCCATGTCCGACCAGACATGTTTGCTCGCAGAAATGAAGGCTTTCGTCCGCGAGGAAGTTGCCCGACAACTCTCGTTGATGGATTTCGCACAGCCGCAGCCGGTACACGCACCAACGCCGAGTTTTGCACCTCCGATTCGCCGCGCCATAGCGTAAAAAATCAACGACGTTTTGCCTGAGCACCACCAGCACGTTCCGGCAGCTGCGCCTCACAGCTACGCTGAAGTCATGACCAGGCCCCGACAGATCCCGACAGCTGTACCACTCAGCTACGCGGAAGTCGTCACCCAACCCCAACAACTCCCTCAACGGGGCCCTCTCACCTACGCCGAAGTACTCGCTATGCCTCGACCACAGCCTGCCATGCAATCACTTCTCCAGCCGCCCCGTCCAACCTGTCCTCCCACATGGATGGGACCTGTCGCAGCGACTCGGTGGCGTAGAGCGGACAATCGGCCAATATGTTTTGCGTGTGGCTACGCAGGACACGTCGCACGCCACTGTAGCCGCGTGCGCTACACCATATGGGCCAAGTCATATAGTGTCATATGATGCCAAGTCATTTTCACCGCGCGCATATTACGATGATGAACCTCGTGCTGCGTCACCACCATTCCGCCGGTCTGTCACCATCCGCTGCTCACCTTCTCCACGTCGACGCTTCCCATCACCGATGCGACCTCGTCGGGGAAGAGGAAAACTAGTCGTCACAGTCCATGTGGCAAGGGCTGCGACGCCGTCGAAAGTCCTTAACGTAGCCCGACGAATGTGATAGATGTGTTAGTTGACGGTGTGCGCATATATGCCCTCGTACACACGGAGCCGCTGTATCAGTTATGGACGCAAAGCTTTGTCGCTTCCTTCGAAAGGTCACGACCCCACTTGCTAGATTCTGCCTCCGCACAGCAGGCGCACAGCGTATTGACGCGATAGCGGCGTGCACCGCTCGTGTTCTCATCGAGGACGTTGTATACGCCGTCGAATTTATTGTGATTTCATCGTGCTCCCACGAAGTTATCCGGAGGTGGGACTTTCTCGACCGCCACAATGCCGTCATTCATTGTGCATGGACCGAACTAGAACTGTCGCCGATATCAGATATGACGCTTGCCGATAATGCTTCTTTTGTGAACAAACGACACCAACGTGCCTCCGAGCTCGTCAGTGATTGTCGCTATGCATTGCATCTGCCTCTCTGGCGCCGTCGCACTACTTTCTCCATCCGGCCGCTTTTATAATCGAAAAGGGCTGCTGCTACCTTTTGCGACAGTGAACGTCAAAGAGGGCTCCACAGTTATTTTCTTCTGTAACCCCTTGTCAAACCCTGTGATGCTGCTTCAAGGCGAATGTCTTAGGCATGTGGAAGCGATTAACGCCGTACAAATTACGGATGCTCCCAAAGACACGTCCAGTGCCAGTTACAGCTCGCTAGGTTCTGTCTCTACGTCCGACCCTTTGCCCACAGCCACAAATGTGTTCGATTCATCTATTGGCGATGGTGTCACCCCAGCTCAGCGATCTCAGCTTCTGCGCATCTTAGAAGAATTTCGTTCTTCTTTTGATGTCGGGCACCCTTCCCTGGGCCGGACGTCTGCTGTCACGCACTATATTGACACTGGCTCCCAATCGCCATTGCGGCAACGCCCATATCGCGTCTCTGCCGCATAACGTCATGTGATTAATGAGCAAGTCGACAAAATGCTTCACCGCGAAGTGATCCGACCCTCAAACAGTCCTTGGGCATCTCCTGTCGTCCTTGTTACGAAAAAAGATGGCTCTGTACGGTTCTGTGTAGACTATCGGCGCCTGAACAAGATCAGTACGCAAAGATGTATAGCCGTTACCGCGAATTGGTGACGCTATTGATAGCCTACAAGGAGCTGAATTATTTTCATCTCTAGATTTACGCTCCGGCTATTGGCAAGTGCCCATGGCTGACGCCGATAGGCCGAAGACAGCCTTTGTCACACCTGACGGCTTATACGAATTTAACGTCATGCCGTTTGGACTTTGTAATGCGCCAGCAACCTTTGAACGCATGATGGACACAGTTCTGCGCGGCCTGAAATGGCACACGTGT
Organism: Dermacentor silvarum; assembly: GCF_013339745.2. Lineage (NCBI taxonomy): Eukaryota > Metazoa > Arthropoda > Arachnida > Ixodida > Ixodidae > Dermacentor > Dermacentor silvarum. The sequence continues at coordinate 44,484,293 of NC_051164.1, read as the reverse complement.
TTATATTACCTAGACGACGTTGTTGTATTTTCCCTTGACTTCACCACTCACCCTCAACGCCTCCGGCGTGTTTTGATGTGCCCAACAAACGCTGGCCTACAACTCAACCTAAAGAAGTGTCGATTTGCAGCGCGGCGGCTCACGATACTGGGTTACGTCGTCTTGAAGGATGGAATCCTCCCCGATCCAGCCAAACTTCGTGCCGTCGCCGAGTTCCCGAAACCGACGTCCGTCAAAGAACTGCGCAGTTTTGTAGGCTTGTGTTCCTACTTCAGGCGATTCATTCGTAATTTCACCGCGGTCATATCGCCCCTGACGAAGCTCCTTGGAAGCAACGAACCCCTCCATTCGTGGTCATCCGAGTGCGACGAAGCGTTCGCAAAGCACCGTCGTTTGCTGACGTCTCCTCCCATTTTACGCCACTACGACCCAAGTCCACCTATTGAGGTACACACGGATGCCAGTGGTGTTGGCCTAGGCGCTGTCCTAGCGCAACGCAAACAAGGCTTTCCTGAATTTCTTGTGGCATATGCAAGCCGTACGCTTACTAAGGCCGAGACCAATTACACCGTCACGGAAAAAGAATGCCTGGCGATCATCTGGGCGCTTACTAAGTTCCGGTTCTATTTGTATGGTCGCCAATTTGATGTCGTCACGGACCACCATGCATTATGCTGGCTGTCGTCATTGAAGGATCCCTCAGACCGTCTCGCCCGCTGGGCACTTCGATTGCAGGATTACGATATCCGCGTACTTTACCGCAACGGACGCCAGCATGCTGACGCTGACGCCCTCTCAAGTTCGCCCTTGCCTGACGACAATGCCTGCTGCTCACTATCCCAGCTTGACGTTTCTTCCATCGACATTGGGACCATCGCTTCCGAGCAGCGCAAGGACCCCTGGATTGCCTCCATCATAGACTTCCTTGCTGATCCGTCATCGCAGCCAACCACTCGTCCTGTGAACTATGTCCTCCTGTGAACTGTGTAATATAAACTGTAGAGCCAGCTTCAGACATGCGCCGCCGTGGACGAGACATTGTCCCTGTCGACCGTCTAAAGCCTTACTACGACCTCTCATCGTGACGAACGGTTAGGTCGCCGGACGGATCCCTTATCGCTCCCGGGGGTGATTGTATCGAAGAAAACAGACGCTAGTGGGTTCAGCGCTTCTGAATCAAAACTATAGTGGGTCGAGCGCTCTTGATCGGCGATGGCTCTCGTGTTTGGAAGCTGTTACTGCGCTGACCGTCGACGTTGCGCTTCTGCAAGCTCTGCCGAAGAAACACCTTTAGATTATTATTATTATTATTGTTATTATTATTATTATTATTATTATTATTATTTGATCTTATTGGCTCAAGGGCAAAGTGTGGCCAAAGAGTGCCAAGACACTTGTATGTCGCAATTCGTTGGTGCGTTCATTCAATTAAACTTTGTCTAAAAATATTGCCTTTTATTTTTGAAGAAGAAATCTGTAATGCTGCCTTAACTCCTACAAAATTCAGAAACCCAAAGAACATAGCTCTTGTGCCAGAAGGCTGAACCGGAATTCCAGCGAGTACAGTTTTTCTTAGAAATCAATGTTGCACTGAACTATATTTCAGTACGAAATTGTTCCTCATGTGCCTGATGGGATCATCAGCATAGGTTTTATAACATCACGTGACTCTGACTGCACACAGACTTTTTCTGTAAATGTAAATGCACCTGGCCCCTCGTCATGTTTCGAATCCCCCAGGATATGGACGAGCGTTTTCAGATAGTCTGAAAACACTGGGAAAATTTCAATGAATAGCGGATTGGAGCTGCCAAAATTATGCCAGGCGAATTCTTAATAAAGAAAATTCTCAGACACATGGGCACATTACGGAAAAGTGTGAACGGACAAGCGCTCTTCATACTTGTTTATTGTCAACTACAATGTTTGTACTGTGGGAACGCTGACGTGATTAGCGGCATCAGAGCCAACTCTGGACATAGAAGACGAGGGACACGCGAGCTGTGGCGCGAGGTACGCATGAGCTGCGGCTGGGCACCCTTGGGCTCGGCCGACGGAGAGTGGAGCCTGCTGGCATGGACTGCGGGATCGAGCCGCTTCCCACACTGGCGCTCGTAATGTTGGGCCCCGGCTGCGTTCCGGGATGGACCATTGTCGTGGGGAAGGCTGACGGTGCCCGCTCCACGGCCAGTAGCGACTCCTACCCCGGCCTGGTACGTGACCGATTCCGCGGTGCGACCGGCGCACCTCTGGTGTTCGGTGACGAGCGCTTCCGCCGGCTCCTCCTCGGTCGCCGTCAACGAGCCTGGCGTGGGACCTGGTGGCGGTGTGGTTTCCCACGCGCTGCTGCAGCTCCCGGCGCCGCCGTTCGAGAAGGGCACAGCCGGCGCAGGTGATGTCGTGAGCGCGATGGCACCGACATACCTCAAGAGCGGCTCCGTCCCTCGACGCTGCAGTCCGTGGTTTTACACAGACAGCTCGAGAGGACGTGGTGAGCGGTATCCAGTATTCTGGTGAGATTTCGGTAGCTCGAGGCCACTTGCCAACGGTAGCGGTGGTGGCACCGTTCGAGCGATGATCGGGGTCATCTGCGATCTTCCCCTCCTGTCACTTGCGTGCTGCGGTGCGGTGCAGTCTCCGTGGTGGCAAGGCAATAAGCAGGTGGCGGCTCCTTCCGGCGACCTACTGCGTGCACTCGTCAGAACGAGGTCGGAGAGGAAACTAGACCAGACCAGGTCAGGGGACGTTTTAGGGCCTATGGGTTCATGCAAGACCTCCACTCCAAGGCTGCACCACCTGGTCTGCCCAATCTTCGTGAGGAGTCCGTCCTGGAAGCCAGCCAGGTTTAGGGCCTGCGGGTTCCTGGAAGACCTTGGTGACTCGGACGCTGCCGGCTCCGCCGATCCTCGTTCGGTGCATTAGCAGTCTACAAGGTTCGCCCGCCGGTAGGGGTGTCTTGCCGTCGCTGCCAGCCACCGTAGGGCAGTGAGGTCAACGCCAACTGTGGACGAAGAAGACGAGGGACGCGCGAGCTGTGGCGCGAGGGACGCACGAGCTGCGGCTGGGCGCCCTTGGGCGCGGCCGGCGCAGACTGGTACCTGCTGTCGTACGTGGACTGCGGGATCAAGCCGTTTCCCACAGGATCTAGCCGGAACATCTAGCCGGAACAAGCTTGGAACATTTCCTTGAATTCCGATTTCCATTTTGTAGTAGCATGTGTACATTACTAGTTATTCATGTAAGCAATGAGGTGCATCAGAAAGTTAAACATTCACATTTTTTCTCGTACATGTGCGCCCTTAGCATTTGGAACCGAATGTACAATAAAAGAAGCAGAAGAATCTGCTTTATTCAGTGAACCAAACGCGTACCACTAATGGGGGAGCAAGCCTCAACTCGTGCAAACATCGCCCAACGCATTTCATAACAATAATTATCTTATCAAGGAAACGTTATGAATGTAACCCAGTGACCTGCCGTTTCAGCAAATTATTCAATGACTGGGAAGCACTGATCGATTTTTCTGTAAAGCACTCCACGCAGTTCCAAATTAACTCTTACTGACTTACTTACTCGACAGATTTAGCCACAAGCCCTAGCTCTTAGCAGAGCTTCAGCACGATGGAACACGCTAAATGATTTGAGCTAAAGTTTGTGCAACAACTGTAAGAAATGCGTGCGGGTCGTGCAGCGATGGTGGGAAATGTTACGCTGTTTCTATCATCTGCACTTATACAGCTTCATGCTACGTATTCAGCCGAACACTAAACAGAAACTTGCGTCCCTCACCCAGAGTACTACATTTCCTTTTTGCACACGATTATTAAGGTTTAAGTGTTATTCGCAGACACAATTATTATCCAGGTGTGACCCTATCAAACAATATTTTAAGTGTTCATGTGTTACTTTTACGGTTTCATCTACAAGCAAGAGACTACAATTTTTGAGAACTCACTGACATGCTGTTCCGCACCACGTGAAGCTATTTCTGCGGCATTCACCGCTCCTAAATTGGAATGTACCACACCCATTCAGAATCTTTATTTAGAATATCTAACAGATGACCTTGATCGATTCCAAAACTTTGCCATCAGGTTTGTTCACTATTCTTATTCGCTTGGCCTCTCTCTGTACATAATGCGTGAAAGCAGAAAACAACTTCTCCGGTCACCGTCGTCTTACTTATGGTGCTGGCTGCCCGATTCACAGCGCTAAACAGCGCCATAATTACGAAATTGTATTCAGGTATACTAAGAGGTATAAAATGAAGCACATTGTAGGTCAGTTCTGGCTAACACAGAAGTAAGAGCTACGTGGTCATTAGGAGTTTCATGTAATGTGACAGCGCGTAAGGTTAGAAAATGAACAAGAACAAACAGGCTAGCGATCGTCGCGTTTGTACCAGTTTTTCGTTCAGTCCTATCGCACTTTCAGAATGCATAAAAAAATCACAGCATATCCACGAGGTGAATGATGATGATGGGGCGAAGCTCCGGAGGGATCATCGGTAAACCGTGAATACTCCGAGTAATTCGCCCAGTATATGATCAAGTAAACACGTGAGAAACAGTGTGTGTATATATACAATACGTTTTATTTTCTTAGACGCTTCTTCTTAGATGCTTGGTTTGCGGAGTCCCTTCATTAGCACGGCTTTGTGGTCCGTGAAATGAAGGGATAACGGGTGGACAACGCCGCTGCTTCGCGTTAGCGAACGCCTGAGTCTTCGCGCCGCAGCCGTGCCGCTTCTGCCTCTCGTTCTCGCACTACGGGGTCTTCGCGCCGCCGCCACGCTGCCTGTCGTGAAGCCGTGGCCTCACGGGCTCTCACCGCGGGATTCTGCCTGCGAGCGCGCGCCGCCGCCGCCTTCCGTGCTCTCCGCTCCGCAGCCTTGCCTTTCATCCGGCGACTCCGAGCGAAAGAGAAAGCGCGCCAAGAGCGAGCACCTTTTATTATAACACCCCTAGCGGTAACCCGTCGCACTGCGTGGTAGGTTTTCTCATCAACTATACGAAAAACTAGCGCCATCTAGTGACATTATATACACTTTATATATATATATATATATATATATATATATATATATATATATTATGATGATTTATTGGCGTCCCCTTTGAAATGCGGCGGCGACAAATAGTCACCTAGCCTGCTTGATTTAATCAGGTATACTATACATGTTCTTTAGCATTTTTGTATACCTCTCATTATTTTTCTTTTTCAAAAATTTACCTTGTACCGCTGCCTATGATTTTCAGAGATCAGGTCGTATTAATCTTTTCCCTGCTTTTTTTTCCACCAGTACTCTAATCATCTTTTGCTGATCTCTACGGCTGATCTGTTTGTTTCCTTCCACTTTAAACCCAAGTGCTTCTGGGAGTTGCACGTTACCTACGGTTCTCGCTGGGTGGATCCCGTCGCATTCCATTAGGATGTGCTGAGTGGTCTCTGGATCTTTACTGCAGCATACGCATGTCTCATCTAGTTCCGAATATTTGTTCCGATATGTTTTCGTCCTTAGGCAACCGGCTCGAGCCTCAAATAGCAAGGCACTGCCCTTTGTGTTATCGTACAGATTTTCCCTTCTAATTTCTTTCTTCTCATTCTTGTAAATCTCCATTGTCCTTTTTGTTTCCATTCTTTGCATCCAATTCACGGTCTCTATTTCTCTCTCTTTCTGATGACCCCTGGTTGTCTATTTACAGTTTCGATTATCCTGTACTTGGTTGCCAACTTCCTTGACCTCTTCCTCCATTCTGTGTCCACGCTTTTCATGTAGAGGTACTTGTGCACTTTAGCCGCCCATTTATTTTCATCCAAGTTCCTGAGCCTTTCTTCAAAACTAATTTTGCCTCTGTGCTTCTCTGACTTCAAAAGAGGCCTAACCCATGTCACCCTGCACTGCCTCATTTGCATCATAGAAAGATCGACACTTACGCCATCTAGTGAACACTTCATAAAACTACAGGTTGCTACCACTTACGCCATCTAGTGAACACTTCATAAAACTACAGGTGGCTACATACTACATCGGAGGAAGGACAGACCCACGCCCTAAGGAGCTTCGCCCCTAAAACAGTTCTGGATTTACATTTTCAATTGGTCTGAGGATAAACGCTTGGCACAGTGCACCTCACTTCATACTTTAGAGCACGCATTACTCACCCCAAATCGCCCTCGAATGGATACTTAAGCTTCCGCAATCGCATTCTGTATAAGTTTTCTTGAATGTGGTACAAGGCTTCTGTGAATGAAATATTCCAAGGAAAGAATGGTACCTATAACGACAAAAATAAAGTTGATAACGTTGGGGCGAAAAAATGTAGGCGTATAATTAGGAGCTCTAAGTCCTCATGTTTTCTTGGCTCACCTAAATGTCGTCTAGAAAATAGGCATTTCAGTTGGCGATAGTTTGCTTGCATTATATGCTTGAGAGGCAGTGCTATTATATTGATTCCCCTACGCTACAACCAAACACAATGTATTTAAAGTGTCTTTAACTGCGCCAAAACAAATATATACTGTAGCGCGGAACGAAGCGCTAAATGCATATTATGGCATACTTGAGCTGTGTAACCAAATTAAAGCTACGAACGATATTGGTAAAACAAACTGTCTTCCCTTGTCAATATTGTCTAATATTAGTTCCGAAAATTCGCAGAGTCGCCTTCATACGCAACTTGCTGCTCTAAAGCCTGATGCAGAAGTATGGTTCACCACCATTTGCGCCTTTCATTCCTACATCTGTGGCCAAACTGAACTGCCACGAGCTCGCTTTGTCGCTTTTCCATGCATAATCCTGTTACGCGACGCGATAAACTCGTCGAATTGTTTCAAACTGTTTGACGTTGTTAGCAAGGGAGATGTACCTTTTGGAATGTGGCTTTACGGTTAGTATATCGGGCTATTGTGCTGGCAGAGCACAATGTGAACCCAGCATCAGTCATGTATTCTTTAAGCGAAGCTTCCTTTGAGAACTTTCCCGGACCCTCCTGATTGTGACAGATAATGGCTGCCACTGCGGCTGTCTTGCTAAGTAGCTTACACACAAAGAGCGTTTAGAAGTTCGAAAGCACATGCTGAAATCTAGTACACGAGGGGAACTTTTCTGAAGCAATTATTTAAATCTTATCAAACCAAGTGCGTTGTATACAAATGGCTTTTAAACTATAGCGTTCAGCATGTAATCCTGTGCAAAATTCTGTTTATGCCCCAGACTGATAACATCTATTATATAACGTTATGTTTATGTTTACGATCTGCCGACATGCAAACAGCCATTCATATAAATGTACACTGTGAGACTGCACACAGTAATGCCGCGAAAAAGAAGACGGTGTTGGTTGTGTGACAAGGGGAACCCACTCAGGACAACAACAACAACAACGACAAGGGGAAAACGGGGAGTACAGGTACAGGTGCCCACAAAATAACTCGGAACGCCGGACCGGTGGCCGCTCGTCGGCGGAGCGCGCCGATGAAAAAGTAGAGCGAGGGTCTGCGCATGCGCGGTCTCCCTAGCAAGCTCACTTCGCTCACCAGTGCATTTAAATAGGTGTTGCCTTGCCCCGAAAGAATAGCGTTGGGTGCCTCTTAGCGTTGTCCCAGGGGGGCTGCGCGGATGCGCTCTCTAAAGCGCTGTGTGCGCGCGTGTGCACGCGATGGAGCATAAGCGCTCGTGCGTGCGTGTGAGTGGGTATCGGCGCCTTTTAAAGCGAAAGGATTAATTGACTCATTCGCGGAATGTGACCATCGTCGACAACACTTCCGGTATCAAAAATCAGAAAGCGGCATACTACAACTCCACCGTTCAATAAAGTATGTAAAAGTGAATTAAGCACCAAGTGGCCAAAATAATTAAGAGTAATTCAAGTGTCCCAAATACTAATTAAAATTAATTAGGGTAATTAAGAAAACGAATACACGGACATCATGCGACACCTCTATTAAAGCGTGCTAATGTGAATTACTAAGTAATTAAGAATAATTACGAATTAAAAGTAATTAAGGGTTGCGAACAGTAATAGAAACTACTACTTAACAACAATTCGAGACTCCGTGACAACACTGGTCACGCCAAATTAAGACTAATTAAGAGTTCCAAAGAGTAGTACCTACTAATTAGGATCAATTCAAGACTCCGTAAGAGCAAGTAAGAAAATTATTAAACCGAATTATGACCAATAACAGTTATCAATTATTTACCGAAATAAGCAAACAATCGCAAATGAAACGGCGTCAACGCATTAAAGCTTTCGCCGTCAAAGTCGTCTTAGCAATCGATATGGGACTCCACTGAATGTTTTTTTTTTCATACGCATTTAACGCACACAGATGAACACCCCCTTGATTAGCAACGTATCACCACACTGAACAAAAAAAAAAAAAATTGAATGCTTGCGCCAACCAACGCAGACACGTGATGAAATGTTAGAGTACTCCCTACTTAAACAGCCGCGAAGCGGCCAGATTTCGTAAATAAGTAGCGCACTATGCGATGTTCATTGTTACTGCCATGCATTGAAGATATACCTTTATAACAGTGCCGCATGCATAAAATGAATTCCTGTGCATGAAATTGGCATGTTGAAATGCGCCGTGTGGTGTCATTTTGGAAACTTTATTACTGCCCGCAGTCATCCTTGTTCAAGGAGCCGTCGTGTTAAAATTAAAGTTGTGATCTTATTCCCAAGTTGTAAACGCGTCTCGGAATATAATTGAACAAGTACTAAAATACATCGCGCAACACAATAATCGGGTTCAAAAGTGTGCTGCAGTGCTGTTATAGGCGGGCCGTGGCGCTCGCCGACATGAAAGATAAGCTATAAATTCATGGTTTATTTAGGCGAAATAATTAACTCAGATATGCAAGACATTAGGTATAATGAAAAGTAGAGCATGGTGAGCTCACTGGTCACCAGTCTGCTATAAACGCTCATGAATTCCATCCACCCAAGCTATCCAGAAAGCTTGACTATCGCTTAGAATGAATGCAGATTCCGACTAGAATACGACACAAGGATTGCGCGTGCGTTTAGAGATTACGCTACATGGCGCGCGAGCACGCTGTAGCCTTCAGGCACCGATACCTCCCCCCCCCCCCCCCCCCCCCCTTCTTCCAGATGTGTTGTCGCGGTGCTAAGAGGAACAAACCGTACGTTTTTGGACGCAAGGCAACGCTTATCTAGATGCACCAGGGAGCGCGGCTTGCTTGCTAGGGATGCCGCGCACGCGCAGACCGTGGCTGTATTTTTCCGCGGATGTGCTCCGCCGACGAGCGGCCAACGGTCCCGCGTTCCGAGTTATTTTGTGGGCACCTGTACGTTCATATAGAAAAAGGAACTCTAAAAGAAATACTCCTTTTTTTCAAATTTTGTATCTGCGTTCCAATGAAAGCTGGCGGGCGTACGCGTCCATACGTCACATATGCTACGCTTCCCTACGCATGCGCGAATTACCCAAAAAATGCTCATAATTTGAGCATGGGGCAGTTGCGCTGTGAGACCAGCGTTTTTTCTCGCTATGGCCTGGCTAGGGTTTGTTCGCCTGTTTTTTGTGTTGCCTTTTAGTTGCACTGCAGTGGTTTTACCAAACGTTTACCATCACGTTAGACCTTTTTGGCATCAATGCATCGAAGTTTTAGAGCGTGCATTTGTCCACTTTGTTTGCATATCGACATTGCTTCCGAACAACCTACACTTTAAGAATTGCATTACATTTTTCATAATGCAATGTTGGACCACAGAAAACGACTATACTAGGTGTATATCCTAAGAAAGCTCATAAAGTTTCAACAAGGCGACAATTCTGGGCTGCTACAACAACGCAGAAAATCCAACCGCTTCCCACTTCTCACTTTGGATATACACTCGTGTTATAATAAGTAGCCTGACATTTCCAGATAAACAACATCCTCTTTCACTAAGGATGCGAAGCACCATTTTTTTTCAGTTGATTCCCTTTTATGTGTGCACCTAATAAAATTGAGACATTGGTAGTAGTAATAATTAGAAGGCTGAAAGATTGCTGGAAGGGAATTATTTGCTGCATCGATCTACGAAAACAACAGCGTATACCCCCGCAGGGGCGTCTGCGCAGCAGGCGTTTGGTGAGTTGCGCCACCACGTACCCGAGCACACGAGGGTTGGACCCTCCCGCGTGTAGCCGTGCGCGGCTTAGCCGTGTCCGGGGAAAAGGGGATCCTGGGGGTTGAGCCGATGTCGGGTGTTTGGACCTTTACGGCCCCTCGGCGGAGGCAACACACCTCTTTGGCCTCTGCTTCACGTAGACGGCACCCCCGGACTGACCCACCCGGGGGAAACCGGTGGTCGCCTTTTCCTGTCCCCCTCTCCAACCTTTTGCTTTCCTATCTCCTTTCTTTTACTCTCCTATCATCTCTTCTCTTCCGTTACTTCCAAATTTTCACAGGCGGCTTGGGTTAACCTTGTGTATGTGCCCTCCCTTGGGTATAATATATTAGGTTATAGTGGCAATGTACGGTTGGCGCCTGCAGCCTTACGCGTTAAGTGCTGCAGCGTCCCCTAGTTGGGCTCCGTGGTGGGTGGCCGCCATTGCCGCCGAAATAAAACAAACCGCTATGGGAACACCAGCTTTTCCCCGCATACTTGATCGTCATCCTCTAAAGAGGGGACGCACCGATGAACTTTGCTTATCTTTCAACCGACCAAAAGACAACTATCCAAAATACCACGTTGTACACAGTGAGAACTCTCAAAAACCGGCCAGATCAATTTCACCATTCATTGTTGCGAAATCCTTAACCGAAGCTTTAGGGTCAGGTTACAAAGTGATCAAAATGGCTAGCGGAGACCTTCTTCTTGAGGTCCCTCAGAAACAGCAGTACGAGAAACTCAGCAACCTTGTGACGTTCGGCAACATACCAATTTCTGTATCACCACACCGATCAATGAATAGCTCACGCGGAGTCGTATCAGAAGCAGACCTCCTAGAATTATCAGAAGCAGAACTCCTGGAAGGGTGGAAAGATCAAAACGTCACCAATGTAAAACGTATCATCATCAGACGGGACAACAAAGAAATCCCCACCAAACATCTTGTGCTAACATTTGGATCTAGCGTTCTGCCTGAAACAATCGAAACAGGATACATTAGGTTAACTGTTCGACCATATGTCCCTAACCCTAGACGGTGCTTCCAATGCCAAAGATTCGGCCATGGCTCACAGAGCTGTCGTGGTCAAATAACTTGTGCAAGGTGTGGAGTACAGGGCCACTCCTCCGATAACTGTACTGGCACTCCTCACTGTGTGAACTGCAGTGGTGACCACGCATCCTACTCACGTTCCTGTCCAAACTGGAAAAAAGAAAAGGACATAATCACCCTAAAAGTAAAAGAAAATATTTCTTTCAAGGAAGCCCGTAAGAGATGCTCACTTTTCCACAGCACGTCTTATGCTGATGCGGCGCGTCGGGGGGCAGCGTCGCAGCGGCCACTGCCACCTGCCCAGCCCGCACACAGCGAGCTGTCGCTTGTGGCCCCTGCCCCCGGGGTGGAAGGAGCTAAGCCTACCCCACCCAACCAGCAAACAAGCCCGGCTACCCTAGGGTTACCGGCACCACAACAGTCCACGGCGGCATCGTGCGCTTCGCGTAGCGAACCGGCAGGACCGCCAGCAGCGCCCACGGTGGGTGCAGTCAAGGCTGCCTCACCCTCTCCGGCCCCTGCTGCCGCTGGCAACAGCCGGCGCAGCTCAGGCCCAAAGGCAGCCCCATCAACCTCCGGGCTGGTGGGCGCAAAGGTCTCGTCCTTCGCGGCGAGACTTTCTCGCGAAATTTCTCGCTCGCAAGAGCGCGTGTCCAGCGCCTCACATGAGTCAATGGACACTACACCCATCCCGACGGCGCATCAAGCGCCTAAGGAGCGGCGAGGCTCCCTCGACCGCTTCAAAAAGGACAAATCCCGCGTTACAGGGCCTGGAAAAGGTTCTGTAATCTAAGGCAACACTTCCTTTTTGTACACACAGCACCAATTTTACTTTCAGTATGGATACACAAATCATACAGTGGAACGTCCGAGGCATTCTTAGGAACCTCGATGATGTGCAAGAAATTCTCCACGAACACAATCCAAAAGTGCTGTGTGTACAGGAAACTCACTTAAAATCGGAACATGCAAACTTTCTTCGACAGTATGTTACGTTTCGTAAAGACCGCGATGATGCTCTTGCATCTTCAGGCGGTGTTGCCATTATAATTCAGAAAAGCATAGCGTGTCAACGTTTACCGCTGCAAACGCCCCTCGAAGCAGTGGCAGTTCGACTTGTTCTCTTAAACAAACTCGTCACCATTTGCTCGCTTTACATACCCCCACATTACCGCTTACACAAACATGAATTCCAGTCCCTAATAGACGAATTGCCAGAACCTTATCTTGTTCTTGGGGATCTGAATGCACACAGCGGACTGTGGGGCGACTCTCGCACCGATGCTCGAGGCCGTCTAATTGAAGGCTTTCTTTTCTCATCCGGTGCATGTCTGCTAAACAAAAAAGAACCTACATATTATTGTCTTGCAAACAAAACTTTTTCTTCTATAGATCTCAGCATAGCTTCTCCATCCATATTTCCTGAACTTGAATGGGAAGTTATAAAAAACCCTTACGGGAGCGACCATTTCCCCATACTGCTGAGAACACCAAGACAATACGAATCTCCACCACACGCTCCCCGGTGGAAGGTCGATGCAGCGGACTGGGAGAAATTCCAAAAACTTACCAGTACGCTCTCGTGGGCTGACATTTCATCACTCGGAATTGACGGTGCCGTCGAATATTTTACTAATTTCATAATTGATGCAGCTTTTAAATGTATTCCCCAAACAAGTGGACTTTCTAGCAAACGCCGTGTCCCGTGGTGGAATGAACAATGCCGGAACGCACGTAGGCAGCAGAACAAAGCATGGAGGCAGCTTCGCGATTTTCCTACTACTGAAAACCTCGTCAATTTCAAGAAAACAAAGTCCCAAGGTAGGAGAACGCGCAGACAAGCCAGAAGAGACAGCTGGCAAAAATTCTTATCAAGCATCAATTCGTACACGGATGAGGCCAAGGTTTGGAACAGGGTCAATAGAGTAAGAGGGCGACAAACACATCCGCCTCCCCTGGTACACACGCAGGGAGACAGCCTGGAGGACCAAGCTAACCATCTGGGTGCACATTTTGAACATGTGTCCAGTTCATCACACTATTCTCCAGCATTTATGAAATACAAAACAGCAATAGAAAAACAAAAACTAGACCGAAAGAGCACCGGGAACGAGCCATACAACTTACCTTTCTCTCTAGCAGAACTGCATGCATCACTCACCTGCTGCAACCAATCTGCCCCAGGCTCTGACCGCATACTATACGAAATGTTGAAGAACCTGCCCTCCGAAACGAAGAAAACCCTTCTCTGTCTGTATAACTGTGTATGGACCTCTGGCAAGATCCCCTCTGCCTGGAAAGAGGCCATAGTGATTCCTATCCTGAAGCAGGGCAAGGATCCATCGTCCGTATCGAGTTATCGGCCCATAGCTCTAACAAGCTGCATCTGCAAAGTCTTCGAGAAGATGATAAACCGCCGTCTGATACATTTCCTAGAATCAAACAAGCTGCTTGACCCATACCAGTGTGGATTTCGCGACGGCCGATCCACCACTGACCATCTGATACGCCTAGAGGCTCAGATTCGTGAGGCTTTTGTCCACAAGCAATTCTTCCTTTCTGTTTTCCTCGACATGGAAAAAGCATACGACACCACCTGGCGATTCGGAATACTAAGAGACCTCGCACACTTTGGAATACGTGGCATTATGCTGAATATCATTGAAAGTTATCTGTCCAACCGCAGATTCCGTGTCCGTGTGGGTAGCGCCTTATCAAGACCATATGTGCAGGAAACTGGAGTACCACAGGGTGGTGTGCTTAGTTGCACCCTCTTTATCGTGAAAATGAACTCTCTGCGTCTGTACATCCCACGCAACATATTTTATTCAGTATATGTCGACGATGTACAGATAGGGTTCACGTCATGTAACCTTGCAATCTGTGAGCGGCAGGTTCAGCTTGGTCTGAACAAACTGTCTAAGTGGGCAGACGAGAATGGGTTTCGGCTTAACCCACAAAAGTCCACATGCGTCCTCTTCTCCAGAAAGAGAGGTCTGCACCCTGATCCCAACATCGAGATACAGGGTGAGGGTCTACCTGTAAAAACGGAACACAAATTCTTGGGCGTAATTCTAGACCCGAAGCTAACATTTATCCCACATCTAAAGTACCTAAAAAACAAGTGCATGAAAACAATGAACATCCTGAAAGTGTTGTCTCGCACTGCGTGGGGTAGTGACACAAGATGTCTATTGAATCTCTATAAGAGCCTCATCCGATCCCGTATAGACTACGGTTCCATTATATATCACTCTGCGACGCTGAGCGCCTTGAAGATGTTGGACCCTGTCCACCATCTGGGTATCCGCCTTTCTACGGGTGCGTTCAGAACAAGCCCCGTAGAAAGCCTCTACGCTGAATCAAATGAATGGTCGCTCCATCTGCAGAGAACGTACTTATCCTTTGCATATTTCCTAAAAGTGAACTCAAACAATACGCACCCTACCTACACAATCATAAATGATCTGTCCAGTGCCCAAACCTTTCAGAACCGCCCCTCCGTGAGAAGGCCCTACGCACTGCGAGTAAGAAGTCTTGCCGAAGAAATGGATGTGTCGCTCCACGAGCACAATGTCATGCCCCCTCCTGTACAGCTGCCGCCATGGCAGTGGCAGCTGATTGACTGTGATCTGTCCTTCATTGAGGTTACAAAGCATGCACCGGTCGTACATATCCGCATGCACTTCCTTGAATTGCAGCACAAGTACTCTTGTCCAGAATATTTTACTGACGCTTCAAAGTCGCTCGCTGGCGTGTCTTACGCGGCGGTCGGTCCATCCTTTTCGGCTGCGGGAGCTCTACACCCAAACACAACCATCTTTACAGCGGAGGCCTACGCCATCCTGGCGGCGGTTAAACACATCAAACAGTTAGACATACCCAAGGCAGTCATTTATACTGACTCTTTGAGCGTATTGAAATGTCTAAAAACTCTAAGTAGGCACAGAAACCCCGTAATTGTAGCTCTTTATTCCACCATTTGCACCGCGTATGTATCGAAGCAGCAAATTGTGCTCTGCTGGGTGCCAGGGCACCGCGAGATCGAAGGGAATGAGTTGGCCGACAAGCTAGCCACATCCGTTCGCACAGACGCTGCCACTTCACCCATAGCTGTCCCTGTAATGGACCTAAAACCCTTTCTCAAGAAAAAGGTCAGGGCCTACTGGCAACGTCTGTGGGACAGAGAAACGAGCAACAAATTACACACTATAAAGCCTCAACTCGCTCATTGGCCACCAGAATCGAAGACACGCCGCACACAAGTTACACTTTGCAGACTCAGAATAGGACACACATACAGTACACACGCATACTTATTGTCCGGTGGCGATCCGCCTGTCTGTGATGAATGTGGCGAGCCACTTAGTGTACTTCACGTCCTCCTGCAATGCCCTGAACTGGAGCCTCAGAGGAAAAGACATTTTTCATTATCATTACGGCAGAATCTACCATTGCATCCATGTATGTTTTTGGGCAATGAACCTCTTTTTAAATACCAATCCGTTATCGCGTTTTTAAAGGATATACCTAACTTTCGTGTTATATATCCAGGTGACTTGTAGCACGGCCTCTCTGGAGAGGCCGCTGCTGCGGTATTTTATTAAAGAAACCACGTGCCTCCGGGCCTTTGTGTACAAAGGCTTCCGGTAGGCGTCGTGCTACTTTTATACTCTTAATACTCTAAGCACCATGACCATTTCTCATCCATTCACTACCCATAGATCATTCCACACGCCACTGCCATAATTCTATTCGATATATGTTTTACGCTTCTATACCGCGATTTGTTCTTAGGCCCCTTTACAGCCACATTGCATCCCGTCATCGGAACTCACTGATCATGGCAAACATACCATTCATTGTCTTGGCGCTCTTTGGCCACATTTGGCCCTTGCGCCACAAAACACCAAATATCATCATCATCAACAACAGCGTATACAAATGTTAAAAAAAGCCGAGGTAATTTCTTCATCGCTATTCTCCAAACATAATAAGTTCGTTTAAGAAACCCGCGATATGAAAAATGGTACTTGTATTCAAGTTAAAAATTTAGATCAGTTTTACGGTCTCGTTCCTCTATTTAGGAGATTCTAGCAATCTGCAAAGTTTTTGTATGTGCACTTACGTATTGGTAGCGAGTTTCAAGCACTGACATGTTCAATAGCCCGTCCGGGTATCCTATTTGCAATGGCACTTCTTCCAACTGAAACGAAATGAAACAATTTTGTGGTGGACATATATACAAGCAATTTATACTTTCATTACCTATGTGAGCGAAAATACCGTAATGTTCGAGTGTCGGCACGGTATGTATATATAACACCCGTGGTATCTCTATATCATTATTATTATTAGCTAAAATATATTCATGTATGCATTTTCGTTCATATTTGTCTAACGACAAACAACTATCTAGCAGTTTCCGACATATTACCCTGATGGCATTCCTAGTTTTTCTCCTTTCTAACATTATAGCTGATGTGCTTGAACACGATACCTTACCATTACTGTCCATTATTATTTCAAACTCATTTTTCACTGTTTCACACTTATAAATGAACAACACAGAATGCGGCGACGGCCAAAACAGGTCCCTATTAAAGAATCGCATGCTTTTTAATGCTGTGTTTTATCTTTTTCCGGTAAACCTGAGCCTAATATGGGATAAAAAGATTACCTTCAACGTGGAAGTAGTGTTAAACTGCTGTCATCACAAACTAGTCAATGTTTCTAGGCCGATTCCTTGCCATAAAATGCAAAAAGAAACTGCTGTGCACTCCTACAAATATTGCTCACGTGCGGATGATGCGCCAATTATTGATCACTTGGAGGCATGTCTTACCGATTTTCATAGCACTGATGTTGGTTTTTTTTATGGGAACCTTTTAAGGAGCGTGTGCCGGTATGGCCTCGATAAGTTTGTCCCGAACAAACGAAGGAAAGTACACAAGGAAACGCCGTGGATGACGCGAGACATCATCCATCTAAAACGCAAAGTGAAAATATTAAAAAAGAACCGCGCACCGCTTAGCGTCATAGCCCAATCCAACGGAAGTCTTGCAAGTGCATTGCATCGTTCAAAGGAACATTATTTCAGTACAACGCTACCAAGCTTTATTCAAACCGACACAACTAAATTTTGGAACTACTTGAGTGAGAAAAAGAAACCAGTTTCACAGATTTTTGCTAACGGCGTTATAATTAACGAACAAAGAGGTGTTGCCGAACAATTCAATATATACTTCAGCAGTGTATTTTCTGCTGCAACTGATTTCCGCTGCCACAGACACTGCAATTACACATTTTTCAAATATTATTAGTCACCCTGAAGTGCTCTCAGTGCTACTTAACTTGAAAACTAAGACTTCTTCTGGACCCGATAACATACCAAATGTTTTTCTTCATCGATATGCCGAACCTCTTGCAAGGTACCTAGTCATCATATTTCATGCTTCCTTGTTGCGTTCGAGTTTGCCGAAGGACTGGAGGACAGCCCGTGTGGTGCCCATTTTCAAAAAAGGCGACTGACTACTTTTAGAAAACTATGGCCCGATCTCACTAACGTCAAGTTGCTGTAAACTAATTGCAAAAGCTCTCCATGAGTTTCTTGAGGAGAACCAAATTTCTAATCAACTCTCAACATGGTTTCAGAAAGGGATATTCTACAGTAACACAACTAGTCACGAGGAAAGTCCACGATTGCATCAACTATATCGCGAAGACGACGAATGCCAGCGCTGTCACCAAGGTGGCGAAATAAGGCCAGGAAAGCCACGCCAAATTCCCACTTCGCTTAGTTCACAATGAGCCTATGTTCAGCAAAACGCACGAAAATTCGGCGTAGGGGACAGCGGTTCTCAGTTTAGAATGAGTCAGCGAGCAGGACGTCATCCACCTAGGTAAAACTAAAAGCGGGGCCTAAATGGATCACATCGATGAAGTGCTGAAAGCTTTTTGCAGCATTACGGAGGCTAATAGACATTCCAGGTGAACTCAAATAGTCCGAACGGCGTGCCAAAGCGATATTCTGAGAGTCCTCTAGAGCGACAGGAATCTGATCGTAGGCCTTTTGCCTGTACAGTTTTGAAAACAATGTGCAAATCTGTATATAATGGTGAAACCTTATATGTGGGGGATCTGGTAACAATCTGGATTAGTTGCCAAATTAGACGCTCGGTAGCCTTTACATGGCCGCCAATCACGAGTCTTCTTGCAGAACATGTGGAGAGGTCAGGGCCAGCTGCTCGAGGACTGCCTGTCGATGCCAATCTCCACTATGTGCTCAAACTCCTGCCTGGTCATGACTCTGTAGCGAACAGACGAGGTGTTGCATGGGTCGGTGTTTCACAATTGAAAATGCGATAGACGACATCCCGTTGGAACAAGCCCGTCCAACATTCGGCAGGTGCAGTAATGGGCGGCAACTCGCCCAGCAAGCCGGCATACTGCGAATCGATAGGCTGAGACAGGCGAAGGCAAACAAAAATTTTGCCAAGGGCTCGCCGGCAACGATAAAGCCCATGGCAGAACCGAAGACTTTATTGATGCCTATGTCCTACAGACGGAAGAACTTGCATAGAAACTGCGCACCTCGTGAGTCTCGAATGACGCGCCCTTCGAAGAAAATTCAGCGCAACGACCACCACCGTCGCAGGTTGACCAGCAGAGACTACTTTCGGTAGATAAGAATGATGGATCCGTTGAGAGCATGCAGGAGACAGAAAAGCATGCAGGTGCGGGTGGCATAATTGGCAGGTAGAAGCTCACTTCGGCACCTGTGTCAGTAAGAATTTGGAGGCCACTGCAAAGAAGGAGACTGCCATGCATCCGGAACCATTTGTTGACACTAGCAATTCCTTTTCTCGTTTCCCAGACAGCCACACGGTACAGCGCAGAGTTCAGCGCAGGCCTCAAAAATTGAGGATGGTACCAACAGCACGGAGTAGACTGCTCGCGACTGCGCTGATGGAAAGTTCGAGGTTAAGGATAGCCGCCGGCATTTTGTCTTTGTGGAAAGTCATGACTATAGTTATTGTGGAAACAGCCTAGATTGTGTTGCGGGTTGGCATGCAACGAGGTAGCAACAAGGTCTTGAAGACTATTAAGTTTAGGTTGAAACTGGGTGACCTGATGCGTATTTTGCGTAGAGGAAGGAGAATAGGTCCATTACCATTAGGCCAAGCCAAACAGAGGAATACTGCAGGAGCCGTCAATTGCTGGCTCACGACTTCCATTATGGTGGTGATGGGCTCCGACATTGTTGATAACAGGAGACGGAAGCTACTTTCAAAAAGCATCTGCACCAACGTGCCCAAGGTGGCATGACGACAATAGTACAACGACGACTGTGTGACAGTGATGGCGTAATAACGACACCATTACGACAGCAGGTTCACAAAGCTGGGATGACAACGAGAAAGCGATCACGACGGCATCGCGACCATCAGCATATACTCAGGAGCGCAAGCTAGTCGGCAATTTGTTCGGCCGACACTGTATAGTCAAACACAAAACGGCTGAAGTCGACAAAAATTATGGGGATCGGACGCACAGTGGGAATCGATGTAAGCGAAGCTATGTATGCTGTTTGCTTTGATTGGCTATAATTAGTGTTGATGTTGCTATCGAATGTGTAATTTCTTCAGCATTTAGTCCAATTCGAGAGTGGTTAGTTGATGTTAAACGGTGCCTTGCATGCACCACTGCTGTTGGTGTGCGTAGTCAGAACACACAGCGAGACTGAATTGCTTCAGGCGTTGTGCGTCATTGTTGATAATCTCTGGGAGGGTTGAGCATTATCACTGCCTGACATGGCACATTGCATCGTGGGAGAAATGTTTAACTTTAATTGAATTAGGGGCTGTACGTAATTTATTATTTTATTGTATGCATACATTGTATACATATTTTCGCGGTCTGCGCCACGTTTCAGTGCGGATGAATGACGCTCCTCTTCCGCGCGACGCTTCTTTTGGCACTGGGCGTCCTCCACGCTGAGTGCACGCTTTAGAACCATTTTGCTAGCGTGTGTTTACGTTCGCGTTCCGCATACGGGACCAGCCCGCTGTTGAGATACCAGCTCCAAGCGCTATCTTCAGGCTATGGATGATTGTAATGTTTACACTATCACAGCCCAGCACGCAAACTCAACAGCCCCGCACCTGCATTTTTGTTGCGCAGGAAAGCAAGCACAGCACGTGCCATACGCACAAACTGTGAAACGCTGCCGCGGCAGCCCAAGCCAGTATGCGCGGAGGCGAGCTTCATCGGTGGGTGCAAGAAACCCAGCGGCAGCTCGGCAAGACCATCACAGCAGGAGCAGTGCCCGGAAAATAGGGAGAAGAGGCAAAGAAAGGTTCGCTTTGAAATAACTAGAACAGGTTGCCTAAGAGGCACCTCACCCCAACGTGTCATCATTTTGGCGAAGGGAAGAAAATTGGCGGCTCTTGAGATCTGCGTAATCGGCGATGCTTTGCCGAACCAGTTTCCGTTCCAGCGAACTTTTGTATGTAAAATATTTGGCCGCATATTTTCACAATGGATCGTGTATCAACAAAAATTTTATTACTCAAATAACGGGAATGGGTTGAAACGAAATTTTGTTAGTGAACTAAGCAACAAAGTGAACATATAACAGTTTTATTGTTGAAAGCAGAAATTACTTTTTCACTAGCAGCATCTCACCTGCATATTTGTAAAAAAAGGCACTGCCGTGACTTACAGTGACCTAAAATTAAGATTTTGTTCGAGTCAGACTGACGCGCTTTATAGGGGAAGACAATTGTTTTGGCAATGTGGCAAATTCGCCAGAGTTAACTATGGCGTCAATAAATACATTTCTCTTCTACTGCAGCTTTCACAAAGTGTAACCTAGGATTTGCATTGTCGTTTGTATGTTTAGAATAAACAGGTGAAATGTAAACAAGTAAAGAAATGAAAATTAAAGAAATGTAAAGAAGCAAAAATTAGATTTTTTTGGAGAATAAGCCGCACAACAATTTTCAGCCGCTCAATTTTCAAATTCTTCGAGCGTATAAAACATTCTATCTCCACGGGAGCTATTGGCCAGATAATATATCCGGAAATGTTTATAGTAAACGTAAAGTGAGAAAGAGAAGGAAACCCGCCAATAAATACCCATTTTCGTGCCGCTTGTATTCATTTCTACGACACATTTCTGACCTCATCTTGCAAAAGCCTGAATATTTGTGAAAAGAGCGATTTCCATTTTCACTGCTGCTGATATATCTTTGCAATGTTTTAAAATGTGTTATCGAAACCGTTTAGTACCGATCCTTATCCTTAAATTAGTTCAATTGATTTTAGCAAGGAACATGGGTACATAGCACTACTTCATACATGTGTGCCTTTGTTTCAGACGTGCTTGAATCATGCGTGATCACACCCCTTTGTTCCAAGCACTGTGCCATTTGTGAACGTAAAGAACGCCTCCTAAACTCGACGGTTTCATAGAATGACAACAAAGCATAGCATAAAAAAGGAAATTTTTCCGATAACATTCATTGTATAGTAGTTCTAGGGCGGCACTCCTACCTTTTTCAGTAAGATTGGTCGCAATACATCATCCACCCAGCTGCTGTTTTGAATCGTTTCGTTCAACGCCTCTTTCAATCTGCGGCCAATGTTTTCCACCTGAAATGAAAGGTATTTGTAAACAATTCAAACATCACTATTAGTATGTTTCATTTCTTGCTCTCGTTACCCTGTATTATGAGGGCCTGCCAGTGCACGTAGTTTTAGTTTGCAGAATGAAAGTAAATAGGTAGCCCAATGAAGCTGATTTCAAGCGCATTTTGATCCTCTCGGCGCAATTTTCAACAGGACTTCAATTAGGCTAGTCGATTGATAGCTGCCAATTCATAGTTTGCGTGCATAGAAAGGAAATAATTAAAATGCAGCAGCAGGAGGCCCATAAACGCCGGTCTCTGTCTTCCTTCGCATTCTCCTTGACTACGTTATGTCAAGTAGCGCTACACTGCTACAGTTCTAATCACTTTGTAGCCATCGAGCGTGCTTTGGCAATCACATATCTCTGGCCGCAGAGCAGCTTCATCGCTTTCAAATGTTAAACATAAAATGCTGAAATATTGTGATGGTCAAAAACTTGGGCAAATTTGCACTCGATCGTGCAAAGCCTAGGCACAGCGAAACTGACGATCCTCAAGTCTTACTGGCTGATACTGCTAGGTATTAACTTAGTTACTGCTAGTTCTTAACTTGGTTTACCCTAACTACGCATGTAGGGAAGGTATTCTCGTGCGATCATTTTCGGAGGTACCTTCCCTTTCGCGCCATTTCGCTTGACCAGCGCTAGACACGTCGGCGCCTACGAGTGGCAGCATTCCTGGCATGCCACAAACGCAGACAGGCTAACCAAGGTTGGCACTGTGCCAAGAACGCTGTTGCTTGCCGACGCCGAACGCGTTGGAGGCTAGCCGCTCGATATATAGCGAAAGTTGACACGACTAGGCGCAGCCACTCCCAGGTCAAGCGCATGCACACTGTGCGAAAGCTATACACAGTGTACGGGTGGCGCGCAGCAGAAGACACACCGGGCAGACGTCACGGCGCATGCAAAGTAGCGCGCAGCTGGCGGGAGCTCGGTGGAGCCGTCTGTGTCGGGCGAAGCGAGCGCGCACCTGCGCCGGTGGTTTCTAGGCAAGCCGAGGTGACGTCATCGCTACAGCTTCGGTGCATGCCCGGTTAGGTGAGGTTTGCGCAGGTGGTGCGCAGCTGTGGCTGGGTTGTTGCTAGGCAAGGGCGCGGAGTTTTCTGCGGACTTCGGACGTTTCTCCTCGAACTTTAACAGCTTCGCTCTTAATAAGAGGCTTAGATACACAGCCATTTGCTATTTTCACGCATAGGTAACATTTTAAAACAATAATATTACCCATAGATTTTTTTGTGTGCCCAAACTATGGTGTGATTAGAGGCACGCCGCACTGGATAGCTCCGAATTAATTTTGAACACCTAGCGTTAATTAACGTGCGCCCAATGAATCTACACGAGCATTTTTCATTTCGCCCAAATAAGAATTATTCTGACGGGGGCAAAATTGAACCTCAGACCTTGAAATCAACAGCGCAGCACCATAGACATTCGGATACCGGGAACAGTTAGTGCGAAGCACTGACCCTAACAGAATGTACTACGGCCAGCTGAGAGCAGAATTATGGCCTCAGATGTACGCAATGTGGGCGCATAAGGTGGCACAGTTACAAATTAAACAGTTGCGGGAATATGCACAGTACAAGAACTTGTTTGAATTCGTTCGAGACGTCTGGAGAATGCCTGCACTGAAGGGGATGTTATTGAGGTAGTCGGATAGACGATAGTAATATTTTTAAAGAATATGAGACTTCGGACGGTCATACTATGTGCTAACAGACTGAAAAGAGATAATGTCTTGCTAAAAAAAAAAAACACGGGAGGAATTACTCGAAGGTGGTGGTATCATCCCGCAGGCTCACGATTGGGCTACACCTTAATGCGAAATTTGAGCGCAGCTGTATGCGGGTTTTTATTTCGCGATATATTGACTAGCGTGGACAGTCTCTCTCGCGCGGCACGTTGCGAATGGAGCAAAGTGTGGTACTGACTGCCTCGCTAATTGGGAGATCGCGAGAGCCAGCTCGTGTGTGATGCGTTGGCGCGATTCACAGTAGCCGCCGCAGACAGACGTCCGCTAATGCAGCGCTTTGTTCCCATACACACGACGTTCGCTACTCTGACGAAATTTCGTAGCCAACATCGCCGCAGAGCCCGTCTTGTGCGGCACTACGTTTTTATTCTCACGCTTTTGCCATACCCTCCTCGTCCGCTTCCCGCCTCCTGGTCCCGCTGCACCCTCCTCCGCCTCTTGCCTCCTCGCGCTGTCTTCGCTATCACCATTTTTCGTTCGCGCTGCGCGTTCGCTCTTTCATTATTCGCTATCCTCGTTCACTCCGTTAGGAGGGACGCCGAGGGACGACGCCGACTCTCACTGCATGAACGGGCGCCTTAGAGCTGCGCTCTAAACGTTGCGGGGGATCGACACCATCATGACCACAAACTTACCGCCTTTCTGTGTACAGGCCGCAAGTTAAGAAACACGAGGTGGTCAAAATTATTCGGGAATCCTGCACGACGACGCGCCTCGTAATCAGGCGGTGGTTTGGCACGGAATATCCGATAATTTCATTTGAAGTTATTGCATAGCGGAGTTTTAAGTCGCTTGTAGCTATCACGGCTCTAATTATTATTTTAGCACACTATAGTACGCTAGGCCTCTGTTTTATTTTAGGAGAAGTTTCTTTCTAAGATTTTGTTTCATGCCCGCCGTAATGTCTCAGCTCTTAATATTGTTCTTGCAATGTGTTGAGAAGAAACCCGGTCCTGCTCATGAAGACGTACAGCCTCGGTCTGGCACAATGACTGAAAGTGTAATCACAGAAAATACCTACGATTACCTTAAGGAGGGCAGGAGTGGGACGGGGGGGGGCGCTGACTTGAGCTTTGTCAAACACGCTTTTTCGAAGAAAAACAGGCCATGAGTGTACAGCAGGTTGCTGGGGGGCATTATGACCAGGCTTTCTTGGCATAATCATCATGCTATAAGGTGACTTGCTAACGATACAGGACAATGAATTTTTCAGCACGGAAGAAAGTTAATCAATTTGCACAAATTCCCGGGAGATGGCTCAGTTAAAGCTATCGCTCGAAGTTACCAATAACAGAGAGAGAGAGGAACAGCCTTTTAATATTCAGTGTACCTCATTCTGCAAACTAGACTTGGAATAAAGGAGAAGAAAATGCACGTTCTTTTCTCCATTTGAATCTCAATATACGTTTTTCCCTTCAAGAAATTTCGCGCGCTCATCGGTGATGCAGTGCACCATAATAATAGAATTCTGCTTTATTTCTGAATTTTGGCATCATTGAAGATAATGAGCGGCTGCTGGCATGCGCCTCTAAGTTGAAAGGCCCAGTTTTGCCATCAAAGAAAATTTTACCCATGACGTGCGTCACGCACGTTACAAAATGCCATGGGCGCTTATTTTCACTCGATGGCCCTTATATCAGCGTAAACCTGTATTGTTAGCTTACATCTTGCTCTTGAATAATGAAGGGCCAGTAATTGTCGGCGATTGGCATCCAATAAGCCCTGTATACTGCGTCCAAAAGTGTAAGCCTTGTGATCACGTGCGGTAGTCTCATACAAGCACTTGCAAAACTTTTTTAGCAGAACGTTTCATGGTTCCCGGTCCTCTCACGCACAGGCGCTTCCTCGGAGCGGTAAAGCGGAGAAAGAATCGGTTGCATGAAGCAAGCCTGAGCAGACGTAGTGACGCCTACAGGCGTGGCTACCCGTCGCCTGCAACTTCTGGTTGCGCCAGAAGTTGCAGGCGACGGTTCTGGTCAAGATATTTTTGCATTCAGTAGCATATAACCGCAGCGGCAGGAAAACCTAAGCTGGTTTGCCGCATGACCTGCCGGGGAGGCTCAGTCAGCTAAGGCGTTGCGCTGCTGAGCACGAGGTAGCGGGATCGATCCCGGCCGCGGCGGCCGCATTTCAATGGAGGCGAAATGCAAAAACGCCCATGTGCTTGCGTTGTAGTGCACGTTAAAGAACCCCAGGTGATCAAAATAAATCCTGAGCCCTCCACTATGGCATGCCTCATAATCAGAACTGGCTTTGGCACGTAAAACACCAGAAAGAAGAAGAATGGTTTGCCGCATGTAACTGACGTTGGTTTGAGCACTTCAAGCCTAATACACTGTGTAATCGACTGCAATAAGCATTTCGATCGACGTGCCCGAACAACGCAGTTCATCTGCTTTAGCAGGTGTGCGCAGATATGAAACTATGATTGTGTATTGTCTGTTGCAACACACGAATCAACCAATGCACGAACTAGTAAACACACAGGGCTTGGCCAGTATAACGTACGGATTCTTGTTGCTCTATTCTCGTTCTTTCGCATCATCCGTCACTGACGAGCTGCCGATCAGTCAAAAAGTACGCCTGCCCGGGCACGCAAGGAGAATAATTGGATTAGAGTACTTCCATTCTCCCTACCGTCAATTGCGAAAAAGCGTAACTCGATCGCTCTTGTTTCCTTCGTTACTTTATATTTGGTGAAGAAAAAATTGCCCGAATATCTGCTTGCTTCGCTGCAAATGACGTCGAAAGACGATCGATAGTCGTCTGCCGCCCCTGATACGTAACACCCTCTCCTCTCCCCCCTCCCACCCCTCACGCTCGTCCCCTCCCCTCTCACTCCTCACATGATGGATGCAATGGAGGTTTTACTGAATTCGATTCAAGTTTCCCGCGTTCGCCCTGCTCTCACGCCATCTGTTGGGACCTTTTATTACTGTTGGCTTAAAGCCGCGGCTACAGAGCGGCGGCTTCAATCCGCTTGTTTTTAACGTGTAGTGTCTCCACGAAACCATTTTTACGCGGTGATGTTTCATTTACTAACGTAAAAACCAGTCCAATGTGTATTCTTAATTAAATAAACGCTGCGGATCACGGCTATGTACAGATATTTGCTTCAAATAGGCCCAAGGCTTCCTATGCACTGTATAATATTAACGTGTATGACCCCGTGCCAGCAGTGCTAGTAGCTTGGTTGGTTTTGGCCGTGTGGTTGAATCGGTTTTGGCCGGGCGGTTGAATCGAGTGACGGACGGACGGACGGACGGACAACGTCTTTCGAGTTTAGGTAGCCCAAGAAAGACTATCGTATTCAAAACAATGATTTACAGCATGATGGAAAATATGATTCAGCGTGACACAATGCATACAACTTACCTCCGTCTTAATCGCGGGGTCGGTGTAATTCGTAACATATAAATAGTCGAGAATGTCAGGCACACTTTGGTCCAACAAAGCTATGCACCCACTCCCGTTACGGCCCTTCCTTGAACTTTGAATGAGCTCCTTTGAAATGGTCTCCTCGGTGCCCATGCTTACATAGGCAATGAATGGATACATTGTAAGGAATCCTGCGTAGTTATAAAGGGTGTTCCTAGAAACATACAAAAAAAGAATGTCACGGTCGTCTGAATATTAGGCTGAAATCAATTATCATGTGCTACGTGTTCTCGTGTAGATTCGCGCAGTTATCAAAAAAATCACAGCATATCCACGGGGTGAATGATGATGAGTGGGCGAAGCTCCGGAGGGAATCATCGGATCTCCCGCTTAAGGGGACGCTAGCACAAACGCGTTAGAAACGTGCAGTACTCTCTAGTAAGGGGGAGCGGCCACAACGTCTTACGCAGCCATTTACACATGCCGGAACGTGCACCGCGTTTGCCGACGCCATCACATGACTGCTGAGAGAGTATACCCCCCGTATTCATAAACGCTCCTCGACTTGAACTTGACTTGCCACCGCCTTGGGCAGCGCGTTCGAAACGCGTTGAAGGTAAGGCGGAGAGGCCACAGCGTCTTACACCAGCTTCTTACACGGGCCGTAACGCGCTAGCACAAACGCGTTAGAAACGCGGCCTTTCGTTAATGTTGGGTATTTATTGCCATCGTGGTGCGTGTGTCTATGTGCGCTTCGTGGCGTAGTGGTTAGCGCCGCGCGTTCGGAAGCGAGGGGTCCCTGGTTCGATTCCGCGCTACGGACACAACTTTCGGAATTTTTTTTTTCATAAAACGCCGGAAGCGTTCTCCGGAAGCCGGAAGCTGGCTTCCGGAACCGGAAGCGGAACCGGAAGTGGAAACGGAAGCGGAACCGGAAGTGGAAACGGAAGCGGAAGTCGGCTTCCGGTTATACTATGCGTATACATATATATGTATATATGGGTATACATACATTACGGACACACAACGCCATCTATTGAGCAATTCATAAAACTAGACGTGGCTACCTACTACGACGGGGACGAACGGGTGCCGCTATAAGGAGCTTCGCCCCTAAAAAAGATATGACACTTCCAATTTGCTGAGAAAGAAGCGTTCGCGAGAAGAATTTAGAGTACACGCTTTTATATCATAAAAGATCTCATACAGAGAGGTCAGGAGTATGCTGATGTACCGTGCCGAGCGCTCAGTGAGTGCGGTACGGATGAAGTTGACGTCGAAGATTGGATTGCCAATTATGAACGCATCAGTGAGGTGAATCTTTGGGAACCGACGATGATGCTGGCGAACGTGCTGTTTTACCTCAAAGGAACGGCAAAGGTGTGGTTCGATAACCATGAGGCAGCGATTGGAAGTGAGTACGGTAGAGGTTCTGCATGCGATGCTACAAATATTTTTCACAGCAGTTTCAAGAAAGCTAACGTACTTTTGTGTTGGAACAATATCTCGTCTGCTGAAAAAATGAGGCGTCAGAAATATTTCAATATTTTAAATATCGCGCTGAAACTGCACAGCATTTCTCTTATCGCCACCAAAACTGCGCTTCTTAAGAATAATGTGTACACATGTCATTCGTTAGGGAAGGGCGTTCGCGTAGAGAAAAAAAAAGATAAACGATGTATGCGTGGCAATGCTCCCTTCACAAAATCACACTCCCCATGCTACATAAATGAACATGAAAGTGAAACTTTCACGCGTAAAAAACCGCAAAGCTTGCACTAGGCCACGCAAATCTCGAGACACAGCGAAGCTGGCCGATTTATTGCGTCATAACCTAAAAGATACCTGGCATAACCAAGCTCAACTCAGGCACAGCCAATGCCGAACCTAGATGCTACAAAGTTCAACCTAGATACAACCAAGTTCAACCTCGACATAGCCAAGTTCGACCTAGCTACTACCCGGAGACGCAATCAATCGGCGAGCTTCTTTGCGACTCGAGCTTTGCGCTGCCTAGTGCAAGCTTTGCCTCCGCATTACGGCGACAGAAGAGAAGTGAAATTGCAAGCTGGAATGATTAGCGGCTACGCAACCAGCTGTGGAAGAAGACGACGACGATGAACGCGGGATCATTTACACGAACGCGTACCGAGCACGAGTTCGAGCGCTAACCGAGTGGCGCCAACGAGCCAGCTGCGGAAGACGACGACGACGCTCGAGCCAATGCTGGTGATGATAATTTCGTGCAACGTGCACTTTTTACGACTGCCTTAAACAGCTTCGCTGTTAAAAGGAAAACAGCAAGGTAAGCAAGAAAAGCAAGAAATTAAGCGCACTCTGAATGGCTTAAGGCGAGCTACGTGAACGATGTCAGTATGTACGAGGTGGCGTAGTGATTGTGCAATTCATTTGGGCGCGACCAGTGTGCCGATAGGTTGAAGTATCTTGTATGGTCCTAAACAACGTCGCAGTAGCTTTCAATAGGTTCCCGTCGGTCTGCAAGGGTTCAAATCCAAACATCGGGTCAACTAGCGTGTTCGAAGATTGCAGTATCGTCTGGCGGCGGTTTGCTGGTGCTTTATGAACCGGCGGATTATAGTTGTCGGACTTCTTCGGCTCGCTAGAGAGAGAGTCGGCGACGTCGAGGTTGTCTTCGTTGCTTGCATTCGGTAGCATCAAGTCAGCCGTGGTTGTGCGTTACATTGCCCCGTAAACCAGCTTGAACAGCGTCATCTTCAATGTTTCTTGCACTGCCTTGCGT
Organism: Dermacentor silvarum; assembly: GCF_013339745.2. NCBI lineage: Eukaryota > Metazoa > Arthropoda > Arachnida > Ixodida > Ixodidae > Dermacentor > Dermacentor silvarum. The sequence goes on along the minus strand of NC_051164.1, from coordinate 44,454,524 downwards.
CCTAATGTTACATATGGAACGACTGCACACTCTTTCTTCTTTTCGGTGTCGGCATACTTCTGAGGTTTTATGCACATGCTCCGTAAGGACATTCTTGTGTCGGTTTTAGGCAGTTGCCTTGCATCGACTTGTGTGGCTGCATTGCAGGATTGCTTCAGTAAGCTCCGCCGTAAATGCCATTCCCGGGACTGTGATGAGCACTACTGGAGTACCTTTTCATACCAAGATGTTCTCGACAAATAATTTTACAACTTGACCTCCATTAGGTTCCCTCGGCGCATTAGTTTCCAAATCTAAGCAAAGTCAGTGGCTGCATGGTATCCCACATAGCGCGTTCGAAAACAGGAAAGTTTAGTGTTGAGCTTCAACACTCCTGCCAGTGTTCTTTCTATACACGGGTGTGACTGATTGGCGTGACTCAGCACGCAAGGCAAATCGCGTTAACAAGAAGAGACAGCGCCCTGCAACAAGCAGGCGTCTCGCAACGCTCTCTTGAAGAGCGCCGCCGAAGGCGTTGGAAGCGGGGCACCTCGCTGGTGCACCAGATGGACGAGAAATCTTCAAAGTTTGTCAGTGCTCAGGGAGAATAAGACCGGAACATGCACAACTGCTGCTTAGAAGCAATGCCTATTTTCCTTTTTGGTAATGTTGTAAGAAACTATGTTTACAGTCAAAGGGCAACCGTTGCTCTGCAGACCCTCTAACTATCCGAGGGCGAACCGCGCAGGCACCATCAGCGAGAATGCACTACAACAGCGCCTATGGCGGCGGCGGCGTGATGTGATTCGAGTGTCCGTATAACTTCTATGGAAATAAAAGTCCACCACATTCCTTGGAAATTATTGGCAAGGAGGTACGATCGGCTGTACCAAAATCGCTGCCTTGTCGTTTGCGTCTTACGTAGGTGGTAGTTTCGGCACGTGTTGGGATAATTGGCGAAGTCGGTGATCAGGCGCGGCCAGAAATACTTCTGCATCCTGGCGAGCGTGCGCAAGAACCCAAGGTGACTTGGCGTTAGATCGTCACATAGGGTGCCCAGAACCTTACGTCGAAGTGCTGAGGGCACTACGAGAAATATAGGGCGCTGTTGTGTGAGTATAAACTGCATTGAAAAATGAAAAGAAAAGTGAGGAAAGTTCACTCCTAAATACCATAGGGACAAAGTCGGTACATCCGTCCATGTATACTCGACAAGGTCACTTAATTGCGGTTCTGCTCACTGCATGCTGTTCGCCGATGTGACCTGCTGTTATTCTTGCCAGAAAGGTCTCCTTTATTAATCATCTTGCGGTGACCTGTTAATATGAGCGCTTGATAGGAATCCAACGTTAAATTGTTTACGTACGAACTTGTTGATCCAGCTAACTTCTCATTCTTGCACTTGGAGGCCCTACTGTGCGAGGCGTCTTCAAGTGTTCTGTATTTTGCCACCCAACACAATGCGCGGTGGTCACTCACGATTCTAGAAAGCCTGCTATATAGCTAAGGGCGAGATTTTTCCGTAGCCGAAAGAATTGTCAGACACTTGTTCGATCGTAGGGTGATTGGCTTCAGCTTTCTATAGTGAATTGGCGAAACCGATGAGCCTTTCCTATCCTATTTTTCTTCGGACTGGCGATGCATCGAGGCCTACGCTACTTTCGTCGCCATGAATGTTGGTGTCGGCGTCTTCATCGAAGTGATCAAGTAGCCGTGACAACTGTTGGCGCTGTTTCAGCTCTTGAAATGCTTGTATCTGCGGCTTTTGCTACTTCGACTTGATTCCTAACTTCACTAAAAGAGTCAGACGCGCACAGATGCGAGAGAAGTACTAAGTAAAGCGTCTATAGGTAGGCACACAGGCCATGTAATCTGCATGTATGCACTGCTTTCACATGTAGTGTGCATAGCTGTCTAATAATTTGTCATTGCAATCAATGGTTCGCCTGTATGGCGAAACTTCGACTTTTTGGTAGGTTGCGCGTGCTGGAGGTGGTGGCTGCTGATGCAATTTCGACGTTACAAAGCCTGGGCGCAGAGATCATAATGAAGGGGACAGCAAAGAAGGACATCAATTCCGGCAGGTGCTATAGCAATAGGTGCTGCAAATGGGAACTTTGAGCGACTGCTGAAGTTTTCTTTTTACAATGTCAGATCGAAACCACCTGAAGCTGTGCCCTCGACGACGTACTCGGAAGCTCCTCGTGCATGGTCGCTATGATGTGGTCGTTGTGTACTCATTGAGTTTTGACGGAGTTCAGCGTTTGTCGGTTATATTGCCTTGTGCGCATCTCAAGCGCCTTCTAAATTGTTGTTGCCTTCAAAACAAATTCGGCGACGGTCTTGGGTCGGTTGCGCATGAACCCAGCAAGCTCTTATTTCGCAACCTGCATCAGGAAGCGAAGTTTCCTGTCTTCTTACATGTTGGGATAAAACAGGCTGTTCGTCTTTTTCGTGAAGCATCCGGTGTCCTCCTTTAGTGGTTCCGCTCTGGCTTCTAGCAGAACTGCGGCCATCTGTTTGCGTAGATGTTGCAGAGCATGTATTTGCGTAGACTGTTGCAGAGCTGGTTCCACGTTGACAGGGCAGGCTTTCTCATCTCGAACCTAGTTGTTGCGGTGTTCCCCAAGAAGAAATACACATTTAGTTACTTATCTTCTGAGTTACAATTGTTGAACGTAGAGTTTCAATTCAATTCAATTCAAGTTTATTTGTCCTGAATTCTTACAGGATCGGGAGCAGAGGCTAAAGGCTATATAGCCTGACATGGGGCCTCTGCTCCTAAATACAGTGTGGCACGCAGGCCGCTGAGCATCTCAATCTGACGCAGATGTCTTCAGAAATAAAACAATAACACAACAAAATTTAGCATGGTCTTGTTACACAATTTCAGAGAAAACATTAGAAAAGAACTTCTTCACAAAAGCTTCATCTCAAAAGAAACTTCATCAATACACAATGTCAAATAAAGCATAAGAAAAGAAACTAGCACATATAACTCAAATTGATAGATAGGATGTAACAAATCAAGCACAGAAACTTTAATAAGCATACTCAATATCATGGTTCATTAGGATGGACTGATAATAGTGTTCGAAGGTATGGGATTGAAATCTATGAGACTGTGTAAACGATTTAACATTGTGGGTATTTGATACTGAACGTGTTGCTTGCCATAATTTGTCCTTAATGCTGGGATTTTCCGGCGTTGCCGACGCATGGTATAATGAGTATTGCCAGGCGGGTTCTGAAGACACTGTGGCTTGTTTTGTTTAACCCATTGCAGAAGCTTGAAGTGATACAGTTTTGTTACCGTTAGTATTGCGTATTTTTCTAAGAGTGGTTTAGTTTTCAAGTCCCTGATAATACCATGGCATTGCTCGAATGCTCGCAAAACTCTTTTTTGAAGAACTAGTAATTTTTGATAGTTTGTTTGAGTAGTAGTACCCCATACCAAGGTACTGTATGTCATTTTAGAGTAGAAAAGGGCATAACATAATTCTATTTGTAACCACTTTGGTAAGACTGGGCTGAGCTTATATAAACATCCAACGGTTTTACTGAGTTCTACCGTTAGTTTTCCTATATGTGTGTTCCATGTCAAGCCTTCAGAAAACCATACACCTAGAAACTTATGGCTGGTGACTTGCTCTATCTCTTTGCCCTCAAATAAAACAGTCGGACTATAGTTACGCGGCTTATTAGGTGGGGCATATACAATGTATTTCGTTTTACTAACATTACTAGTTGTTTGTAATGTCACCCGCCGACTCTCGGGGCTTTCCGACAATACCCTACGGAACATTCTGGGCACCCTGGGTAGTTGGAGTAGAATGATTGTAGCCGATGCAGTATTTGTCACTGTGGCTGTTGACTTGGCATCCTGATCTTCTTGGGCAAAAGTCTGTATTACGGAATCTGCCGTCGTACTCTGCGGCTAGCTCGCTGGTTGATGGCGGCAGTTTTGTTGTTTGTCAAGTTCTAGTGATAGCAAAAACCAGGCACTGCTAAAACCGTCAGCCAGGAATGTAACTGTTTATTGGGCGAAAGTGTGCCGAAAGCAACTACACTAAACGCACAACAACGGCGAGAACCGTTGTTGGTCGTCGAAACGGCGGCAGTGGGCTGGCTGTTCACACGTGACTCAACGCGCAGTACTAAGCGATACCTGTGTGTATACTTACACGAGGGAAAGGTCTGCTCAAGCTTCTATCAAAATAATATTGTTACACTGCTCTGCACAAATCTAGGGAGAGGAGCACGAGCTTGGGGCTGAAGAAAACGACGTTTTAGTGACTGGCCAGGTTGTGTCAATCCTTGTCAACCCTAGAAACACCACTCCGCCTACTTTGATTAGATATAACTGTTCCAAATGTTCTATCTTTGGGTGCCTCTACACTTGGGCACAGCGACGTGAAGGTTGGTGCTGCTTTCCAAGACTTTCTGTTAGGTTCTATGAAATTTAAAATCTGAATCGTAAATGTTAAGCCACCTTTCCAAACAATCCAAATATAATTTGAATTGTTTTATTTTTATGGTTATAGCAATTTTCATAAATACAAAATCACGCAGACTTTAATCTCCATCTTCCTCTTCTAAATTAGCCAGTGTAAAATTTTGCACTCCACTGGACATTTCATTTCGACCTACCCGGTTCTTGGCCAATGCCCCGGAGTGTGCACATGCCAATATATCCCCAGGTTCTACATCTACATCTTGTTAATGGTGTACATATTGTAAATACATTTCCTGTCTTGCTTCTTCCATACGTCACACATTCGATGGAAGTGCTGGGTACTGCTGTGCACAACAGAGCTCTGCAGCGGACGTAGCCTGGCCACTAACAACCTGACAACCGCTGGAGACGGTGCTGGGACAGCCGCCATGCCTACAGGAGCAACCGCTACCCCAACGCCGATAGTCATCTTGTCCCAGCCCCGCAACCCAGGCACGTTTACCGGGACTGACAATCTTGACGTCAATGAGTGGCTGCACATGTACGAACTTGTCAGTGCCCATAACAGGTGGGATCAAACTGTTATGCTGGCAAACAATTTTCTACTTGCAAGGCACTGCACCGGTCTGGTTTCGAAACCACGAGGAAGAACTCACTAGCTGGGAGTAATGGAAGCAAAAGCTCCGCGAGTTGTTCGGTATGCCTGTTGGCGGCAGCGAGCTGCGCAAAAGGAACTCGGGTCTCACGTCCAGGCGTCGACCGAATCATAACTAACATACATCCAGGATGTTCTCGCCCATTGCAGCAAGGTTGACGAGCGGATGTCAGACGAATACAAAGTGAACCACGTACTGAAGGGCATAGCGGACGACGCTTTCAATCTTCTGGTATATAAGAATTTTTCCACCATCGACAACTGTCAATAATGAATGTCGACGCTTCGAAGAAGCAAAAGTTGTCGCATCGCAAACCACTTCACGGGTCTTCAAAATACAGCTGCTACGTCATTGCGCCAGGATCTTCACTCTCCGCCTAAGCCGCCAACGTCCGAGGGCCTCCTTCGTGTCGTTCGGCGAGAGATCGAAGCCACGGCACCGATTGTCTTCGAGACCGATGCTACCGATTCTCGACCAACAATTTCCCTTGTGAAGTCTGTCGTACGGAAAGAGTTGACGAACCTTGGCATTCAGTCTGTCTGTTCCGTCAACCGATCGGATACCTGCGCCTTCCCTACGATCCCTTCTTCGCCCCAACAGTACCCCTCTCGGCCTTTTCACAACCCAGCGGAATGGCGAACATCCGATGACAGGCCGATCTGCTTCAACTGCCGACGCGTCGGCGACATTTACCGTCACTGTCGCAATACCTGGACGTCATCGCAATATCAGTCTGCGTTCACACCTTACCGCCACTCACCAGGTACTCATCCACCACCGGAAGATTCCACAGAGCCATACTACTCTACTCAGGTGTCCGCATCTACACGGCAGAGTCGATCAGACTCACCACGACGACCGCTGTCTCGCTCACCTACTATTCTCCATTCTCCGTCCGCCATGTAATGGCGCCCTACGAGAAACCGATTGGTGCAGCTCCGAGGGGTGACGCTGCTAGAACGACTCGGACTACAATACCTCTACCGACCTTACCAACGGATAAGGATTTACTTGATGTGTACGTGGATGGTGTCCATGTTACTGTTCTGCTTGTTACCGGTGCGCACATCTCTGTGATGAGCGACCAGCTTAGTCAACTTATTGACTGCTCCGCCGGACTTGTTTAACTCGATTTGCCTTGCGATGACTCACCTAAGGAAATTCCCAGCAGACTGTGCTCCGCCCAGCACATTCGACTTCCCCCACAAGCCATGACCTGCGTCCTCTTCTCTCCCGCTCCGCCTGTGCCTGACGGTGACCATGTTGTATCTCCTTTCGCGGACGTCCTCCTTGCCCAAAACGTTGTTCTTCCGTACACCGTCACCACTATCACCAACAACTCTACCAGCCCTCCTTTCGTCAACTTAGTAATTGAGGGCCACGTCCTACCGCAAGGCATAGCCTTGGGTACGCTGTCCTTCTTGACGACGTAATATCAGCCTTGACTGCTGATATTACGTCATCTCCTGTTGACTCTGCATTTCCTTTGCCAGCTGTCTTTCCTGAGTTCACAAACATGATTGCTCCCGATCTTCCGGCCCACCACGCCGACCAGCTACGCTACCTCTTGCCTCGTTCAGCGACATTTTTTACCTGAATGGCCGCCCTTTAGGCAAGACCTCTCTCATGAGACACTGTATCGACACCGGTAATGCACACTTTATTCACAGGCGGCCATACCGCGTTTCTTTGCATGAACGACAAGTAATTCACACGGAGGTCGACAAGATGCTCTCTCGACGTTTCGTCGAACCGTCATCCAGGACGTATTTTCACTCTGGCAGCAGCGGCGACGGCGGGAGGACGACTATTAATCAGCTCTTCTACAATTTTGCAGTGACCGGCGCATGCCCATTTCCAAAGACGTGAAAAACGCCGAACGTGCCATCTGCCCGTGCTTGTTGCAAGCTTCATCCCGTGGTTGCTGCTATCGCCTACATCTTGGGGGGCGGTACCTTCTGTTTCGCTGTATTTTCACTCTGGCAGCAGCGGCGACGGCGGGAGGACGACTATTAATCAGCTCTTCTACAATTTTGCAGTGACCGGCGCATGCCCATTTCCAAAGTAGGAGGTTCTTGCTTGCCGTGGTTTCACCGGCCGCTCAAGTTTGGTGAACGACTTCTTATACCACTCTTTGCCTCTTCTGGTCTTCGCCAGGACGTGAAAAACGCCGAACGTGCCATCTGCCCGTGCTTGTTGCAAGCTTCATCCCGTGGTTGCTGCTATCGCCTACATCTTGGGGGGCGGTATCTTCTGTTTCGCTGTATTTTCACTCTGGCAGCAGCGGCGACGGCGGGAGGACGACTATTAATCAGCTCTTCTACAATTTTGCAGGTTGGTTTGAATACCTTATTTATATAATATAGACTGTGTACTAGTTGGGGTCGTTGCTGTTGCTGCCAAGAGTGCCTTTTTCAGTGTTGGAAGAGTGCTGAACTCTTTATTGTTGTACGTGGTTTTCAACTTTGTATGCCAATTCATTTGCGTTATTGGATTGCTTCCTCTGGTCATGAGCGAAAATAACTCGGGCAGCTTAGACAATGTCGCAAGAGTCCTTGCGGAGAAGCAGCCCAGCAGCATCAAAGAGGTGGTAAAAGTTTTGAATGAACTAGTTTGTGGGCTTGGTGCATTCGCGACCGATCTTAGGAGTGACGTTGCTAAGTTCGGAAACGCGGGAACCGGAATACATAACGAACTCGCAGGCATCCGAGATTCAATTGGTTTCATGAATCAAGCGTTCGAGACTTTCAGAGAAGATGTCGAGGTATTCCGTCGAGAACTAACTAGTATTAAATCAGAAAATGAGCGATATCGCAAGGAGAATGAACAGCTGTGGAGAGAACTGAAAGACTCTAAGAAAGAAATTGTGGAGCTTAAACAATACTCCAGAAACATGAACCTAGAAATACAGGGACTGCCGCAAGTCCAAAATGAAGACCTAAAGAAAACAATAGAAAATATTGTTGACTGTTTGGGTATTGAAGTCAACGCTCGTGACATCGATGTCGCACATCGCGTGCCATCGAAAGACAAAAAGAAGCCAAATATCGTAGTTAAATTTCTCACGCGAAATGCCCGAGACAAGTTGCTGGCGGCAGCAAAGAAAACAAAGTTAAGCACAAATCAACTGGGTTTCAGAGAGGATGAGCCAGTGTACGTCAACGAACACCTTTGTCTTGAGAACAAAGTACTCCTGAGCAAAGCCCGGCTCGCAAGGCGAGAGAAAAATTGGAAATTCGTGTGGGTGACGCAGGGTAAAATTCTAATGAGAAAAACAGAAAAATCTCCTGTCCTGCACATCACCTGCGCTGCTGACCTGGAGAAAGTTATTTAGGTTTATACAGCCGTCAATATAGCACCTCTTTCTATCGCTATGTTTGCGCTGTTCTTTAAATACAAGAATAACAGCATACCCATGAATTTCGCTTACAATACACGTTGGAAGAAAAGCGTGCTTAACATAACTGCAGCCCGCATTGTGATTTATGTTTTTTTCGTGTGTTTTTCTTGTACAATTAGTAAACTTATTGTTATTTACGTTTTATTGCGTTTACTGATTACATTTTTGCGCTTTGTGATACGCTGTTCGTGCTATTGCTACTTTTTCCAAAGGTTGGATGATATTTTGTTTGCATGTACAAACTGTGCTACTCCATTTATATGTACTGCGTGCCCAAGTCTGCACTCTACATATGTCCGAGTCTGCTTTCTATATATTCAAAAGCGCTGCATCTTTGCTCTCTATATGCATGTAGCCTTTAATGTAGATTGCTTGCACTGGTCAGTGCTAACGATTTTGTGCTTAGAGAAGCTTTGTTTTGTACGTATTGATAACCTGTTTTTATTAATGTCAATATGAGTGCGAAGTACGTAAGCCCGACCACACTAAATTCTCTTGTAACAGTGCAGTGTAATCAACCTTTAACATTTCTCCACATAAACATGCAGTCAGCCTGCTCGAAGGAAGAAGATCTGCTTGTTTTTATTGAAAAATTTAGTTTCGAGTTTTCAGTTATTATGCTGACGGAAACTTGGTACCGTACTGATGCAGATGTAATACAGATTGAGGAATATAGTTTCATCAGTGTTAACAGGGAGAAAAGAAGAGGAGGTGGCGTCTGCCTGTACGTTAAAAATGGTATTGGTTACGAGTGTATCACCGATTGGTCAGTCTGTTCAACGGACATCGAAATACTTTCCGTAAGGTGCGGGAAATTAGTATTCGCTGTAGTGTACAGGCCACCGGACGGAAATATAAACAGTTTCTTAAAATTTTTAGAAAAGTATTTCTCATTTATTAACGAGCTACAATACACATTAGTCATGGGTGGTGACTTAAATATCGACATGTTAGAGAACACAAATAAGCGATCCGAGTTATCTGCTCTTTTAGCTTCAAATTACCTTTCTAATGTGATTTCAACCCCGACCAGAATTACGCCGACAAGTGCAACACTCATAGATTTGTTTTTAACAAACGCTCCGCCTGACGAGATACATTCTGGTGTTCTTGATATGACAATCAGCGATCACTTACCTATATACCTTGTTTTGGCTCGGAATCGCAAACAAAAGGTCAAAGCTTTGCCACAGGTTAAATTTCAACAAATTAATCCACGTTCACTTTTATCTTTCCGAGAAGAAATTAGCTCTGTAATCTGGGAAGATGTGTTGTCCTTATCCTCGCCCGATCTAGCATACAACCGTTTTATGGAGATCGTGTGCTCAGTTTATCAGAAACACTTTCCTTATAAAACTATTAAAAAACTTAAGCGTGCCCGTAAGCCATGGATAAATGCCTCCATACTCAAAATGATTAAAGAAAAAAATAGGCTTTTTAATGTCTTTCTAATACGGCGCGACTCAGTTGCTTTCACCACTTTCAAGAAGTATCGAAATAACTTGAACAAAATTCAGAGGCAAGCGAGACATAATTATTATTTCACAATGTTTGATGGCGTGATAAACGTGAAAGAAATGTGGAATAAGCTGAACGCTGTAATATCTGCAAGGCAACACGCGAATGTTATTGATGAACTCGAAATAGGCAACGAATTATACAAAGGTAAAGAATTGGCTGACAAATTCAATAAGCACTTCACTACACTAGTTGAAAGCACACATGATGACGACGCTCTCACCTACCTACCCCCTCCCATACAGAATTCCCTATTCGCCACACCAACTAATGAATACGAGGTAATAAATGTGTTTAGATGCTTTAAGGTGAGCAAGAGTGAGGACATAGATGGTTTAAAACTAAAACCCATAAATTTTGTTATCGACCTACTCAGTCCATACTTAACACACATATATAATCTCTCCTTAAGTACCGGTACCTTTCCACAGCGTATGAAGACTGCCAAGATAACTGTAATACATAAGAAAGGTGAAAAAAATAATTTGAGTAACTATAGGCCGATTTCTATATTACCAATATTCTCAAAGGGACTAGAGAAAATTTTATTTACTAGATTGTCAAAATTTTTTGAAGAACACTCAGTTATAACGCCTTCACAGTATGGATTTAGACCTGGTCTTTCGACACAAAGCGCGTTACTATATCAAAAAGAACTCATCCTAAACAATATCGAGGCAAAAAGAATAACTTTAGGAATTTACGTAGATTTTTCAAAGGCCTTCGATACCATAAATCATGTAACGTTACTACAAAAACTGAGTTGCTACGGAATTCGTGGTGTTGTACTAGAATTTATTAAAAGCTACTTGACCAATCGATACCAAAGTGTGTCCATAAACAAAGAACTGTCGGAGCTAGAAAAAATTAGATATGGTGTACCTCAGGGCAGCATACTCGGTCCACTTCTGTTTATTATTTTCATAAATGATATTGTAAGTATAGATACCTCAGCACAATACGTAATTTATGCAGACGATACGAGTTTATTTTTTACAGGAACGAATGCCGACACCATCATAGCATCAGCAAATGACACATTAAACAGACTACACACTTGGACAGTAAAGAATTCACTCTGTATTAACTGTGCTAAAACAAAAGCTGTTCTTTTTCGGGCCAAATCTACATCATGCAAAACGCTTAATTCCCTAAGTATAAATAATCTTAGAATAGAAATTTCGTCATCTGCAAAGACACTGGGAGTTGTGTTTCACGAGTATATGTCTTGGGAACACCACACAGACTACATAAGAAATAAACTGAGTAAAACCGTAGGTATCCTGCGAAAATGTCAGCGCATACTGTCAGTGCCACAAAAGCTTATGCTATATAACGCTCTTTTCTCTCCTCATTTGCGTTACTGCCATCTAGTTTGGGCTACCGGTACGAAGAACTCCTTGCACAACTTAATCACATTGCAAAAAAATGCCTTGCGTTGCATTGCAGGTTTGCCGTACACTGCGCACACGTCCGAATTATTTGCTAAGTTCAATGTTTTAAAAGTTACAACCCTATACGAATATCACCTCTTGACAGCTTTTAGGTCCGAATTAATTCAGAAAGGCAGCCACATTCGCACTTTAGCAAATTTAACTCTTAATCCCTCCTCACGCTTAACCAGACACACCAACCATTGGTATATCCCCCGGCCGCGAACAAATTATGGACTGCAACTATTGCAGTATTGTCTTCCGAGCACACTAAATAAGTTTAAACTAACAGATGAAAGTTTACGCACGTTATCAAAAAACGCTATTTTAATTATGATATCCCGAACTCTTTGTGCTTAAAACATGAAAACTATTTTGCATTAGTTTGTATGAGCCTGAAAAGAAAAAAAAATTGCTTTGAAATTGTTCTCCGGGTGCTTGTTTCCGTTGCTGTCGTTGTAAACAGGGGGTGGCGGGGCTAGTCAAGCTGCTAAAGAGCAGCTTTTTTCCCGCTATCCTCACCATTTATGTACATTTTTTTCTGTATTGGTGTGCCAAAAAATGGTGAAATAAAGCCAATATCAATAAAGCCAATATCAATAATATCAATATCAATACTTGGGTGCCCCCTGTCGTTCTAGTTAAAGAGAACGACGACACCTGGTGCTTCTGCGTGGATTACCAGCACCTCAACAAGATAACCGAGAAAGACGTTTATCCTCTATCACGCATTGATGACGTCCTCGACTGCCTCCACGGTGCAAAGTACTTTTCTTCTATCGACCTTCGTTCCGGCTACTGGCAGATTGCCGTCGACGACATAGACCGCGATAAGACTGCCTGTATAACGTCCGACGGCTTATACGAGTTCAAAGTCATGCCTTTCGGTCTAGGTAATGCTCCAGCTACATTTGATCGCATGATGGTCACACTCCTTCGTGGTCTCAAATGGTCCATCTGTCTTCGTTACTTAGACGACGTCATCGTTTTTGCTTCTACATTTTCCACGCACCAGGAGCGCCTCTCGCTCGTTCTTTATGCTGTTTGCAATGCTGATCTTCAACTTAATGCATCTAAATACCACTTTGGCCACCGACAAATTGCTATCCTCGGTCATCTTGCTGACTCTTCTGGTATGCGCCCAGACCCAGACAAAGTTCGTGCCGTATAGTTGCTTCCCGTGCCAACATGTACTAAAGATGTCCGTAGCTTTATGGGTGTCTGCTCATACTTCCGCCGCTTCGTGCACTATCTTGCTGAAGTCGCCCGCCTTCTTACTGCTCTTCTGAAGGCAGACGTTTCATTTTCTTGGGGCCCTGCACAGGCAACCTCCTTCTCGAAGCTTATCTGTCTCCTGACGTCTCCACCCAACGTGACGCACTTCGACCCGTCTGCACCAACAGAAGTCCACACTGATACCAGTGGTCATGTAATAGGTGCCATTTTATGCCAACGTCAGCGAGGTCACGACCGCGTGATTGCATACGCCAGCCGTCTGCTTTCTCCCGCAACCGTTGAAGACGCTCCAGAGTAGCATACAGACGCCATTGACGCCGCGCCTCTTCTTCTTCGGGAGAAAGCTGCTTCTTCACCTAGCCATGCTCACGGCAGAATGACGCCGCCGCCGACGCACGCTTTCTTCAGCTCAGGAGAACCATGAACGTCATGATTACGTCATCACTTCTCTCTTTCTCTTAAGCTCCGCCTCAACTTCTGCTTGGCGCACACTCTCCCTCGATCTCTCCACCGTTGCGTCATCGCTACCCTCTCTTTAGCTCCACCCACCTGCTGCTCACCGCGCGCCTTCCTCTCTCTCCCCCTCGCCGCTCTTCGAACACCTGTGCCCAGGCGCGCGCTCCTCATCCAGCTGCGCCGATTCTTGGCGTACGCTCGGCACGGCTTAACGTCGACGTTAAAGCGGGTCCGCTGTTAAAATGGAGGAACCAGAATGCAGCAATCATTAAACATATGCACTTTGAGGCCACAATAAATACCTTAACCTTAACCGGTCAGCAGTCGCCGGTCTTGGCAGTATTGCTTGAGAAAATAAGCAGGCAAGAGATTGTTAGGACTCGATCCGTTAGCCGCATGGTTATATCGACCGTACATGGTCGATATAACAGTTCCAAGCAGGAGCAAATGATTAAATAGATGTTGGCAACATGTTTGCCGAAAGAGCATGAACACCTAGTCAGCTCAAGCAGGTCGGCTGAATATTTTGTCACCAACCCGGTTCAAAGGCGATGCTAACAAATCATTATAGTCGTCATCATAATAAATTATGCATTATGGCAAACAATAAAATCGAATGCCTTTATAACACATTGTGAATGAATTGGGCCCCCTAGCGATCATCCAGCGTTCAAAAGTGGAGTGCAAAGCGCTAGTCGTCTTGCTGTCTGAGTATCACGTTTCATTCGCTCAGCTCTGTACATTCCAGGATGAGCGCTGACGATTGCGTATGTTCGAGAATGTACACCACTGATGACGTCATGCGAGTTATCTGATTGGATAATACGCTTTAGTTATTGAATCAGCGACAAGATTTTCAGTATTTCGGGTACACTAAGTGTTGTATGGACCAAGAAATAATTTCGTGCCGTTGGTTAAATGTAGAAAATGGGCATGAAAAGAGGTATTAGCATGCACGTCAATATATTACGCACACTTTGATAAAAACACGCTAAACTACTGTTTCTGATTATGGGCAATACGAATACCAGTGTAGGGGAAGAACGTTTTCAAATGCCGCTAGGTGGAGTGTATCCATATGGCAATGTAGTTTGAACGTTGTATTGCAATGAGACCTTTAGAGTATTGGTCGAAGAACAAAGTAGATAAATTGAGACGACCGCACCTCTTACAGTTGTAGCTAGCGGTACAAGGTAGACTTTGAAGGGAAAAAAGGCGAAGGAGATGTCTACAAAAATGCTAGATAAATACATGTATAACATACCTGTATAAATCAATCACTGCCCCGATTCAAATGGGATGCCATTAAATCACCGTCATCATGTACACGTTTTTAGCTTCGTTTCTATGTAACACGCGTCAAAAGTAAAGCATGTCATTCAAGTTTTATTCTGGCTCTAACATAAGCAAGGGGAAGGTAAAGAAATTAAGACAATAAACAAAATCTGTCCTGTGAACTGTTAACAGCCAAGTGCACCACCTTTACGAAAAGCGATAGTGTTTAAAGGTTTGTTTGGCAATTTTTTCAAACCTGTGATTACATAAAGGTTCTTCACAAATAGCTCTTCAGGAACTAAAGAACAGTCGCATTTTTACCGGCCTAGTTGCATTAAAACTTGTATATAGGTATCTATTTGTAAATCTAGCGTACGTTTTTTCGTGAAACATTAGTCATCATATTTTTTAAATGCGAAGCACATCTTGGCGAACCCTTGCCAGTTTTAGAGTATCTATCTATCTATCTATCTATCTATCTATCTATCTATCTATCTATCTATCTATCTCTATCTATCTATCTATCTAGCTAGCTAGCTGCCTATGTCTTGGTGCTCTCATGATCGTTTGGTTAACTTGGTAAGTACCAAAATTGCCATAGCATGACAACAGAGTATGACGAACCTAAATGATAGCTCATCACATCAATGTCATGACATGCGTGTCATGTAGGTCATGAAACAGCCGCCTACGTCTTGGTGCTCTCATGGTCATTTCGTTAAGTTGGCACACTGCTTCGCATAATATCTATTCCCACAGGGCGTGAGATCTACCGGCTGTTTTCTAAGGACACCACTGATTGTCATCAACACTCAATGATTTTTAGTGAGTCTTTCCTATCGCTCACATAGATTTCACTAAATATTTCAGAGCAATAATGAAAAATTAAAATGTGTGTGAGCTTTGCTGACGCCTCCTTTGTGGCTGCACGTCAATATTAGGAGGAATGTGTCATATCGATCCACCAGACGTCCTTAGAAATGTTACATTATTCACAGAATTATAGGTATTTTTCGTGACATGTGGAACATTACCGAAATGAATAATGGCATCGATTTCTTTAATTATTTCCAAATGTGGAAAGCAGATAATGAATTAGTTACCGATACAAGTGAGCTGCTATGCTTGTTGGATTGCACGTATTGTACAGCTGACTAGTGTCATTGAATAACAATATGGCAACTTTGGAACAGTCTAAACCGCCCGCTTCTATCTGATATCGTCCATGATATCTGCTCTTTGTCGTTGCCGCAAAGTTAATGAAAAACAGGCCACGTCATGCACGATTTCACGCGTAGGAAGCCATATTAGAGATATTTTACCGGTCATATTAAGATAACTGGTTGGTTTTGAGGCCTGGAAAGGCGGCACCACTTGAGGCAAATGTTTTGCACCTAGAATGGCTACATACCTTAGCGTGATCAGTAGGCGAAGTAAAACGCTTTAAAATAGTAATCTTAACAGTATTCTGAACAATTCTACATTCCATCATGGCACACACTTACAGTATGCTAAAGCAATGGTATCTCTGCGTCTATACGGCGATACCACATAGAGCTGGCGGGTGCGCTAAGGATATAACAGAGCACATATCACCGTAAGGTATCACGTATATTGCAAAAGTAAAACTTTCCAATAGAATGACTTACAAAAGATCATGCAATATGGGAATTCATGCTTACGGGTTGGCAGTGGCTAAAAGATTCATTTAACTTCGAGTAGTACGGAAAATACACGGAGACTTGTGTATCACTCCATGTGATGTTTGCCTTTCCAAATTCTTTCTTCAGTAATACAGATAAAGGAATCTAGGAAGAATAAAAAATGAGTCGTTATTTCTCATGCGGCCCACGGCCGTTCTATAGACAACAAATAAAGTAATACTCCAACTTCATCAAGTTAGAGAGACAGAAATAGAAGATCTTTACAGGCCAGAACGCGTCGACATATATAAGAAAATTATGAAATACGACAATACAGCCTGCTGTAGCTTTATATTTAGAACCATATGAAAAATTTTAAATCTCGACGAACCCTTTAATTGCTTGTACACTTCACATAGACGTATGAAATGTTTTGATCGAGACAAAAATGTGCCTTAAAACTAAAATACCAAAGCAATACAGCTTGGAACAAGGGTGTTTTTGTATGCTTACTGATCTTGTAAATATGACATTTTTTTCATATTTAATGCTTCATCAAGTGGTTACATCTTTTGATAGATACGAAATAAAAAAAGTCCACTAGTCAAAGACTGCACTGAGACCTTTGGTCAAGGTTGGCTGACGAGACGAATGACTAAATAATATCAAAATAAAGCAAAATTACGGTACTGAACCGATATCAGAACTAACATGAGACAGAAAAGGTTGAGCGGAAAATGCTCTAACTTACGAAAGAACTTTAGGATCGCTTGGTTAGAAACTTCTATATCAACCTCGAGTTTACCTATGCTGGCAAATTATGTTGACAGGCACAATCTATCCAACTAATAGGCGCAACAAAAACATTTGGTGCATTTGATTCCCGAACCAGCCTAGGCGTTACCAAAAGCTGAGCCAGGTTATCGTTACATGAACGGTTAATCTATGCAGAACAATGTGCGAAAGTAGCATGACGTTGACGGTAGTCCCGGTATGTGCGGCTAGGATATTCAAATTGTTCCTTGCCTCCCTCCGAAGACCCTCCGCCTGACATTACCTCTGTTGGTACTACCTTACTTTGCATTACAGGTTTTCGACCTTAACGCCACATTATGTAACGGGGAATCCATTGCGTGTTGCGTTGTAAGAAAGCTAAACTAGGTGCTGCTCCACGATTTAGGGAAAGGAAGCCGAAACTGAAGCTGTCTGGTTTATGTAGCACCGAGGCAATCAATGGCACTTGCGAATGGTGTGCTTAGGTGTTAATAAAGATGAAGTGCTAATTTTACACATTGCCGTTGCGATAGCTTGCAGAATACTATTGGCAGTAGGTCTTTTACTGTTTCGTCTAGTATCGGTTTAGGTAAAGATTCGCAGGTGCGACGCGAGCAATAGCTTCG
The DNA here is from genome assembly GCF_013339745.2 of Dermacentor silvarum. Classification (NCBI taxonomy): domain Eukaryota; kingdom Metazoa; phylum Arthropoda; class Arachnida; order Ixodida; family Ixodidae; genus Dermacentor; species Dermacentor silvarum. The sequence continues at coordinate 44,437,072 of NC_051164.1, read as the reverse complement.
GAGGGGAATAAATATTCCTTGAATTTCGACCCTGTCGATTTCACGTTCGCTTGTGCGAATCCAGCATATTGACGATGGAAAAGGAACGCCACCCGGTCTCTTCTTTCTCCTATTCCGGAACTATCCTACCGTTCGCGTCCCTATCATTCACTTCGTCTAGGTTTTTTCAGGTTGATTTTGGGCCAGAATTCACAAAATTTCTTACGATAGAATTGTTTGTACGAAAAATTTCAGCCATGCAAGACATATTATTATCTAAGGCGGCCTGCCAATGGCAAATAAAACTTAATGAATGAAAAGCTTTGTTGATCTGGCCCCTGGTGTTGAGCATGCCCATATCCCCAAATAAAATAAGAATAATCGCTTTAGTACCATTCGCAGAAACATATTATTACGAGTCATAAATATTGCTCAGTAGCTTGGGTATATTATGCGTGTGCTAATAATGCGTAGTACGCTAAAAGAAATTTGCTTAGCAAGCATTCAGGCACATCGACATGGTCACCCCCAAAATTCTCCCCATTTGACACAACACACTGGTTGTTCCGTTTATTTTATTGCTGCAACCACCCTTGGGAAGTCCACTTCTTTGAGGTGTTTCAGCATTTTCCTCAGAACTTTACACCAGATCCCTCAAATGGCGCCCAAGGAGGAACAGTTCACATTTGTGGAACACACAAATGTCAGAGAGGGCTAAACCCGGGGACTAAAGAGGGCGTTGTAGCACTGTGATTAAACTGCGTGCCAAAAGCTCACATGCTATCGCGGAAGAGTGCGCAGGATCATAATAGTATGGTAGAATACAGCGCCATTCTTTTGAAAATTTCAGTCTTCCGCAGTGAACACAATCTTTCAGACGTTTCACGACCTCTGCGTAGAAAGTCAATTTGACAGTTCTACCTTCAAGTACACTGAATTCTTGGTGCACAACTTACTGGCGGCAAAAATAAAAACACGATCAACATCACTTACCCGTAGATTTTGTATATACTTTCTGTACATTTTTGGGCTTTGGCTAATCTTTATATTTCCAATCCTTGTTTTTTGGCTTCACCTTGTTGTAGTTCTCCTAAAGCGAATTTTGCTTGCCGCTGATGACCCCATACAAGAATTCATCGCTGTCGTATGAAGTATTTCCTGACCAGCAATTTTCTTGTGATAAGCACATTTACAAGGAGTACGCAGTTTTGGAATCATGTTGGCGATATTTCTTTGAAATTCCGAAATTTATTTCCAAATTCGTTAAATGGGGGTATTTCAGACACCAACTGCTTTTGATATTGTAACCGCCATGGGGGGGGGGGGGGGGGGGGGGGGGTCACTGCACACAAGAGAATGCAAACGAGTGATGTTCTCATGTTCGTATAAGGCGGATGGGTGTCCTCATTTTGCTTCGTTCTTGGCATCTCTAAGGCATTCGCGAATACGCTTCACCTACTAGAACACAGCTGTTTCTTTAAGGGTATTCCTTCCATGAGCAATTTTGAACTTTTGAGGAATTTCTGCACCATATTCGCTCATTTTCGCAAGAAATTTGGCACAGATTTGTTTAGAATATCTCCGTCGATCTCCTTTTCGACAGCGCAAACATATCTGAGGCAAAAACTGCGCGCATATTACTCGGCGCCGTCATACAGCAGTGCGACTTTTACTAAAGATCAACTGGGTGCTTTTTAATGTAAATTCAAATGAAGGCGCCGCTACACCTTCTCTAACGTTTTTTATGATTCCGTGCAAGAACTTTAGGAACGGACCACGTTGGTTGGCGTAAACGTTCACAGATACACACGCAGTGGTCACGTGCTTATAAGAAGGCATCTTGGAGGTGCTTGAGCTATCTTTTGGAGCCACTTGGAGGCGACGCCGAAGCTACCGAAAGTAGCTGGTGCGTGTCGCCTAGCAACTATCTACGTCATAACTGACGTAAGCACCCAGTGTGCTTGTGCTTGGCCTCGGAGTTTGCCATAAAAGGGGCGGCGCCTAGACCTGTCAACTTTCGCTAGATATCGAGCTGCTAGCCTCCAACGTGTTCGGCGTCGGCTGCGTTTGTGGCATGCCAGGAACGCTATCGCTCGTAGGAGCCGACGCGTAGAGCGCTAGTAATGCGAAATGTGAAAGGCAAGGTACCTCCGAAAGTGATCGCTAGAAAATACCCTCCCTACATGTGTAGTATAGTTAGGCAGCTGGACTATGCTGTCACGGGAAATGAGTTACCCACGCTGTGTCACATAGATAACAGTTCTGGCACGCCTAGTGTTACAGTTCTGTTAGAACTAAATGGAAAGGGAGTGACCGTGGAGTTGTATACGGGTGCTGCTGTGTCAGTTATGTCGGAATCTGAGTGTATAATTTTTTTCCCTCAGCTAACTTCAAAGAAGCTAATGTCAACTTAGTATCTTACAATGGCACACCTGCCGTCATCAGAGGCGTGATAGATGTTGATGCTCGATTTTTATGTTCAATCCTATTTACTGCCGTTGGTCATAGCAAAGGATTCCGAAGGAGCTAGGTTGCCAATATTGATTGGTAGAAACTGGTTGAGCAAAATTAAAATTAGGTTGCATGAGGTCATGAACATGAAGACTCACTAAGGCCGTTCCGCTAACTGAAAAGTACAAATAGGTGTTGGAACCTGGTTAAGGTGCTATCAAGGACTTTAAAGCCAGTATTAGGCTCGAATAAGGCATTACTCCAGTCTTTTGTAAGGCGCGGCCATTGCCATATGCTATTTGTGAGCAGGTTGAGCAGGAATTGGTGAACATGCAAAAGGCTGGAGTCATGTACACAGGGAAGCACAGTGCTTGGGCGACGCCTCTTGTTATCATGCCCAAGAAAGATAAAGGGCTACGTCTGTGCGGTTACTATCGTGTAACTGTCAATCCGACAATAGAAGTTGACCACGACCCTCTACCGTTACCAGAGGATCTTTTCACGACATTGCAAGGCGGAACCGTCTTCTCGGTCACTGGCCTATGCAAGGTGTATCTACAGCTTGAATTATATGAGCTAGCACAAAAATTGCTGACGGTGAACGCGTACCTGGGCATTTTCAGGTTCCAGCGTCTGCCATGCGGCGTAGCATGCGTGCCTGCCGTATTCCGAGTAGTAATGAATCAGATACTGGACGGCTTTTTGAGAACAACCTGCTACTTAGACGATGTCCGTCATATCTAGCGATACCTACCAGCAGTGCCGCTAGAGAGTCGAGCAAGTGCTCATACGCCTAAGTAAGCACGGTATAAAGGTCAATGCCGGAAAGTTCAAGTTCCTTCAGCAGAAAGTAACTTCTCTGGGTCACCAAATTGAAAGACACGGTCTCCATCCTACTCTGGATAAGGACTGTGGATGAGGACTTGCTTTAAACGTACCCAAGCCGGTCAATGTGACAAAACTGCAGGCTTTTTTGGGCTTGGTCAAATTTTATTCCACATTCCTGCAAAATTATGCAGTGGTGCTCGAACCCTTAAATGAGCGGCTACGCAGAGACCAAATGACACTAGTCACGTCAATGTGACGACGCATTCAATAAGGGCAATGCACTGGTGACCGATGAAATTGTTTTTGAGTTGTAGGATGTTCAGAAAGACATTCTAATAGCATGTGATGCATCGAATTATGGCGTCGGAGCAGTAATGTCACACGTGGAGAATGGCGTTGAGAGACCGATAGCGATTGCCTCAAGGTCTCTCACCGCGCCAGAGCGCAACTACGGGCACATTGAAAAAGAATCTCAGAGTATGGTCTCTGGGGTAAGGAAGAACCTTCAAGGTAGTAACAGACCACCCACCCGTGACAGTACTGTTCGACCCAAAGAGGCACGGAAGCGCTGTGGCGAAAGCGAGAGTGTATAGATGGTTGACCTTGGCTAACCATTGATACATAATCGCGCACAAGCCGGGGGCAGCGATTGCTCATGCCGACGGGTTGTCTCGCCTGCCGTTATCTGAAATGGAAGAGGCGGCAGAAAAGTTTGTTTTGTAATGAAGAAGAAGAGCACAAGTACAAGGCCAGCCAGATCGACTGTTCAATGGCTCCAGTGGGCCAGCCGGATCGCCAGTGCCTAGAACGAGTGTGAGCCGTTCGGGCAACCAGCTGTTCCTGCTCTGCGTCACCTGCCTGCTCGGTTACGAACAGACGCTACTCTCTGAATTGCTCAGTACACCCCTTTACAATTGGTGGAAGGTGCTGGGTATTCAAGAACATCTACACCCTGGAACTTCGGTCTCGGGCTATGCCTCCCGTCATGCCAGACTCTCCCCAGCCGACGTCGCCGCCACCCTCCGTTGCCTGCTCTGGCGCTCTCCCGCTCCGCCATCCAGCGGTTTCCAGCGGTAAGGATGAGCAGGACGTCAATGACTGGTCGTCAACCTACGAACAGTTGAGCATGCACAATCGATGGGACGATACCGCCAAGTTAAATGCCGTCATCTTCTACCTTGCGGGAGTGGCTCACCTGTGCTTTAAAAATCACGAAGCCGACTTTCAGTCCTGGTCAGCGTTTAAGAACAGTTTCGCTGAAGTTTTCGGTCGCCCCGCCGTCCACAAATTGCGCGTCGAGCAGAGCAGCGGTTACGAGAGCGAGCGCAACGACTCGGTGAAACATTCACCTGTTATATGGAAGAGGTTCTCGACCTATGCAAACGTGTGGATGCTTCTATGCCCGAAAATGACTAACTGAAACACATTTTGAAGGGCATCGCCGATGACATTTTCCAAATGTGGATCGCCAAGAGCCCGCGCACCGTAGCAGAGCTCATAAACTTGTGCGAAAGCTACGACGAGTTGAGGAGGCAGCGCGATTTGACCAGGCGCCCCTGTGTGGCTGATGAGGCCCTCTCTTCCTTGACAGTCTTCTCTGATCGCTCCCCCATGCTCTCACAAATCCAAGCTTTCGTGCGGGAGGAAGTTGCACGTACGTCAGCTTTCTTTTCTATCTTTCGCTGTGCTACCCCAACAGCAGCCGCTGCCGCAACAGCCTCCTACACAGCTCACCCCGACGCTCCGGCGGGTTATTGAAGACCAAGTTGCTGAGGCTCTACCATTGCTCCATCAGCAGTCCCCTGTCACCGCGCCACTTACTTACGCATCCGTCGCCGCGCAGCCTCCTCGACAACCACTCGTTGCGCTACATGCACGGCCGCTACCACCCGTTCATCATCCCGTTCATCGACCTGCTCCTGCCTTTGCTAATCCTTGGCGCACGCTAGACAACAGGCCGATATGGTATGCCTGCTGTATTCCCGGCCATGTTGCACGACTCTGCCACCGCCGCATGCTGCACTCTGATGGCTTTGCGCAGTCGCCTCCCTACGCCAACGTGCAACCTTTCCACGACACTTCTTTTAGTCGGCAGTCGAACAGGCCACCAGCCGAGCGCCCGGTCATTACACGTCGTTCACCTTCCCCGCGTCGCCGCTGATTGTCCCTAATGCGTCGGCGCCCTTCACCCACGCAAGAGGAAAACTAAGCGCCGCAGTTCAGGAAGCAGGAACTGCGTCGCCATCGATCTGTACAAGTCCTCCATTGTCGCCTGCGAACGTTGTCGACCTTACTGTTGACTAGAGCACTGCACGGGCTCGGGCTTACCCGAAAGCCCGGGCCCGACCCGGCCCGTGGGCCGGGCCGGGCCGGGTAGAGCAGTTTTTTCACGGGCTCGGGCACGGCGTATGCTTTTTGACCCGGGCCCGGGCCGGGCTCGGGTTTTATGACGCGGGCCCGGGTTTTCTGCAAGTTATTCTCGGGCTTCTCCACTCTGAAAAACATTTATTTTTCGGTCTCGGGCCGGGTTCGGGCCGGTTTCGAGCCGGGCTCGGGCCGGGCTCGGGCTTAAGGTAAAGGGGTGGCGGGCCGGGCCGGGCGGGTAACGTAGATTATTTCCGGGCCCGGGCCGGGCCCGGGTCTCGCCATAAAAGTTTGATCGGGCTCGGGCGGGCCACCCAAAGGAAAAACGGGCCCGGGCCGGGCCCGGGCCGCAAAAATCGGCCCGTGCAGTGCTCTACTGTTGACGGCGTCTCTACCGTTGCGCTAATTGATACTGGAGCAGCCGTGTCTGTCCTAAACGAACGCCTCTTCTCGCGCTTTACGAAAAGTTACGACGCCACTTTCTGGGTTTTTCTCTTCACCCAGCAAGCGCCCAGCCAGTTCTGTCTTCAGAAGCATGCACAGCTAGAGTTATTATTCAGGCGTTCTCTATATTGTGGAGTTTGTGGTTCTGCAGTCATGCTCTCACGACGTGATACTTGGAGGGGGGGGGGGGGGGACTTTATTTCGCAAAATAACGCCGTCATCAACGGTGCGCGTGCTGACGTCGAATTATCGCCTCTGCATGACGTGCCCCTCGTCGATGCCACTTCTCTTCCCGCTAAGCTAGTCCTTCGGGAAGGCATCACCATACCGCCGTACTCGTCTGCCATTCCCGTCTTTTGTGGCACTGTCTCTGAAGGCGCTGCCCTCTTCACTCCTTCGGAACTCTTCATAACCGGCAAAGATGTTCCCCTCCTGTTTCGCCACGCTTGACATTTCAGCCGGTTTCAGCTCGATCGTTGTCTGCAATCCCCTTCCTACAGCCCTGAAGACTCTTTGCGGCAGAGCACTTGGCCGTGTTCAGCCTCTTGATGACATGTTTATTACCGACGTGCCGGATGCTTCGCATGCAGAGCTCATTGACTGCTGTGCACTTTCCACTTCTGCTCCGCCATCACCTGACTTATTCACACCTTTCATTGCCGACGACCTTACTTCCGAGCAGCGCTACCAGCTTCTTCACCTGCTTGCCCAGTTCCGTTCTTTTTTTTTTTTTTGATGTCGCTCAGCCTACTCTGGGCCGAACGTCAACCGTCAGCCACCACATCGACACTGGCTCCAACGCGCCATTGCGGCAGCGCCCCCCTATTGCAAAACCCAGTATCCAGTGCCCAGTGCCATGCCTGATCATGGGCCCAGTGTCGCGCACTGGATGCTGGGACGCTGGCAAGGCGCGGCATACTGGGAGGCGCTGGGCGCGGGGTACGTTGCGAAATGCAGCTCTAGAGCGCGAAATACGTGGTGCCTGGCTACCTTATATATATTTTTGAATACAGAAAGAAACAGAGAACGTTACCACTACGCCACGCCGATCCATGAGTAGCGGTTCATATTTTGCCATGTCAACGCGCTGACACAGTTGTAGCTTTGCACAGACGTCTCGCACAGACATGGTAGATGCGATATCGCCTTCAACTAAAACTTACGCCTCTATCAGAACGAAAAAGATGTTGCCCATATTGCATAGTATGCCTGGAAGTGCTGCACCACTGATTTGCGTTTGCGATTGGTATAATAACAAAAAAACCTTAAATGAACCGCCGACCCGGAATGTTGCCTGCCGATTTTGACAGCCGTTTCTTACTCTTCGCGCAAAGGTAATGCAACATTTCCATAGCTCCACAATGCTTTTCAATCGACACGTATGTTTAGGCACATATCTCCGTAAGAGAAGCGGTCGGTTAATGCGGCTGACAGCCTTCGGCGACAGCACATATAGGTATGTTTATAACGTCATATCGGCGTGCATTGCTTGTTATGCTGACACTGTACACACGAAAGAATGGTCTGTTTAAAAACACCGATGGAAAAGATGAACTACAGAGTGATTTATCTTCGTTAGACTTGTTGATTCCTCAGCCCAGATGGGCCGATAGAGTGCAGACAAACTCGGCGGGTACGTACGGTAGGCTTAACCTTCGGTTGAAGCGAACGATCTCGCTGTGGGTACCGGGCGGATGCGAAAATATTTGTACTTGAGCTTCAGAACCTTTTAGCTATTATTTTTAGTACAGCAGGGAAAGTGTAAGCGCACGAATCACCGCAGCTTCATTGTCGGGGCGATAATATCAATCAGCGGCAGGCTTTCTGGGGTCCGTTCGAACGCGTCTGAACGGCTGCTCGGTTTCGTGTAGACTCTACAACACTGCGACAACTCGCAGTCTTCGATTGCGTACAAACTACTAGAAAACGAGGCGTAATCCGCGTTTGCGTAATTTCGTTCACGAATACAGCTATCCGCACAGTCAAAAGGGAAATGTACAAAGCGAAAGTGATCTGAAGTGTCGCATATGCATGGGCTAATTCACGCACCTTTATTCCAAGCTGTAATACCGCCGACACGAAATATACATTTGTGATCCCAAGTTATAGCGCTATATTTAGGACACCAGTTTGTTTTTTGGACAGGAGATGCCCATAAAATTGTGTCAAGTATTTAATACTCAACAGCGCCTATACTCCAGCAGTGCGGCACAAGCGAAACCAGCGCAGTCTCCAGTACGAGCCAGCGAACTCCAGCGCGTATACAGCGCACACCAGTGCGCCCCAGCGTCATAGCAGTGAAACCAGTGTCTCGTCCAGTGTGACCCAGCACTTCTCCAGCGATCTCACCAGTCTCACAGGGACTCCCAGTGACTCCCAGCGTGCGCCAGCGTGCGCCAGCGTCCCCAGTGCCACCCAGTGTCAAAAAACGGGCTGGTTTCACACTGGGAGGCACTGGAAGACGCTGGTTTTTGCAATACCGCGTCTCAGCTAAGGAGCGTCAGGTGATTAGCGAGCACGTCGACGACACGCTTCAGCGCGTCGTCATTCGACCTTCCCATAGCCCGTGGGCATCACCGCTGGTTCTCGTCACAAAAAAAAAGATGGTTCCATTCGGTTCTGCGTCGATTATCGCCGTCTCAATCAGATAACGCGAAAAGACCTGTACCCTCTACCGCGCATTGAAGACGCTCTGGACAGCTTGCAAGGCACTGAATTCTTCTCTTCGCTGGATTAACGATCGGGCTACTGGCAGGTCCCGGTGTCAGCAGTTGATCGCCCTAAAACCGCATTCATTACTCCAGATGGTTTATACGAATTTAATGTGATGCCATTTACCCTATGCAATGCGCCTGCTACGTTTGAGCGAATGATGGACAATATCTTGCGTAGCCTAAAATGGAGCACGTGTTTATGCTACCTCGACGACATCGTTGTGTTCGCCCCTGATTTCAGCACGCATGTTCTCCGCCTTAGGCAAGTGTTGATGTCCTTGACGAACGCCTGCCTGCAACTGAACTTGAAAAAGTGCCAGTTCGCCGCGCGCAAGCTTATGATTCTAGGTCACGTCGTATCTTAAGATGGCATTTGCCCCGACCCATCAAAACTTCGCGCTGTCGCAGAGTTTCCTAAACCTAAGACACTCAAAGAACTCTGCGCCTTCATCGGCCTCTGTTCTTACTTCCGACGATTTGTTCGCAATTTTGCCTCGATTATTTCACCTCTGACACAACTCTTAAGTGGCGCCAACGACCCTCCTCCTGTTCTCCTGCGTGCGACACCGCGTTCGTGACCTGGCGCCGTCTACTGACGTCTCCGCCTATACTGCGACACTACAAACCCACCGCCCCAACTGAAGTGCATACGGATGCCAGTGGTATTGGCCTTGGCGCTGTTCTTGCGCAGCGCAAGCCTGGCTACTCCGAGTACGTCGTTGCTTACGCCAGTCGTGCGCTGACCAAAGCCGAACGCAATTATAGCGTCACAGAAAAAGAATGTCTGGCCATCGTTTGGGCACTCGGGAAGTTTCGCCCATATTTATACGGCCGACCTTTCAATGTGGTTACTGACCATCACGCCCTTTGTTGGTTATCCTCTTTAGAAGACCCGCATGGACGCCTTGCTCGCAGGGCTCTTCGCATTCAAGAGTACGACATGCACGTCATCTGCTGCTCAGGCCGCAAGCACGCTGACGCTCTGTCCCGCTCTCCGCTGCCAGCCGAGACTGCCTCCCTCTCCACCTTTGAGACGGTGCCGTCGGTCGACATCGACACGTTCGCTTCAGAAGAGCGCAAGGATCCTTGGGTGGCCTGTCTCTTGGATCTCCTTTCTGGCTCGCCAGCATCTCCCATCTTCCCGCTCCCTGCGTCGCCAGGCTGCCCGTTTTGCTGTCCGGGATAACCTATTGTATCAACGCAACTACCAGGCCGATGGTTGCAAGTGGCTCCTAGTTATCCCTAGGACTTTGCGTTCCGACATGTGCGCGTCTTTCCATACTGACCCACAATGGGCACACGCCGGCGTTTTGAAGACGTATGAGCGCCTGCGGCAACGTTACTACTGGCGAGGAATGTTTACTTTTGTCCAAAAGTTTGTCCCCTCGTGCCCGCAATGCCAACGCCGCAAATCTCCACCTCATCCGGCCCACGGTTTATTACAGCCACTACCGTGCCCTGATCGTGCCTTCGACCGTGTGGGAATCGACCTGTACGAGCCGCTACCGCTAACACCTGCTGGCAAACGATGGATTATTGCCGCAGTTGAGCACCTTACACGCTATGCTGAAACCGGCGCTCTACCTGCGGCAACCGCCAGTGACGTTGCATCCTTTCTGCTCCATCGTTTCATTCTTCGTCATGGCCCAGCTCGGGAACTGCTGAGCGATAGAGGCCGCGTGTTCTTGTCGCAGGTGGTTGAAGCTCTGCTTGCTCAATGTCGCATAGTTCACCGGACCACCACGGCGTACCATCCTCAAACTAACGGGCTTACGGAGCGTTTCAATCGAACCCTAGGTGATATTTTCGCCATGTACGTTTCATTGGAGCATACAAACTGGGACATCCTCCTCCCATTTGTCACGTACGCATACAATACGGCTACCCAAAGTACTACAGTATTTTCCCCGTACTTCCTCCTCTACGGTCGCGATCCTTCCCATACCATCGATACTGTTTTGCCTTATACACCAGACACGTCAGAGTGTGCTCCCGTTTCAGCCGTCGCCCGATACGCCGAGGAATGCCGTCAATTAGCCCGACATTTTACCTCCGACGACCAACAACGACAAAAATCCAATCGTGATGGCAATGCTACGAATCCGAACTTCGCTTCCGGCACACTTGTCTTGTTATCCGTGCCTTCTACCACGCCTGGACTTTCGACAAAACTTCTCTCGAAGTATGATCGACCATACCGCATCGTCGAACGCACCTCTCCGGTCAACTATGTCATAGAGCCGCTTACACCGACATCCGACAAGCGCCGCCGTGGCACGGGATGTTGTCCACGTTCACCGCCTGAAACCATTCTATGACCCACTCGTCTCCATATCGTAAGTCGCCAGGATAGCTCCGCTTTTGCACCGGGCGTAATTGTAATGAAGAAGGAGAGCACAAGTACAAGGCCAGCCAGATCTACTGTTCAATGCCTCCAGTGGGCCAGCCGGATCGCCAGTGCTTAGTACGAGTGGGAGTCGTTCGGGCAACCAGCTGTTCCTGCTCTGCGTTACCTGCCTGCTCGGTTACGAACAGACGCTACCTTCTGAATTGCTCAGTACACCCTTTTACAGTTTACTTTTCTACTTTCATTGGCCTGCCGCTCACCGCCAAAGATATTGAACACGCAACAAACCGCGGCAGGCTCCTAACGAGTGTCTGAAACTTATCTGGCATGGTTGGCGAAAAAGTGTTCCAAATGATTCGAGTGCCTCAATAGCTGTATTTTAATTAACTGTCCCTTAATTAACTTCGCCCGGATTCACACCACTTGTGATGGGTGGGACTCCCACCAATGGTAGCGAGTTCGGCCATCAATGTTGGCGCCATCCATTCTGGTGACATTTAAGTGCCGTATCGCCGAATGCTCAATTTTAACAGCGGAGCTGTTTAAGCTCGCCGTAATTTGTGCCGCCTGCCACTGCGTCGCCTAGCAACCACTTCGCGGAGCGTTGCGCGCTATGCTCGGAAGAGAGAAAGAGAAAATCAGAGCGAGAGAGAGAGAGTAACAAATTGTAGCACCACCAACGAGGCAACGCGCAGAGGTGCTGTCGACGCCATCCGCGCTTCTCCGTTTGCCCACATTAGCGCCGAACGCTCGCGGTGTCTGTGACATCAGCAGGTGCCCCTGGCGGTGGCTCCATAGAGAAACATACTACGTAATGAGTGGCCACAACAGCAATTCAGGGTCTGACCACCCGCCAGATGGCGTAGCGACAAGAGCTTCCACTTCGCTTCAAAGATAGACAGGTTATCATGCCTACAGCGGGCTGCCTCGACGCGTCATATATTTCTCTATGACGTCCCCTCTGTGGTGTCCCGTATCCATAGAAACGTTGATGCTGCGCCGGCTGCTCCGGTCACGTGCGGCTGGATATGCCCACCTCGCCGCGCTTTCAACATGCCGGTTCGCTGCTGCAGTAAGTTGCATCCTTTTGTCTGCACTAAGAATTTGCAGTTGTTTGCGTTCAACATTGTTAAAGAGATGTTTATTGATGCTGATGGAGTGTATTTTTGCGTGCGTAGCATACAATATATGCTTCGGCGCCCACCGAGGCTGGTTCGTAAGCGTGGGCATAACGCGTAAGCGTAAGCATAACGCGTTGCTGTCATTGCTAAACCATTCTTGTTGTTCTGCCTGCTCTTTACCTGCAATTTTAAGGATATGTACTGAAATTAGTTGTGTCAAATAGGATCTTGGTAGTACGCTTGTAAACAAGGAAAAATAAAGCACTTTGTACTGTGCCACTACTGCTTCCTGTTGTGTGTAATTCAGAAGAACGGCAAAAAAGTGAGAACAGAAACAACAACAAAATATCTGACCGCATGATTTTATGCTGTTCGCATGAGCAAATTCTGTTTTGCATGGTACATCGACAACCTTGGTTGTTTTTGTTTAGTAGAAAGATTGCGATCTGCTAGTTTATACACCTGTTTATGCCAAAAACACAACACCGGAGCTTCACTAAAGACAACGTAGTTGAACACTTAAACAGCTAGGTAAATCATATTGAAAAGCGCTGCTGTCAAAATCGAAACCAAAACACAGCCAAACCAGGCGTCCCGAATCTCGGAAGACAAAATTGACGGTCTGACCAGCCGCTGGTCGCGCTGGTAGCAGTGCAGTAGCTGGGCCCCAAGGCCCTACGGGAGTGTCCGCTCTTTACGTAATATGTTTCTCTATGGTGGCTCGGCCGTGCTCCCACCAGCTGCGTGCTACTGCGCATGTGCCGTGACGTCATCCCAGCGTGTCGTCTGCTGCGCGCCGCCCGTACAGTGTGCATCTATAGCTTTCGCCCCACTTCCCCTACGTGTGCTAGGACTGCAAGTGCTTCGCGAGGCGTTCCGCGATGCCAAGGACCGCGAGGAAATGATTCGCATAACTCAGCATCACTTGGCATTACTTCGTATAACTTAACATCACTTCGTATAGCCAGGATCAGCTAGAAATCAATCAGCTCCACTGCGTCTTTAGCCTTGCGCCACTAGTGCAAGCTACCCCGAATTTTTCTCGATAACGCCGGACTTTACATTTTTCGTCCCATGAGCCATTTAAGGCCTTCGCCTTAAAACTCACAGTTCTGCACGGCACACGCAGCAAAGTCACAGCATATAAGCTGGCGGAGCGGCTGCATAGGAGCTCGAGTTTCGGCAGCACGCACTAGAGGGTATTCGCCGTGAAGTCTCTCTGAGTCGCTTTCATGGGGATGAACTCAACTGTCCGCCCGACCTCGACAGCGTGCTGCGGCTTGTGCTGCTCTCTGCGCAGCGGTCTGCTCAGTCCGACATCGCCTGGTAGCAGCTACGCGCGTAGCTCTACGATTCGCTCTTGAACAGCGGTTCGTACCTGGCGAGGAGGCACTATAACGCGTACTAAGGACTAAACACAGGTATGGAGACTACCCAGCGCATATGGGACAATCCTGGACACCTGGCACGATAATGCTTCATTCACACAGCCGTCAAACGTTCCGTTGGGTCACCGTCACGCCAAAAAAAATCTACAGCAGGCGTGACGCAGCGGTGTACGAATAGGCGACGACGGTGGTGGCGACATCGACAGCAGCGCGGTTTTGGACCGTGTTGACTGAACGGTCCAATGTTCGCCTAAACAAGATAAATATGATCTAAATTATGCATTGAACCTGTTAAATAATTTGATGTTGGAATAATGTTTGCATAAACTAAGAAAAAATCTGTAATGGCGAGCCTCAACAACCACGGGTACAGTGTACTAGAATAAAAGAGTAGTGTGCGCAGTGGCAACGGGGCGAGGTGAAGCTGCCGATGTCAACTTGGAAACGGAGCTATACATTGAAATCTACGGTGCAACACTTGCTGTTCCCCAGGGAAAGCGCATATTGCTGCACATGCAAAGAAAAGACGCCGCCAACATGCAGAGCGAGCACCGCGGTGTTGAAACAAACGGAACTGGCGCGAACGCGGTTCAGCAACATGCACTTTCCCTGTGGCACATCCGGAGTTGCACCATCGGTTTCAGTGTATTTCTAAGTTGACATCAGCGGCTTGATGCTCCCGGCGCCACTGAGCCATTACCCTTATATTCTAGTACATCGTACCACGGGTCTACTTTCGTGATTATGAGCCATCTTCTGCTGCTCTTATTACAGCGTAAGCAGTTATGGGCTCATTTCAATAGCCGTTTCTGCTCGCGATGATGCCGCCGCCCCGTAGCCGCTATCGCAGGAAATGCGAAAAAAAAAACGGCTCTCCGCCGGGACCGAAGCCAGGCCCGCTACGTGGGAGTCAGATACTTTACCACTGAGCCACGCAAGCGCTTGATCTCAGGCAAAGAAAAATTCCCTTCATACGCGCCCTGCGCCTCTGCGCCGGCGCGCCTAGGCAGGCGCGCAGGCGCAGACGACCCGAGCCTCCGCCAGTATGGTGGCGCCATCTAGTCAACGTGCCTGCAACCACCGCGTGCGACAAGATGCGATTCAGACGCGTTGCGATTCAGACGAGGCGCGCAATCAACGCTATCCCGATGTTAGATGTGAACCACGTATTCTGGGTACCTCTTCGGTACACGTTATGGCGTCTCCTCGCAAGGTACGAACCGCTGCTGAAGAAGCGAATCGTAGAGCTACGTGCGCGGCTACAACCAGGCATGATCGGGCTCAGCAGACTGCGGTGCAGAGAGCATTGTAACCGCAGCTCGCCGTCGCCGGTCCGACAGTTCAGATCGTTCTCGTCCAAATCGAGGTGAAGACACTTTGCCGCGAAGACCTTGTTGTGCGTGGCGCCGAAATTGGAGCTACTCTTGCGCCGCTCAATCTGCTTACGTTGTGACTGTGCTGCGTGTGCCGCGCAAACCTGTGACTTTTTGCTTTTCAAGCTGAGACAGCAACAAGCGCACAATGTTCGGCAACGAACGAGTACGTGGGGTTGGAACATGGGCAAGAATCGCAAGTTCGGCCTTCGGCGTTGTCCATGTCGCACATTTGAGCACCACAGAAGCGCACAGCTGAGTTTTCGATGTGCCGCATGTGGAACGAAGGCAAACAAGCCAGCAGCCGCTGCTGTTGCCAGCTTCAGCTTTGTAAAATGGCTGTTTTAGCGAAGGCTTCTTAACTTCTGATTGGTCGATTTTGTAGAAGCGGGGCTCCGTCAGTGTGCTGGCGACGGAAACGTTGAGCACATCTCTGCGTCGCCGGCGACCAGTATCTTGAGGAGAAAACGACTCGGAAACCCTCTCCCGTGACGAAAACCGGCGCAGTGACGGCCACACGACGGAGCGTTTGACGGCTGTGTGAATGAGGCCTAACGATGCAACAGCGACAAGTCGTCACGCATGGTAGAATACAACGCAACTGCTGGGCTTGAACGTATCTACGCTACGCAGCACGCATCTCGCAATGGGTGACAAGTGGCACGATATGATGCTGCTAATGCTGCTGCTGATGATGATGATTGTTTATTCCGCTTCTCTCTGAAATGTAGCGGTGAAAAGTAGTCACCTAGTATTAATCACGTATGCTATACGTAATTTTCACTCTAGGATTTCAGTAAAAAACTTCGTTAACCTTCTTTTTCGTCCTCGAAGCGTCTCTAGTTAGCTTTACCGCTGCCTGTGCAACTGGTACACGGCGTGCCACTTGGTGCTATTTTGTGCAACTGCAATGGAAAGTGTGTAGGTATCGACGCTACGTGGATCGCATGTCACATCATGTGACTCCAGTTAGGACATGTGTACAGGGAATGTTTCCGCAGCCGCGAGCAAGCGCTGGCGTCTCCGAGTAGTGGAGTAGCTGACTCCCACGCAGAGGGCCCTGGTTCGATCCAGCTGGGAACTGGGTATTTTTTCTAATTCCTGGTGATAGCTGCGACTGACACCGGCGGTTGACCACATCGCCAACTGAAACCACTTTTGGAATGAGCCCATACCAACGTACGCTGGAAAATACATAATTTAGTCAACGTAAAGTTGGCGATGACCAAAAAGAAAGAGTACAAAATAATCAAAGCAAAGTTTGCGCAATTGAGTAGTCCAAGCAGTTTCAGTGTGATATTACGAAAAACTTCCTTATTGTGAAATTACTGAGTGCAGATATGTTTGAACGTTTCGAGTTCTTATAGACGCCCGTACATTCTAATAATCAGCCCCAATATGTTCGCATAGAAGGGGATAACTTCTGAGAACATGTTTGCAACTAATGGTGGGACTTAGAACAAGTCTAATGGTTCACACATAAGTATGCGGAATCAGTATTCATTTCAGAACGTTGGACTTCAATCTGTGTGGTTTATATTTCTTGATCTTTTCAGAAAAAAAGCTTTATTAGGGTGACAAAGCATTTGAAATAGTTATTAAGTTAACTATGTCTAACACAAAAATTTATAATTTAGCCCTTCACCTTTAAAGACAGAAGAAGAAAGAAAGAGAACATTACACTGAGTAAGTACAACAGAGCATATACGCGTATTGGGGTATGGTATCTTCATTTGTTCGTTTCTGTAGTTAAACTAATTGATCGTGATAAAAGGTGACTCACATTCGGATACTTCGATTCCAGATAGTTTATACTGCTTGTATCATGATAGCCTTCGACAGTTATATCCGAGAGCTGAAAAATTTACGAGGATAAAGTGTGTTACATAAAACAGTCTTCCAGTAAAACAAAGACGCAAACATTCCTGATGGCAGTTTATGAAATACAGTTTTCATGCTTTAAAAGTTTACCCCTTTCAGCTTACGTGACCATTACAAAGAAATGGGCAACAACTTTTTTATGGCAACCGGAGTTTTCTTTTTTCAATACAAACAGTTCTGAGCTGCTCGTGAGCGCCCCAAGTAGCGCTGCCACTGCGCACCTCAATCAACTCTTCAGAAACATATACGCGGCTACGATCGAAACTTCACGCTTTCATGCCAACATACAATTAAACGTTCGGCTGGTGTTTCACTCTTCTAACACAAGAAGGCGAAAGCTTGCTGCACACTTGGTAATAGATGAAGTTATACAATCGGGGTTACACTTCTTTGTACGCCATATTCGTAATGCAATAAGTTATACATTCAGGGCTAGACTTATTGCAACACATAACGAGCCACAATGGGATATACACGTGCACTTGTGGCACTAAGGGAACATTTGAACGCCACATACGTACACTTACCGTAGTACATAAAGTGCAGTATGTTAGTGTACGCACTAGGCTACACCTTTAGTCAGCGAGATGGCTGTGACGTGACGTTTGCATTCACGCTCGCACTATGCGCACTTTTAGTAAGTCAGAACTGTTGAGCACCCGTGACTCGAGAAAAACGTGCTCGTCTCGCACCCCGCAGGCACAGGTTCGATTGCCACCCAGACCGAAATGTACCAAATTTTGTTTTCAAAACCACTAATTTACTTTGTTTACCTCGACCTCCGTGAGAAAGGTCACGTCAATCCGAGCATTTCTTGTGGCATCGGCCATTTTACAGTGTAGGCTGTTGTGGGCTCATTCATATAGCCGTTTCAGTTCTAGATGGCGTCCGGCACCGTGACTGTAACCGCTATCGCCGGAAATGCGAAAAAAAGTACCCGGTTGCGCCACCGGGATCGAGCCCAGACCCGCTGCGCGGGAGTTCGCGGGCGAGTGCGTGAGCAAGTTCATTACCAGGTGTAGATGTATGTCAAGCGGCCCAGATGATGCGCACCTTAACATGCGTGGTAACATGGGTGAAAGAGTGACAGGCAGCCTGGGAGCCAGTGACTCGATGAATAGGGTCAGCCTGGGGCTTAGGGTGTACGCGCAAGCGATTGCGACGTACGGTAATGGCCCCCATATCTGCGACTCTATTTTCTGGTTGAAGAGTGTTGCGGACACAAGCGGACGACGGTGGCCCTTAGACTCATGGCGTCCATTAGCAGGTAGCATGCTTTACCGTGAAGGTGATCGGTGCATCACTGGTATCATTCCCCAACTACACACATCAGTGATGTGTGGTGCTGTCCTCGTCCTGTGCGGTGGTAAGGGCGCACATCTTAGGAAATAGGCGCCACTCGATAACCATCGCTCACATAGTGACACTACATCGGCCGGCACTCTGTTCGTCCCGTGTGCTCGGAACCTCTTTATCCACGTACGTTCCCACCTCGTTCCTCATACTACTCTTATGGACAGCGCAAGACGTCCAAATGGCGCACCGTGGATGGTAAACCGATGGGTTTTAACTGCCGACGCAATGGGCATATCACACGCCACTGCCGCAGAAGCTGGACTTCTCCGACACGTTATTTTTCTGACTACCGCCGTCCTCCCTCTATTTCGTCCTTTTCATTCCCTCCTTCTAAGCCTGACCCATTATCCGGCCCTGCGACGCCTCTTATACGACCCCGCTACTCCCGCTCACCTCCATCCCGCCGTCAATCTCGTTCGCCCCCGTCACGCCGTGCTCCTTCTCCGCCCTATTCGCAGCACCCCCGACCGGAAAACTAGACAGTGCGGCTTCTGGAGGTGGAGGTGCATTGACTACATTGGCAAGAAATTCTTGCTTTACCTTGCCCACGAACCAGAATCTTTTGGACGTTCTTGTTGACAATGTTCCAGTGTACGCGTTAATTGACACTAGGGCGCATGTGTCCATTATGAGTGCTAGTCTTGGGCGTCGAGCCAAGAAAGTTCTGCCCCGAACCGAGCTGTACGAGTCACCAATGGAGGGACTGTTGCTCTTGTTGGCAGGTGCTCTACCCGACTCACCATTGCTGAGCGACGCACCATCATTGTTTTCACCGTCATCGAGCATTTCGCTTACGACCTCATTCTCGGTCTGGATTGTCTCGCCAGTCTTTGTGCCCTTGTTGACTGTTCGGCCGGCTCACTTCACCTTGACTCTTCTTGCCGACCCTGTGGACCTGCCTCCAAGCCGTTAAAGCTGCATGGATTCTATTCGCCTACCGCCTAAATCTGTAACACAGGCCGACTTGTTTTCCACACCAGCTGTACTTGACGGCAATTACATGGTCGCACCAATTCTAGCCGCTAGGCTTACCCATGGTGTTAAAGTTCCGCACACTGCACTGTGCAGACAATTACAGGCAACCGCACCTGCCCTCCTTCCCTGCTCAATTTCGCGCCAACTGCGCAAGTACTGCCAAAGGGGATCTCATTGGATGTGTAATTAGCGCTCTGCAGGATGATCACGACGAGCCCTTCACTGCCTAAGATTGTTACAGCTTAGCCCATACCGCGACATCATCCCACGGCGGTGGCTTCGACATTGAGAGGATATTCCTGTGACCTTACATCTGCTGAAGCTGAAGCCCTCTGCCGCGAGCTTGGAGGCTATCGCGACATTTTAAACTTTGACAATCGACGCTTAGATCAAACGTCCATTGTGACCCATCGCATAAATACTGGCGATGCGAACCCTATTCACCGACGTCCATATCGTTTTTCTACGTAGCAACGAGCAGTTCTCCAACAGGAAGTGAAAAGGATGCTTGAAAATGACTTTATCAAGCCTTCCTGTATTCCCTAGGCTTCTCCCACCGTACTTGTCAAAACGAAGAATGGAACTTGGTGCTTTTGTGTAGATTATCGCCACCTAAACAACATACCAAAAAAAGGACATTTGCCCTTGCCACGTATTGATGACGCATTAGACTACCTGTACGATGCCACCTATTTTTCTTCGATTGACTTACGGTCCGGCTACTGGCAGATATCCGTTGACGGCAGGGACCGAGAGAAGACTACATTTGTTACCCCTGACAGTCTTTATAAGTTCAAGGTGATGTCTTTTGGTCCCTGTAACGTACCGGCCACATTCGAACGAATGATGGACTATTGCTGCAGGGTTTCAAGTGGTCCACCTGTTTGTGCTATCCGGACGACGTCATCGTTTTGTCGCCCATATTCGACATGTATCTCGATCGTCTTTCAGCCATTCTTGACGTGTTACACCGAGCCGGTCTCCAGTTGAACTCTTCCAAATGTCACTTTTTTTCTCGCCGCCAAATCACCGTCTTTGGACAGCTCGTGGATGCTTGATCCGGTAAAAATTCGCGCCGTTACGAATTTTCCTGTCGCGAAGTATACAAAAGCCTTGTAGTTTCGTAGGGCGGTGCTGCCATTTCCACGGCTTTGTAAAAAATATTTGCGACCATTGCATGTCCACTTACCGACCTCTTGAAGAAAGATGTTGTTGTGTTTTCTTGGGGTCCTGATCATGCCACAGCATTTTCTCACCTCACTAATCTTCTTACCACGCCTCCAATTCTGGCCCACTTCGACCCTTCTGCCTTAACGGAAGTTCTAACTGATGCCAGTGGTCACGGCTTAGAAGCAGTGTTGGTGTACACTGCTCCAGCGCCAGCGTGGACATGATCGCATTATAGCCTATGCCAGCCGACTTCTACCACCCGCTGAGGGCAATTATTCAATCACAGAGCGCGTTGCGAAGTTTCGTCCATACTTGTACGAACGCCCATTCTGTGTCATCACTGATCACCATGCTCTCTGCTGGCTATCCTGGCTCAAGGACCCCACGGTACAACTCGTTCGCTGAGCTTTACGCTTACAAGAATAGACCTTCTCCGTGGCATATAAGACGGAACGCTTGCACCAGGATGCAGATTATTTGTCCCGCTACCCCGTGGAAGAATTGACAGATGCGGATGCCATCGCTTTCGTTTTTTTCTGTGTCCCAGTTGCTTCAAATTGGCAACGGCAATCCTTCGTTACGAGCCCTGATCGACCGGCTGGAGTCAACGCCTGGTGACGCGTGCCTCCGGATGCTCCGCCTCCCGAACCACCCCGACCGGGCAAGCCATTCGCATGGCGCAAGGTGTTAGTTAACAAAAAATCAATTTTTCAAAAACATTCGTCAGAAAAATAGTAAAGTACGACTAAACCATAGCCTGCAGACGTGATATTGTTAGATTGTAATTTTAATATACCAGGAAAAAGCCTGATAAGCAGCCAGGAATCTTTGAATGGTATCGCGTTCCACTCTTAAAGGCGAGCTTAAGCGTCTTCCAAATATTTAAAGTACGCGGTACGGCTCAACGTGGCTCAGCAATGTCGTGAAGGCAACACATATTGTTACGATACAGCGAGCATTACGACCCCAACGACGTTGGTCATTGGTGGGAAGAAGATGGCTGGAGCTCTTAGGATAGACTATCCGCTAAACTGCAGTTCGCTTCTGCGGAAATGTTGTTACTGTCAGTAGTGTAATGGCCAGTCACGAGATGGCGCCATGTATCTGTCGGTGCGCTGCCGCTGTTTCACCTTCTGAAAGCAACTTGTTTTTCCCCTCTCGTTTTTTTTTCTTTTTTTCTTTTTTTTCTTTTTTTTTTTTTTTTTTGCTCTGAGCTACTAAAGAAAATGGCAGCTTGACAGTTCTGTGTGGTTTCATTTGTCTTCGTGCCAAATCTACTCAATCCGCGCCCCTATAAGATCTGGTGACCCTGCGTACTCAACAAAACCAACAGGCCCAGGACGACGCATGTACATTTTTTTAAAGAAATGAGACGGATTGCCTTGGTTGAGTGATAAAGTGCGACCACGTTGACGCAGAAAAGTCAAGCTACGCCGCCGTCACTACGTCGTGCCGAAGTTTTCAGAAGTTTATACAGGCGTGAGAATCGTGAAACTGTCAGGAAGAAGTGACTGACAAGCGATGTGTGCCCGTGAAGAAACGCGAGAAGTGCGTATTTTTTTCGTGAGAAAGATGGACCGTCACGGGACGCTGCCGTTGCTGCAGGCTGCATCTTGGATGTGAACGGAAGACGCGTGGACACGTCCGGCGTGAGTACGGCAGAACTGTTAGGAAGAAGTGACTGACAAAATCTTTTCAGTGGATGGTAGTGGCGAAATTGTTCGGAAAGAAGTGAGCGACAAATCGTTTTCGCGTACGCTAATTGAGAAACCGTTCCGAAAAAGAAGTGTGTTGTCCTCCTTACGTTCGAGGATCAGCGTACATGTCGGCATTAGACCGTTGAGACTGCCGAAGTTGTCATCAGATAACTTTCACAGATGGTCGATAAGGGCAAGAGCAGCTCTCGTACAGAAGGGATGCTGGAAAGCGATGGACCCTGGATTCTCGAATAGAGAAATGAATCAGCGAGAAAAGCAGACTGACGACAAGGCCCTGACCTTTATCTTCCTTATCGTCGAGGACAACTACCTGGATGGCATCGGGACTTGCAGAACTGCAAAAGAAGCCTGGAATACGCTGCACAAAATGCACTGAAAGCTTGGACTCTTGCATATATACTCCAGCTGATGCGCGATTTTTTCAACGTAAAAATTAAGAGAGACGAGTTAATGCGAGATTACCTAGGTATATTGAAGGTGCTGCACAGGAAGTTGTCAAATGCAGGCTATGCATTTACAGACAGAGAGGCTGCATTAGTGACGCTAATGGGGCTTCCTGACACAGACGAACCGCTCATTCTGAATTTGGAGCAGGACGAACAAACCCTCACGACAAAAGCAGTGAAGACAAGGCTGCTGATCGAAGAAAAGAGAAAGTTGCGTCGAGACGAAGATCGCTTAAGCGACGAAGAGAGTCAGACAAGGGCCCTGATCACTAAACCTCGATTAAGGACTGAGAGCAAGCAACCCAATGAGAAGGTGCATCATCAACTCACTGTCAAGAAGGACGATAAGTTTCGTCAATGCACCTTAAGTATGCAAAAGAAGGTGCGATGCCTTGCTTGTGGCAAAATTGGCCATATAGCCAGAGATTGTGACCAGTTTCAAGACGAAGGAGATGATCAGAAAAAGAGAAACTCATCACAGGCAAAGATTGCAACACTGATGTCTTTATGTGCCAAAATTGTGATAACCGCGCCTCCTCCTGTGTGGCATCTTGATAGCGGTGCTACAGATCATATGGCATCGCACAAGGCGAAAGTCACTTTCTTCAAGCCATGCGAGCCAGGAGTAGAAACTGCAAACAAAGAATCCATGAGTGTCATGGGGAAACGAAGAGTTCGGATTCAACTATCTGAAGAGTGCGGTGGGTCATTCATCACGCTAGAAGACGTCCTTTACGTGCCCGACTTGAACGGCAACCAGTCGGAAGAATTTAAGAGCTAGGTTTGCACGTGACGTTCGCCGGGGGCAAAGCCGAAGTTGAAAAGGACACCAGTGAGCTAATCGTTACGGCAACTCGAGAAGGAAGGCTGCACTTTCTCAAGGAAGAGATAATGTCGACGAAGATGGCAAAGACAAAAGACACAGCCTTCTGGCACAGACGACTTGGGAACCTTCACCAGGATGCTGTTCGACGCCTCTGTGGAGCTAGCGAAGACCCTGTGAAGGACAAATGTGACATTAGCTGTCTGGGAAAGCTAAGGCGAAACAGTTTCCCAAAGGGTGAGGCAACGCAGGCTAAGACTCCACTGGAACTGGTACATACAGATGTGGTTGGAAAGATCACACCAACGACCAAAGGGGGCTCAAGTTACTTTGTAACCTTCACAGATGGCTGTGGGTACGATGGCTGTGGGCACAGATGGCTGTGGGTACGGATGTGGGTCAAGATACGCGGTGGTGTACCCCATGAAGGCCAAAAGTGAAGTGCTTCATAAGTTTGACCAGTACAGACGCATGGCGGAAAATCTGAACAACACGAAGGTGAAGACCTTGCGTAGTGACAATAGAGGAGAGTACACAAGCAAAGAGTTCAACGAGTACCTGGCCAAGCATGACATAAGGCACCAACTGACCATTCCTGGCGCGCCTGAGCGGAATGGAGTCGCAGAGAGAATAAACCAAACATTGCTTGACATGACGAGGTGCCTTCTCATGGAATCAGGTGTCACCAAAAAGCTCTGGGCTGACACCGTTGTCACTGGGAGTTACATCAGAAACATGTGCCCATCGAAGGCGGTTGGAGGAGAGTCACAAGAAGCTCTGTGGACAGGGGAAGAAGTGAAACTGGACCACCTAACAGTGTTTAAGTGCAGAGCATGGAGTGGGCTAAACAGATGGTGCAAGGGGAGCAAGTTGGACCCGAAAGCCGAGGAGTGCATACTGGTCGGCTACCCAGAAGGAGTAAAGGTATACAAGCTGTGGAACCAGAAGGAAGATCGCTTCTTTGTAAGTCGGCACGTTACCTTTGAAGAATAGTCCTTCCCATGCAAGCTTACCCACGTTGCAAGTAGCAAGACTGCAGCACATAGCGACACTTATTGCACGATCACGTTACAACTTGAAGACAGCTTGAGCGAGCTACATGATATTAGTAGTTCAGATCGCAATGATACTGATTACAACTGTGCTGAATAAGTTGGCTCATCAGCTGATCAAGACGAGGCAACTACACAGGACGAAGGAGCTACGCAGCGACTGTCCAGCGTGACAGACTGTGGTACACAAGCACTACGACGGTCGGAAAGACTAGCAAACAAGAAACAACGTCATAGTGAATGTCACGGCTGCTGCATAGCTAAGCAAAACAGCCAAAGAGATCCAGGAACTCTACACGAAGCATTATCTGCACGAGACAAGGAGGAATGGAAAGCAGCTATACAGAGTGAACTGGACAGCCTCGGAGCTTCCAATACATGGGAGCTAGTGCCATGACCGAAAGACAGACAAGTCGTAAAATGCAAGGGGGTGTTCCGCAAGAAGTACGACGAAAATGGTGACCTAGAGCAATACAAGGCACGGTTGGTTGCATGTGGATACTCACAAGTGGAAGGTTCAATGAACATCCCACAGAAAACCATTGGAGTGGCTTAAGGCACATTCTTCCCTATCTGAAACAGACAAAGAATTATGCACTAGTCTACCAGAGAACTAGGAAGTGCATACAAGCATACAAGGCTGACAGGAAGTCATTCAGCGGGTATGTGTTCACACTAGCTGGTGCTGCGATTTCCTGGAGTAGTAGGAAGCAGCAAAGCACTTCACTGTTAACTGTCGAAGCGGAATATGTAGCAATGTGACATGCTACAAAGGAAGTGATGTGGCTCCAAAGTTTCATGAAGGAACATAATGCGCACGAATTCATGCACGAACCACACATTTTAATGGCTGACGAACAGGGTGCAATTGCACTTGCGAAAAACCAAGTTACCTCAGATAGGAGCAAACACATTGATCTCAAGTATTATTTCTTGAGAGAAAAGGTCGCAGAGGGAAAGTTACAACTGTGCCAACCTCTTCACTAAGGCCTTAAATGGAAAAATTACTCTCAAGCACTGTGAATGTTTGGGCATCAAGAGTTTTGGCTTAATGACAGTCCTTTAAGGGGGAGCGCCAGTAGTGTAATGGCCAGTCACTAGGTTGCGCCATGTATCCGTTGGTGCGCCGTCGCCGTTTCACCTTTTGAAAACAACTCTTCTTTTCCCCCTCTCGTTTTTTTCTTTTTTTGCTCTGAGCTATTAAACAAAATGACAACTTGACAGTTGTGTGTCGTTTCATTTGGCTTCGTGCCAAATCGACTCAATCCGCGGCCCCAAAAGATCTGGTCACCCTGCGTACTCAACAAAACTAACAGTTATGGGCGAAAAGAGAAGCACGTAATATATTCATAGAAAATTTAAAAGGATGTAGTGCCGGACAACGCGGACTCTCTTGGACTCGTGAAGTCCAAGAGAGTCGTCTTCTTCGGACTAAATTTTGATGCATTCTTCACCAGCCGGTCGTATGACTCCCGGCAGCTGAAGCACCTACTCGGTGCCGGTTAATAGGCGGTTGAATGATACGGCTTGAGACGCACAAAGTGGACTACGTCGAAGCGCTCGAGGCTGAGCCAAGGTTGGTCGAGACTGGCGATTTCGTACGTGATGACGGGTAATTGACGCAAGAAGCGGTAAGGACAAGAATAACGTGAAAGTGACATTTCCGAGAGGCCAACGCGCCACGACGGGGACCAAGGAAGAACCAGCGAGTCCGCAAGTCGACATCAGGCAATATGGCGCGCTTGTTGTGTATTGAGCATGATTTCACGGGCGTACTCCCACGTGGAATTCAGAATAGCAGGCAGAACTGTGTCGAAAGGTCTATGGATTGTGGCCAAGGAAGCTGAAGAATGGAGAAAGCTCTGCAGTATCGTGGCGAGAACAAATGTAGGCAAAGGTAAATAACTACAATCGCGATACAACAGTCGCGACAGTCAGTGAACGACAATCACGAACGACAGTCGCGAAAGTCAGTGGATACATGCATAGAAAGCCTGTCAGTAAGGGTTCGGTGGATAAGCTCAGTCAGGCCGTGTGTTTGTGGCTCGTAAGCAGTACGAGGTTTTTAAGCGAAGCTTGTATTGCCTCACTAGTTTCGGCGTCGGTGTTGGTGTTGGCGTTGCTGTTGGCGTACAAAAAAAACCAATCCACCGAAAACAAAAATTGCTCGTCGACCTCCGGGTTGCGAGACCACCACGCTAACCGATTCAGCCACTGTGAGTCAATCATACAGACCCTTTAAAGCGGGGCTGGAAATCGTCTTGGAAATATTGTCACGTAGTATAGTGACAGTGAAGAAAAGAGTCATAAAACTGTGTATGACGAAACTGTTTCTTTATTGGGCGAACCTGTGCCCACAAAAGCAAGCTACACTCGAAGCACAGCGATTGCGGCGAGCGCAGTCGGCGATCGTTGAATTCTGATCAGCGGCGAAACGCCTCGGCTTTTATAGATGACTCATCGAAGATTCTAGAGTAATCCCTGGTGCCCGCTTGTCTTCCAGAAAGCACTAGACAATTCGCGTCGCTCATACAATCAGATTACACAAGCATCGGTGACAGCATACAACAGATAGAAGCATCGATGCAGGCGCGTCCTGCGCCGAGCGATAACGTTTAACATTTGTTAGCCGGTGAAAAGCGGTGACCGGTGAAAGGTAAACAAGTACACGTGTCAATATATTGTAAATACGTGTTCCTGTTGTGTTGCTTCCCCTTAACATCTTGGTGGAAGAGCTGGGGGTCTAACACAAGACGAAGCTCCGCAGCGGCCTCCAAGTTGCCACACTCGGCATGTCTACAGGCGGTGAAACTGCGTCACCGGCAGCCGCCATGCTAGCCGCAATCCTAGCTCCACCCGTGACCCTGGGACCTTTTCCGGCACTGATGGCGACGACGTGGACGAGTGGATTCGCCTCTATGAATGCGTCAGCGCACATTAAAGATGGGACACGACCTTGATGCTCGGGTCCCATATTACGTCTTATTTTATCTGAAGCGAACTACGAAGGCCTGGTTCGATAACAATGAAGACGCCATCGCAAGCTGGAGCGTATATGTAAGACTAAACTTCGGGAGTTGTTTCGCCAACCTGCAGGCTGCCAGTGTGCCGCCAAGAAAGAACTTTCCTCGGGTGTGCAGACGTCTACCGAGTCGTACCTGACGTACATTCAGGATGTACTGGCCCTTTACCGAAAAGTTGACGCCAAGATGACAGAAGCTGATAAGGTCGCGCACGTGCTGGTAGGAATCGCTGACCATGCGTCTCAACTGATCCTATTTAACAACTCTTCGACAGCCCCCGATATTCTTACTGAATGCTGACGCTTCGAAGATGCTAAAAGCCGACGTATTGCCCACCACTTCTCCCGCCTCCCGAACACGGCAGCGGCATCTATGTGTGAGAACGTTCGTATGACGACACAGCCTTCCACGTCGGAGACTATCACCCGAATCGTTCGGTGCGAAATCGAAGCCGCATCGCCCGCACATTTCATGCGAGGGAAGCCCAGTGTTACCCAACCCTCCCTTTCACTTGTACAATCCGTTGTTCGTCAAGAACTCGCAAACGTGAGCCTTGAAAACATCTGCTCGGTCAACCGCCCTGACCTTTACCCTTCGGCCACCTTTGACCTTATCCAACGCCATTATCCCACTCCGAATTTTCGCGATCCGAATGCGTGGAGGATGCCGGACAATAAGCCAATTTGCTTCCGTACACACTTGCTTCCGTTGGACACATTTCACGGTACTGCCGAAGTTCTTGGCCCTCGAGTTCCCGACCACGCTTCTCCAGCTTCCGCTATCCACCCCGAAGTCAACACCAGGTACCGTCCCGAGCTGAACCAGAAACGTTTGCTGAGAACACTAGGAACGCCGCCCAATACAACCGCTCGCCTTCTCGTTCACCTTCTCGTTCACGGCCACCACGCCGTTCCCCGTCCGCGACCTACGCCCGGCATATTCCGCGGCGTTTTCCGCGGCCTTTCCTTCGGAAAACTGGCGGATGCAGCTCCTGGGGGTGTGGCTGCTGTTCCGATTTGCACTCTAATTCCTCTGTTGACGATCCCTACTAATCAAAACCCGCGGGAACATACAGTACATGTCGTGGCCGTAGCCAGACGTTCCAGAGCTACCGTATAGTGGGCTATTGTCGAATGATCTCGCGGAAGCCGAGCCGAGGCTCTTGGCTCTTCAAATCGCCGGTATTCGGCATAGAGGGCTTCCACAGTGGAGGAATCTTTTAATAAAGTCGCAGTTTCACCAGAATGGCGAAGCATCGATTGCAATAGCAAATTAGTAGGGAGATATATGAAGCAAGGTTATTAGTTTAATTGGCCGTATTCAGCGGTAAACATTCACCTACTAACTAAATAGACCTGCACGGTGTCACGAGCGAACAGGTATACACGAACACATCTCGCTCGATTACGCGGAAAATCGCTCTGAAAACGCCGGAGTGGGAAAGCGCGCCAGCAGCAGCGGCTGAATTGATCGTTGCGCTGTGTCTCGTCTCGCTTCAACGCGAACTAAACGTCGAAAGCAGAGCGCGTACAAAGCTACCGGCACTCGGCGTATGCACTTTGTCCCCATCACAGATCGCTTTGAAGATGAGGCTCGCGCGGGTGCGCACTTCGCCCGCATCGCGTATCCCTTTCAAGATACGGCGCGGCTTTAGCAGCAGCAGACGGAGCAGAACGCACCGCCCCCTACCCCCCCCCCCCCCCTCCTCCCCATTTCCGTCGCCCCGCCCCTGTGCATCGCGTGCACGAATGACGACCGCGCGCTTCCGGCCTGCTTTCCTCCCTCGCGTTTGCTACATTGAGCCACGATTGCCGGCTCCCCTCGTACACAGCGTACAGCGCTCGGCGACGATTTTATCACCGTTGGACTTTATACCCAGCCTCACGGTGACGGCGGCGACGCCGACGGCAGAATAGCGCTTCGAGTGTCTATATAATTTCTATCTTAATAAAACAGAGAGGTGAGAGGCATCATCTGCTATGCAATAAGAACATCCGCCACCGCATAAGCTTCGGACACCCCCGGATCTACATTGCGGCACACAGTGACCACGTTCTGGACGTACGTAATGTGGAACTCTGTGAGTGTCTGGACACGCAAATTGAGGTCTTTTTGGGTGGCGCGATGATGTCCAGCATGTTTGCCAATCAAATGCTTCAGCTTTTGTTTACACGCTTTCCAGCTTGCGAGTTTCTCCTTGTGGGTCTCAGACCAGATGGGTGCCGTTCCCGCGAGATAAAATATACATTTACCTACCATGATGGTGTGGTCCCTGTGATTGCTTGCGCTCGCCCGTTCAGACAGTTATCACTGGTGGAGAAGATTCTTGGTCGCGCGGTTGTGCCAGAATCACGGTGGGCGAGGGTGGCAACGCGCCTGAAGCATTCTCACCCTGAACTGGTATTGAAGACGCAGGCAAGCATCCGCCGCTGCATAAAACAGTCTTGCTCTTGAGCCCGGAACCTCCATCAAATATCGTGCGGAGAAAGGAGAAGCGCGAAATACGAGTATATATGCAGAATATTTACACTGACTGTATCGGCTGACTTAAGGGTAGTTAGCTGGCAAAGATCATGAGCGTCTTCGTTTACGGAGAAATATTTACTGTCTTCTTCATCGGCCTTTCACAATATGTATCTTTGTTACTTTGCATGACATCTTATATTACTGGAACATGAACCTCAACGGGCGAGAGCTAATTATCGTCATTTACATCATATCTGGTGGACTTTACCCGAGCAACTGCTCGATGTAACCACAGCTGTCTGCCTAAGTGTTTCAGGACCGGGGAAACTTTCTCTGCCACAGTCTCTACCACACTGAACGTCGTTAGTAGCTCCCTTCAAGCTTTTTCTACGACGGAAAAAGTCAGCTGTTCCTCATGCTGGGCACTTTCAGCGTACTGACATACCAAGCAAGCAATCTTTCCTGTTGGTCTCGAGCTTCTTCGGACTCTTCCAACTCTACACCGCTGGCAATGAATTGATATATAGTATATTCTACGCCTCACGTTATAGAAAGACCTCATCCTTCCAGATATGCTTCGAACGTCACTGAATTCTTGATGCAAGACGTATTTTCAATCACTGTGATCCCGTCACTGCTTACCGACCGCTGTCGCTTTATTTTGTTTTAGGTAATTTAAGACTTACCTGGCTCTTCAGCCACCACACAGATGCTTACGACTGCCTACCACCCTAGAACGATCGCCCTTACCAAGCACCTGAATCGCACAAGTATTTATACCGCCTCTTGATACCTTTCTTCTCATGATCGGGACTGGGAGACTGTGCGACCCTTTCTCACATTAGTGTATACCTAGCGCCACGACACCACTGGCTACTGTGTCTTCTGTATTGTCCGTGGAGGAAAACAAACCTTGCCTTTCGGCATGCTTCTTCTTACCACTTCCCAGCTATGTACTGAGTACACTCGCCACTGCGTTGCTACAGCAGAAACACCATGTGACAATGTTCGTTATGGCGTGTCTGCGTCGCAACACACCAGAGCCTCTTTACCCCAACCACCACCGGGACCCGTATTTCCTTCCATCTTGTCTTCTTCATCCTTCTCAAGAGATTTCTTCATTTTCATAAGAGATACCATGAGCTTTGTTAAAGGAAACTGAGACTTCCACCCAAATGTAGCAATTCGCTACTATGGAAACCCAACCGGGTTCCTCTAAAGAAAGCCTCGCAGTTGAAGAAAAATTCGTCCTGGTCCGGGACTCGAACCCGGGACCACCGCCTTTCCGGGGCAGCCGCTCTACCATCTGAGCTAACCAGGCGGCTAGCAGATGGCAGGGCGAAGTCGAATTTGTCGACAACTCGAAGCAAAGGCAAGTGTTTGATGTAATAGTTCAGCGGAAATCCGCTAGGTGGAGATAAGTAATTAAAGGAAACTGAGACTTCCACCCAAATGTAGCAATTCGCTACTATGGAAACCCAACCGGGTTCCTCTAAAGAAAGCCTCGCAGTTGAAGAAAAATTCGTCCTGGTCCGGGACTCGAACCCGGGACCACCGCCTTTCCGGGGCAGCCGCTCTACCATCTGAGCTAACCAGGCGGCTAGCAGATGGCAGGGCGAAGTCGAATTTGTCGACAACTCGAAGCAAAGGCAAGTGTTTGATGTAATAGTTCAGCGGAAATCCGCTAGGTGGAGATAAGTAATTAAAGGAAACTGAGACTTCCACCCAAATGTAGCAATTCGCTACTATGGAAACCCAACCGGGTTCCTCTAAAGAAAGCCTCGCAGTTGAAGAAAAATTCGTCCTGGTCTGGGACTCGAACCCGGGACCACCGCCTTTCCGGGGCAGCCGCTCTACCATCTGAGCTAACCAGGCGGCTAGCAGATGGCAGGGCGAAGTCGAATTTGTCGACAACTCGAAGCAAAGGCAAGTGTTTGATGTAATAGTTCAGCGGAAATCCGCGGAAGTCTCAGTTTCATTTAATTACTTATCTCCACCTAGCGGATTTCCGCTGAACTATTACATCAAACACTTGCCTTTGCTTCGAGTGGTCGACAAATTCGACTTCGCCCTGCCATCTGCTAGCCGCCTGGTTAGCTCAGATGGTAGAGCGGCTGCCCCGGAAAGGCGGTGGTCCCGGGTTCGAGTCCCGGACCAGGACGAATTTTTCTTCAACTGCGAGGCTTTCTTTAGAGGAACCCGGTTGGGTTTCCATAGTAGCGAATTGCTACATTTGGGTGGAAGTCTCAGTTTCCTTTAATTACTTATCTCCACCTAGCGGATTTCCGCTGAACTATTACATCAAACACTTGCCTTTGCTTCGAGTTGTCGACAAATTCGACTTCGCCCTGCCATCTGCTAGCCGCCTGGTTAGCTCAGATGGTAGAGCGGCTGCCCCGGAAAGGCGGTGGTCCCGGGTTCGAGTCCCGGACCAGGACGAATTTTTCTTCAACTGCGAGGCTTTCTTTAGAGGAACCCGGTTGGGTTTCCATAGTAGCGAATTGCTACATTTGGGTGGAAGTCTCAGTTTCCTTTAATTACTTATCTCCACCTAGCGGATTTCCGCTGAACTATTACATCAAACACTTGTCTTTGCTTCGAGTTGTCGACAAATTCGACTTCGCCCTGCCATCTGCTAGCCG
Source organism: Dermacentor silvarum (assembly GCF_013339745.2). Taxonomy (NCBI): domain Eukaryota; kingdom Metazoa; phylum Arthropoda; class Arachnida; order Ixodida; family Ixodidae; genus Dermacentor; species Dermacentor silvarum. Next base: position 44,404,511 of record NC_051164.1, on the reverse strand, counting down.
CCTGGTTAGCTCAGATGGTAGAGCGGCTGCCCCGGAAAGGCGGTGGTCCCGGGTTCGAGTCCCGGACCAGGACGAATTTTTCTTCAACTGCGAGGCTTTCTTTAGAGGAACCCGGTTGGGTTTCCATAGTAGCGAATTGCTACATTTGGGTGGAAGTCTCAGTTTCCTTTAATTACTTATCTCCACCTAGCGGATTTCCGCTGAACTATTACATCATGAGCTTTGTTGAATTATTTTATCATGCAAGATCAAACTTTATTACAAATTTCACACAGTATTTACCAAATGCAGTTAGAGTATGAAGAATATACATAGTCTCAAATAGGATTGGCTGGGAGTTTTGCATGATAGTAAACATTGGCTAAGCAGGTTGCAAGAAACGGTGCATGCCCATGATGTAAACAATAGAAATGTTGAATCCTTGATTATCCAAACCAGCCGCCCACTGGCTATAGCAATAGATGTTGAGCTTGAGGTCGCGCGTTCTATTCTGAGTATGATGACCGTGTATTAATGGCGGTGAAATGCCAAACACGCATGGACTGAGATTTAGTTGCCTGATCAAGAATCTCATGCGATCAAAAGTATTCCAGAGACCCCCACTGCATGCGACGTGCCTCATACTCATATTGCGGTTCTGGCACCTAAAACTCATTCGCCTGATTGAGTGAGACGTCCTGAAGGTACTCGCAGCTTATGAGAGATAACTTAATAGAAACACCGGGTGAGTTTGCACAAGTGGCAGTATTCTAACCTGGACACGAACCGTGAGGCACGAGCGTTTTGAATTTTGCCTCGTAAGAATACAACCGTCGTGGCGTCATACTCAACAGTATCCACTTTGCGATCATAGCGGTCAGTATCACTATTGAACTAGTAAAAATTTGCATACTCACTTTCTTGCAGAATTCCACCATTTGTTTCGTTAGGTGGTCAAGCATTGAGCTGTTAATTTCTGGGTTTAAGAGTTTGATAGTGTTGTTTATTACCTCTCCAATATTCTTCACCGTTTTCACTTCTTCTTGAACGGTCATGGGCCCAATCTGAAAATTTTATCAGTAAGAAGGATATAGATAAAAATATTATGTAACTTAGAACCTTACTAAAACTAATTTTGAAATATAGGCATAAAGCAACTGATACTTGTTCCTACAGTACAGTTTTACTGATCTGTGGTTACACGTGTCATAATTTGTCATACATGTGTCGGACACGTGTCATTATCTTGTGTGATTTCTTCTATATTCAGCGCGTTATCACAACAGATTGCAGATTTTTGCCAATATGTCGAAGGCAACAGGATTGCGAAATTGCCCAGATATCACGGTAAAATAATTGCACAAATCAATAGATCAGTGTACGCTAAATAGCATGAGATATGACGATGGTATATTGATTAGTTATCACTATTTGTTTGTCAATCAGGCGTGCAGTTGCTGTGGTATATGGACATGCTGATATTTACTCAGCTTGCTGTCTTCGATCCCAATTTTCGACGAAACCAGATTACACGCCAAAGAACTAGTTTTCCTGCAACTACGTTTATATAATAGAATAAGCGGTGGCCATTGTCTTTCATACCTTAGCCCTGTGCGCAAAATGTTCGGTTAAAGCGATAGGCTTTCTTTGGCTACTTGGGTGAAATTTGCTGGTTGTCTCACATTGACACTGTTTCGATGGTTGTGTGACTGAGGATCATTCTAAGCAACACAATTTGTCTACTACCTTGGGTCCCTAAGCATGTGTTGGCTGCTGTGTGGCCGAGCAGACAGCATGGGTGGCTAGGTAATTGCCAAGGTGGACTTAGAGTGGCGGTGAAGGCTGGTTCCAAAAGCGGTGCCGGGCGCCTGCAGCATAGCCACAGGCTGGGGGGCAAAACACTCATATAAAGACATTTAAAACTACAAATTGGAATATTATGCATGAACAGAAAATGGCAAAATATTTTAGAATCTTGGTTTAGGAAAAAGCAAACAATTTTATCTAAACACTATTTCAAATTATTCTTTTTAGCACTCTTGCTGCGCCCCCCCCCCCCCCCCCCCCCTTTACGTGTGTGGGGTGCATTGGCAGCACGACCTTGCAGGCCTTGTTTCGGTTTCCGGCCACGGTGGCGGGAGCTTACCAAGCGATTTCTTATCGCCAACCGTCTGCTATGGCGCGCCTGGGAACGTGTATAGATGGACCTCGCTGGTTTCAAAATGCCCCTTTTGCGAAGTTTTTGCCGCCGTTTGGTAAGATTTGCACACCGATGCACTAGATTTCTTGCTCCTGTCGTTTCCTTCGGCGTGCGGCCGGTGCGAAGTCTTTTACCATGACTCAGCGAAACGACTCACCGAAAAACAATTACCAGTCAAAAACCACTGTAATGGGTTCTGGCCTGGTTTCTAAGTGAAATAAAGGCTAAGGAATGGTAGTAGAGGTCATAGTCATCAGCATGACTCTGCAAAAATGACAATGACGCAGCGAAAAAAGATTAACAATCGAAAAACAATTGAATGGGTTCGGATGTGCGACTAACTGAAGGAAAAGGCTAAAGGTGGATGGTCCAAGTCAGAGCCATGAGCATGACTAAAGCATATTAGGAGTTGCCTGATTGTTATATATATATAATTTTGCCAATCAACGTCGCGCAACGTACATTCCGAAGATGCTTACCAGCAAATAGCTTGCAAGAAAGCTGATATCCTACAGACAAATACAAATGCGCGTCCTCTTCCTGATATGAAGGGCTTCCAAACGCTTCCCCCCACCACCATTCGTCTGTAGACCCCTGAAGCAGGAGCCCAGTTGATTGCGAAATTCTGGGTTTAATCAATCAACGTTTACAGCGAAGCTCTGTACCTCTCGTTGGTATGCCTCTCTTTGGTCTCGGCATGTCACGCACATACTACCGCGCACGCCGCCGTTTCTATTGGCCTGGGATGTCCCGCTCAGTGCGCCGTTACGTTACGTGGGCTGAGTACCGCACTGAGCCCACGTTACGTGTGCTCAGTGCGCCGTTACGTTACACTGTTACGTGGGCGCCGATACGCGACCTTTGTCAGCGACGTAAAACGTCGTCTGTGCCGCCTGCAGGCCATCTTCAGCCTCTGGACATTCCGTACGAGCCTTTCCATCCGTCGGCCCCGATTTACTTGGTCCGTTTCCCCAATCCACCTCTGGAAACAAGTGGGTCTCCATTGCCACAGACTATGCGAAGCGGTTTGCCATTACGCGTGCGTGCACTTCCCACTAACTGTTCCACCGACGTTGCAGACTTCTTGCTGCATAATGTCATACTCCAGCATGGAGCTCCTAGGCAACTGCTCACTGGTCGGGGCAGACAGTTCCTGTCAAGAGTGATCGATGACATCCTAAGATCCTGCGCGACGCTACATAAACTGACTACGGCCTACCACCCACAGACCAATGGCTTGACAGAACTCCTGAACCGCACACTTACCGACATGTTAGCCATCTATGTGTCTGCCGACCACCACGACTGGGACGATGCACTACCCTTTGTGGCAGTCGCGTACAATACTTCAAGGCATGACACCGCTGGTTATTCGCCATTTTTTTCTCTTATACGGTCGAAGCCCTACATTACCCATGGAGACCCTGGTGCCTTCTGGGTCACCTTCATCTGAATATGCTAGAGAGACTATTGCACGTGCCGACCATGCACGTCAAGTTGCTCGCACTCGACTTTCTGAGTTCAAAATCCGCCAGCAGTCACGCTACAACAGTCACCACAGGAACACCCACTTTGTCCCTGGATCCCTCGTTCTTCTGTGATCCCCAGCATGACGTGAGGGATTATCCGAGAAACTGCTCTTCCAGTACGCCGGTTCATGTCCCGTGTGCCGCCAAGTGACTGATGTCTCTTATGAAGTCGTTCCACTACTGCCTTCGTCATCCTCTACTCATCCCCGCAAAGACATTGTACACGTTGTCCCTTTTAAGTCCTATCGTGCCCCAGGCACCCCGTAGTACCTTGTGTGCTAGTTTTATTTTTTTCATGCAGCCTCCGTTCACCTGCACCGAGTCGGGGCTTTTGCAGCCGGTGGGTAGTGCTATGAGTCAATCGTCCGGCGGACAAAGATGCTGAAGCGTAGAGCCGACAAGAAGAGAAAGAAGTGAAACTGTGGCCCACCATCCTTGTTGTTGCGGTCCCACTTTTAGTCTCCTTGTACATAGGGCAAAGAAACGCCCTTTTCTGTAAACTTCCCGGTAACAATATATATATATATATATAGTAGTAACTGGATTTTTCAATGGGCCAAGCGTATTCTTCTGATTTCCTATATATATATATATATAATCATATCATAAGAAGCCAACAAACATTGACCATTGACACCAAGGACAACATAGGGGAAATGACTTCTACTTACTAATTGAATTAAAGAAATGAGAACTTACTGGCAATGAAAACGGATGAAAAAAACTGTCCGCAGGTGGGGAACGAACCCACGACTTCGCATTACGTGTGCAATGCTCTCACCATTGAGCTACCGCGGATCCGTTTTCCCATCCACTTTCTGGGGTATTTATGTTTTGCAACTAGAACTAACTCCAGCAGTGTTAGCCAGCGCCACCACCCACAAACCATGGGGCGGATGTGGAGCATCCTTTCTGCCGCAGCCGTCACGGGCACGTGAACTTTATATATATATATATATATATATATATATATATATATATACTTAATGACGTCACTAGGCTTTCATATATAAAAGTGAGACCCATCTAACAACTCCTTGAGTTCATTCTAAGACTGGCATGGGTAGACCACGAAAATTAGACACCAAAATAACAGCGTGAATACAATGGTCGACTGTGTGCGGTGTTTATACACCTTCGCTGGACATTTACGTTTGCAGGCCGACACGGTGGCAATTTCATTGCTTGGAGTCACTCCTCCAATCCTACTTAATTGCGCCAACCAACCAGGCAGTTCTAAGTATTTAATTGCATGTCAATTAGTTGCTATACTTTTTTCTAAGAAGTCTGGATGACGTCCTCTTCGGATTCCACGTTGGGGTTCAAATCTTTTTTGCTATTCTTTCACGAATGAATACAGAAAGGGATCTGCAAACGTCGTCGCTGATGCTCTCTGTCGGCGCTGATGCTCTCTATCATTTTTCGGATCCCCACACCAGCAGTACATAGTCCAATGAGGAACAAATCGTCTGCCTACTTCTGCTGACTTGTGTGACGAAAAAGCAGTTCCAACCGGCAGTATCCGACGACGCCATTTTCAGGGAAGTGAAGCTGTATGTTGCTTTCTCATGGGCGTTTCCCAAATGCCTTCGCGAGAGTCTTGAACCTGATTTGGTGTGTGCGAAATCACCCCTTCGTGGTAAATGAGATGCTACTACGCGTACAGAAACTTGTCCTCTGCAGCCATCTTTTGCTGCGCAACCTACTGCTCACCCCAGTACTTAATGAACGATACCGCGACTCCGCGAACACATGTGGTGGTAAAGAAAGGACATGCAGGTAGATTCTGCTGTCAAGACATCCTATATATGCAAGAGATTGGACAAATGTAAAAAAAAAAACCTTTCCGGGATTTTTTGTACCAAAATAAGGATATGATTACAAGGTACGCCGCAATGCGATACTGCGGAATAATTTGGCCACCTGGAGGTCCTTAGAGTGTACCTAATGGACGGTACATTTGCGTTTTCGAATTTTCGCTTTCTTTCAAATGTGACCACCGTAACTTGGACTTGATTATGCGCCCGCAGGCTTAACAGTGCGACGCTAAAGGCATTATGCCATCCCAGGGGGTACTTGAGAAAGTATGAAGGTGTTTTAAGGTTATTCCAACGATATTATAAGTGATAATGGTGCACATTTCACTTCGCGAGAGGTTGTCTTCTTGCTGGAGCTACAGGAAATTAAGCTGGCACATTTATTTTTGTACCAGCCCCAGGCAAATGGTAAAATAGAGTGATTCGATCGCACTCTGAAGTCCTTTGTGTAGCTTGCTTTTCTTGAGGGTCAACCACAAAGGCCGGCAGTTACAGAATTATAAATGCACCTCGCATTCAACTACAGGGGCTAGTCCTTCCACTCATTTCAACAAAATATTGCAAAGAACCCGACTGGATGTTGTTGCTTACCCATAATTATCAGCAATTGTTAATGACTCGGCCGGGGATTTGTCCAAGTTGAGAGAGCACAGAAAGTGCCACCAACAATTAGAGAGCTTTATAATGACAAACAATGCGCTGAAGAGGAAACGGATGTGTCCGTAGGTAACTATTTCAGAGTCACGATACCAGGGTTTTTTTTAACAGACCAAAGAATGTCCTTAAAAAGCGGGGCCCTTCATCTTCTCTCCTACACAATGGAAGGACGTGGAATGCAACCAGGGTTTACGCGGTTCGGAAGCCCGGCCCAACTACAATTCTTAGCAGCAGCCAACCCTGTCTGAACATCGTGTGCAGCAGCCGATAAACAGGCTGCCATCAGCTCAGCACCACGATTTGAGTATTATTTTTGGAAGATTTCTGCTGGTGTTTAGGTATGTGTAATTATTACATTTCTGTATACCTCCGTACTCACAATTGTATATGTACACTCTGCCTTCTGTATGTATGTGTTTGTAGAAGATCATCTCTGGGTACATGCACAAACCTAATGCCAAAATGAGTGACACATTATTATAGCAATCTACACAACAAAGGAAATACTGGAGGAAATAGTGTAATGTTCTACTTTGGTTGAGCGCAGATTGGCAGTTGCCAACCTTGTGCATATAATGCGACGTGTCTTAAAAAAGAGCCGTTCATTTGTTTTGTGCTCATGCTAAAAGCATTGGCATTTATAGGTTTCATATAAATAATAAATAACTCACCGTCATAGCGTAAGGATATGCGGGGTCGCTGGCATGTATTTTCATATTTGTAACGCGCAAATCGAGAATTGAAGAAATGCTCATATGCTGAAGTAAATCTGAACAATTACTGGAGTTGAAGACGTTTTCCTCGGGGAGAATCGGCCAGGCATTAAATCCAGATCCATCCAGCACTTTCTTCAAATCAGCACTGCTATCTGGAAGTGCTATATATAAAATGATCCAGTGAATCACAAGAAAAAAAAATTAATGTGAAATAACCATGATGTTTCCTATAAAATTATGCTGCCTTCCTAATTTTGCCTCCAACATAATTACCTAAAAGTTGCATTGATCGCAAAGCACACAGGCTACGCACTCCTCTTGTTGTTTCACACCTTAGACGAAGATAAACTAAGTATAGTGTAAGAGAGCTGAAATAACAATTAAACAGCGTATAATAGCAGATGCAGACCTTTTGGATAACATCGGCGGAAGCTCTGCCTAATTGTACAAGGTGATAAGCAGCGAAGCTTTTCAAATTTTCAGAACCTTGTTTCTTTTCATTCTGCTCCACAATAATAAACACGAAACATCGCAGTACTACAAATTTTACCCTACGAACGCATTACGCTATTAAGACGAAAGACGTGATAATAATTCGTTATCTTGTTTTTATGTAAAAAAGCATTTTCCAGGATTCTGATACTAATGGTATGCATGCTTAAAACAGCAACAGACATCATCTGTTGACGTCAAAACACCATAAAAACATTTTTTTGCGTATTGAAGGCACGTGAAATGTAAGTACTTGACTGATAATATCGCAACGTCAAAATCAGCACATAAAGCATATTTTGTTTGTGTTTAGTGGCTAAGTCTTTTAGTGAATCATTGCTGCCGAAACAAAAATGTTAGGTACTTAGCATTTCGTCTGGCAACTTTTCCGGTGCAGTATCACTGGTCCTGAGGTGCACAAGAGCCAAGCTCAGGGGACGTACATATTCTGCGACATTTTCGGCGACTACATGGCGTCGGCGACAGTATCGCCGCCAGGCGCGCGCTGATTGGCTGGCTGAACAGGATCAGATGAATTGATTGATTGCTTCAGCCCTACGTCACGCGGAGGTGATAATATCGCCGAGGCGATCGTCGCAGAGTACGTCCGCAGCTGTTGCTTGAGAAACAGTGATGGAATTTTGAAGGGCGGTCGTTGATAATTACGAAATTACAGTGCCCATATTATGAATCTATGTCATGTGAAGATTATCACATGTAGATTTGCTTACTCATTAGTGTTAGATGTACTTACTTAAAGTGTTAAATGTGCACACTGCTTGTAAGGAGTGTGCTTACAAAGTTGGGGCTTCTATAGAAACTGAGTACGTGGAGTATAGCCGTGTAGTGCATGTTGAGCCGACGCGGCAGGAGTCCGAAAAGAAGGCACTCCAGGATAAACTCTGCAGTGCATCGTGTCTTACAAAAGAGTTACGGCGATACAAAAACGGGCTATCCTTCAACGCATCACTGGGAACAATTTAAATCTCTACTATTTAGAGGCCCTATTATTTTTACCTGCACCCACCGCCATGTTCCGCACCTTGCTATTTGACAGTGCATGTCCTAATTTTTCACCCACCAAGTAACAATTGTAGCAAGAAGTGGTAATGGAAGCTAAAGTATTGGAGCCAGAAAGGAATCCAAATAAGACATATTGCCAGCGTTCCGTATCTTCACGGTGTGTCCCGTTGTCTAAAAAAGATGAGGAAGAGGTAATGGTGTGACGTGGTGTTTTCGGCGAAGAAGCTTGGCAAGAAGCACGGCTGTGCCACAGGCGTTGTATGTCACGTTCCGCTATACAGGGTGTTTCAGCAACACTTTCAAAATTTATTTAAGGTTGCCTGTGGCAGATAGCCCAATTCTAGTTAATGAGCTGGTCTAATCGAAGAGGCGGTCATTACTTGCACAAAAAATTGAAATGCTGAATCGACTAATTAACAAAAATTTTGTAATTAAGTTTTTAACTAATTACCTGATGGCACATATTGCAATTTACAAATTGTAGCCGTGAAGCTCGCAAGACTGATCCACTTAGAAATAATTCTCAGGATGACACTAGTTTCGAGATAATAATTCCCGAACTTTGCGGAGAAATGCATTGGCGTTTCAGTTAATTTTGAGCTTCAATGCAAAAAGCGACGTTTTGTTAAGAACCTAATTGGAACGCTAATGCATTTCATCGCAAAGCTCGGGAATTAATATCTCGAAACTGGTGTCATCTCGAGAATCCGTCCCACGTGGATCCGCCTGGCGAACTCCACGGCTACAATTTGTAAATTGAAATATGGGCCATCAGGTAAGTAGTTAAAAACTTAATTAGTGAATTTCTGTTAATTATTCGATTATGCATTTCAATTTCTTGTGGAAGTAATGTCCGCCTGTTCGAGTAGACCAGCTCATGAACTAGAATTGTGCTATCTGCCGCAGGCAATCTTTAAGAATTTTTGTAGTGAACTGTTGTAGTGATCGAGCCAATCGTCCACGTCGTCACCGCGGAGGCCGGCAAAGGCGGGAGGATCGCGGTGTGTGGCGTTCACCGTCCAGGTAGGCCCAGCTGGCTGAACAGAGGTGGTAGCAGCACTGGTGGATGGGTTGGTTTCTTCCATCACCCTGGTAGGCGAGAGCAAACGACGACCGAACCGGAGCTCCAGGGAAATCGGGAAAGTAAGAGGACGTGGGAATCGAAGCACGCTCCACCACTTGTGAGACGTTGACCGATGCGATGCCTTTGTTTCCGAGCAGTCGCCCGAGTCAGAGACGAAGCACCGCACGAGACAAAAGATGATGATGAGTCGTATGTACAGATGACGACGACCATATGCACAAATAGCGCTCACACAAGATGATGAGTCGTTTGTACAGATGACGACGACGATATGCGCAAAATGCGCTCACAATATATATATATATATATATATATATATATATATATATATATTCAATGCTTAATCGTATTGGAGAAAAACATTTACCGACTATCGGCCCCAGTTACACCTCAATCATAGATGTAGCACTTGAACAGACGACCAACATGTCTTCCAGACGTGTATCGTATTCATTGTATGTTTGCCTTCCGCTGCAATGTTCACCGTTGGTTGCTGCTGAAGATATCTTGGTTCTGGTAGAAGTGTCAAGGATCTGTGGTAGCCGTACCTCGAGACGACCTGAAATATTCTCCAGAACACGCTTGATCCCACTTTATTCCAACGTAGTCCTCGAATCATCGGTTATTCCATCATCAACACCATTGGAAACTGATGCCACATTCGACGCATGTAGCAAATTATTCGACCCATGAATTCATGTGTTCCGTGATTGCGCCGAACACGTTTCGACTTTCTTTGGAACGATTGCTTCGCTTGGTAAGAACAGCGCTGACCATTATAGTGAAGAATTTCCACCGTGTTCGGCATCAGCATGGTGTTACCTACATGCTAATGTATAGCTTGAAAAATATCACCGGGATCCTTTCGCTCGAGAATCCGTTAGCGCCTATGTTGGGTTAATCATAAGGCCGAGTTACATTTGACCTGGGAACGTCACGTATAGCTGCCACTGCAATTATGGGTAGCCAAGTAAACTACGTGAAGCGAAGACAATATACCTCCGCTCGAAATCTGCACCACTTCCATATCCTTCGCCGCTGCGCAATGCATGTGTCGTCAACACGTTTCTCGTCCACTTTTACACTTTTTGTCCGCTCTTCGATGTTTACAGTGTAATGGCATCACAGCATCCAGCCAACCTGTAGACTATTTCGCAGTGCGTTTATTCATGCATTTACCGCTGACCGTCTCGCGTTTGCGGGAAAAGTGCTCCTATTCGTCATTTCTGTGTACTCTGTTGTTGTTTTCAGCAATAAAATAATTTTGTTGCGTATTGTAGAGGAAAGTTTCGTTTCATATTGGTGCTTTAAGATTTGAAAAAGTTTGATGACTTTGAATGATATCACTCTAAGACAGGCGAAATTATCTTGGAATACATGCATTCTGGCGCAGAACTTATTTGTTCAGTGCACTACACTTACAGTGCTGGAACCACGTGAAACACTGCCTTTAGGTAACCACTTGTCTTTAAGCGAAACTTGAACAGCAGATGACAGAGCGCCAATTATAATTTTACAGACAGCAGTGTTTCCGCCCATTTCTAACTCTTTAACTGGCAAGATCAAAAAGACTTGACCTAGAATGGTTTTATTGCTTCAGTTCCTCTATACTTTGGTCAAATATTTACCAATTGAAATAATAAACGGTCTCTCTAAAAACTAAGCAACAGTAGGCCAAATTTATTCTTGACCAGGTGGTGACATATAAATGCAAGGCCCTAAAACTGATCCCTAGCACTTGTTTTGGCAAGGGTAATGTGTGTTCTTAAAATGTTAAGAAATTGGAGATTGTCTAAAAACGAAAAAAAAATCGCATTGGCGAGAATATCACCCTCACGTGTGCTAAGGAGATAACAACGAAGCCTTCATATTTTGTGACCAACACATATGCTGCTGCTCACGCTCGACATTTTGTTGAATACCACTGTTGAACAGGTACATAAATAAACGTAAATTAAAGCACAGACAAATATATGGATTTGTGCACTTCTTGCAGATAGTTTTGTTAGTTCAACAATATTGTTGAGCTGCCAGTTAAAGGCTTAACTAGAGGTGTAGGTGAAACGAGGAATTGCGGTTAAGTTGGCTCTAGAGCTTTAAGAACATATGCGTTGTCTTGTGAATGTACCCTTGTAGCGTATTTAAATCTGTGATGTCCCACTTTGGCCACAAGTAATGTGGCTGCTAACATTCCTGCTTTGATGTTTCAATACAGTAAAACGCGAATGAAATGAGCACGTTTATACGCAGTAATGGTTTGATAGATCACGTAATTTCATTTACCAAAACCCGCCTGCAAGGCAAGCCCTCTTGAGCGATGCCTTCATTATATGCGCATTTCCTTTCTCCAGTGGAAAACAGAGGTCAGAGACTTTTTATTTGATAATAGACTATGAGTGTAGGCGCTAGTTTTGCCGGTGCCTTCTACTACTTCCTAGCATCTTTAAACATTGTTTTCTCGATGACTCGATAATGTGTCGACATGCTTCAGTGAACTTTTCTCAGCGTTGGCACAATTAGGCCAAATATCAACCTTCTCAAATATCCCACGAACAATTCCACAAACACGCGACATCATCTAAAAAAGAAGACTGAGTGAGAACATCAAAAGTGCCGTAGCCACCAGAATCTAAAAAAAAAAAATGCCTGGATGTTGCGTACGCTACACTCAAGTGGTTACGTTGGCAGCGAACGCCTCGAATGTGACATATCCGACAACTGGGCCTGAGGGTAAAATGATCAAAAATAAATATGCATTATCCAGATTGTGTTGAGACAGTTATTTTACCTATGTATCGGCCAGTAAGATTTCCGGTAATGATTTTGAACACTTCTACCAGGTTGGCAAATTCAGCTGAAATATTGCTGCACACTTATGAAACTGGTAATAAATCTTTGCTAATAAAAACCATTGATCTCAGTGTAGTGTGATGTGATGCAGTCAGCCTTGTACATCGGTGTTTTGCGCTGCCTTTTGCAGGCAATGTAATATTTCATTTGGTTGACGGAAAAGAAAACATGCATTCAAAAGCTCGACCCTCACGTGATTATCCAACTTCAACAGTAACAATGCTTGTTACCGCTGAAGCAAATACTTTCAGGGATAATAGATGTGTAGCTGCAGACAGCGGAAAAATTAAGATAAATTACTCATTAAACACAGGCTGCGAAACCTGGTTGATAACGCAACTTACCTAAACATGCATTATACATGATTACCACCTTGTCGATTGCGGTTTGGTTAGTCTCAACCAGGGTTCGGTTTCCAAGAATATCTGTGAACAAAGGTGTATTGGCGTTTTCAGTATACTTTACCTGCTCATCAATGTGGCATAGTCTAAAAATGTTTGTTGCCACTGAAGCAGGTAGTTCCAAGAATAATAGATGTGGTACTGTAGACAGCGGAAAAATTGTTACATTACTAAACAAACAGAGGCTACAAAACCTGTTTGCAAACTTCAGCGTGTATCGACGACGACTGCGCACCCACCGCAACAAGAGCTTTTTCAAGGTTAAACTCAAGAAGGCATCCTAATAGAAGCTTTTTCTTAAAATAAAGCTTGCTCATTTAATTAAATGAAGGATACGTACGTGCACTCTAGGGAAGACAGCAGGGTAAAACAGGTGAAGTATTACACTGGTGTACGGTCAATGGGCTGGCAATGACACGGAAAAGTGACGGAAAGCAAATGCAAGAGGCCACTTTCTACAGCTAAACATTATCACGCTTACCGCAATATGCCCATTGTTATTGCGATTGTAAGGTTGCAGTTGTACTATTTTAGATTTCTAAACTTTTATTCTCTGTATATGCATTTTTTGAACTACATTAGGACAACACTGTAGAAGATGTACTGTAAAAATTCTGATCTATATTTTATGGTCGCAAACTAAGAAGGTGCTAGAGTTCTTGTTGATCAAACTTGAACCTTGATTTAATGGTATTATCATGTCTCAGTATTTGACACAAACACCCAAGAAATTACTTTATATCTAGATCCCATGCCTAGTGAGCCCATAAATCACTCAGTTATACGAGGGTGCATTTGAAACTTGATTCAAGTGTTAAACGATGATTGGCGTGAGTTCAAATAGGAAGAATGACTTACAGCTTAGCATTTCCGGAATATCTTTACGAATCTCCTGATAAACATCATAGCTGCCCGCACCACTTGGAAGAGGATGAGTGCTTTCCCACCGGCCGCATACGTATGAATAGAAATCCGTGCAAGGATCAATGGAGGTGTTAAGTGAGTCATTTATTAGTTTGGCTGTAAGGCAACAACATTAATCGTGATAATTACTCAAACGCACCCTTCGAAAATTCTTTCATAACATTTTGACGCAATGACATATGTCGCTGATGCACTGAACACAAACACACAAAACGTTTTACGGACGTCTGTGACCAGCAAAATTAAACTGCATCCATTCAAGACGTCCACAAAACGTCATGTTGCCCACGGCTACAAATGTTGTGGGAGATGGGCAAAATATGTATTGCCAAAGCGTTGTATGTCTACATCGACCTAACCATATTGGTTTTCTTCGGCAAATAAAGACATGAATTTATATAAGGCATCTGCAAAATGTCGTCATATATGTTTAGAAAACGTTTTGCAAGAATCGTAAATATATAAAGTGCGCCTGCGGATCCTTTTTGAATGATGATATATAATATTACATTTTGGGGCTTTTGTCAGCTTCATACAGTAATTACATATCTACCACCCAAAATGTCCACACAGACTGTAGCGAAATAAAACGCGGGTTCTGGTCTTTTACATTTCCTCCTCATTTATCCTTCTAGAGAGGTGAACATCACCACTAGGGGGGTGGGGGAGGATGCTTATGTTTGCTCTGGGTGGCCTGTCAGAGGCTCTAGCTATGCTTATTATAAAGCTTGTTGGGCAAGCTGTCACATGCTTCATAAAAGGAAAAAGACGCGAACACCAAGGAAAAGACAGGCGAAAGTAAAGAGCGTCACTCGTAAATAACTTCATTCCTAGAAAACGCCGTAATATATAGCCAAGCCGCAAATCTGTGGCGCGGTTCCGCGCATCAAACCACTCTAGATCGGTCAATATCAAGACACGTGCTCAATCTTATCTTGATCAGTAGCAAAACATCATAGCGTATCATCGAAACGTCAAGACGTGTCTTGATAAATATCAAGACGCTCCCTTTCATTTTGCCTATTTACAGCGAAGCTGTCAAGAGCTAGTTCCCCCAGAATCGTGTCGCGTGTTGAAAAAACTATCATCAGTATTTCAGCTCCATGTGCATGGCGGTTTCCCGCCAGTTGTGCCTTACAACAGGCGTCAAAATGCATGACTAACATGACTGATAGGTAATGACATTTAATAGCATCACATGCTCGTCAGTTATGTCACGATTAACGACATTAAAATCACGTGTGAAGCATACCCGCATATCCAATGCGGGTATGAGCCAGGGAAAAGGAAAAAAAGAAGGAAGGAAGGAAGGACGAAAACAAGTAAAGAAAGAAAGAAATAGAGAAAGAAAGGAAGAAAGAAGGTAACAAATCATGCGTGGCTCATACCCGCGTTGGGTATGTGGGTGTGAGCCGCCGAGAGCACGAGCGGGAGAGATTTTACATGATCCGGACGCTGCCGTGCAGTGTGGCTGTGGCTAGCGCATACCCTGGCGAAAACAAGACGTCGGTGTCCTTGCTCTTTGACGAACATGGCGAAGACGCTCAATAAAACCAATAATGAAAATATATTATTTCATTATATCAATATTCACTGCAGCAGACCCACCGTAGACACACCTTCACTCGCGTCCATCTTCACAGAAGTGGAAGGGCTCTGAACTTTTATTGGTGTTTAGCGTCTTTTTCGTTGTATGAAGTCTATACATATGTCAAACGATCGTAAAGACAGCATTAAACTTGAATGGCAAACCGCACATTGGCAGGAACCAAATTCTCTACAGTATTTAAGGATTTAGTGATGTTAGCACAAAATAATTGAAGCCCTAAAATAAAACAAAATTATGCAGATCCAACGCACATGTCAAAATCTGTGTAACGCGAAGCTTTCATGAAGTGGTTAATCAAATGTTATAAACTTATCCATTTGGGTACATTGCCTTTGGCGCTCATCCGCTCCCGCTCATCCGCGCTGCGCAACGTGACAAACTTTATATTGCTATACATTTCATCACATCTTCTTGTTTATTTTCAGTTCATCTGCCACTTTTTGGTCGATCACCCTTAGTGGGTTATTGATCATCCACCCTTAGTGGATGACCAAACTATGATCACCATACTATGGATATCTTAACCATCGTCATCAACTTGCGGACACTCCTCGTTCCCGATCTGTAGGTATTCCGCAGTACATGAACGGCAATCGTCATTAACAAGCAGCGATTCTCTCAAAGACGTATTTGTTGGCGCGATATGTACCCCCCGGTTTTAGTCCAAACCGTCGTTGTGAGTCTGTGTCATTGTATCGAAATTATCATCATAATGAACATGCGCACACGGTCTTTGACTGATCCTCTTTTGTAGCTGTGTTTCACAGTATAGAATTTAGAATGGTAATGAACTCGTGGACGCGCTTCTTGGCTAATGTATCATTGTGGTTATATGACTTAGTATGCAAATTACAATCATCAACACGCGGTGGACATCTCAAAGAGATAGCTCACGTTGTCACAATATATACGGGCATAATGTTGGGCAATCGCCTATTGTGGGCATGTTTAACTGTACCGCCCACGTCCTGGGTGCGCGTCAATGCAAGCAAATAATCAACATTTTAAACACGTACAACGCTTCATGGCCCATCCCTTCGCTTTGTCTTTCAGCAGATAACCAGGGTTTATATAGCAACCTAGTAGTCACTAAAGGAAATGAAAGCAAAACGAAGACGGCACAACTAGCAACCCGGAATGAGCACCTGTAGGATGAAGTTGGCTTAAAGAAACAGCGGGAAGTCTGCTCAATTAGGATTTATTTCGTTGGTTGAAATAAGGAAGGTCAAGCTGAGGCGGACTATGTAACGAAATATGCTGACGCCAAATTATATCCTGCGAGTTTCAATAGTGAAATTTTCGTACAGTACACGAATAAAAGCGAAAAAAAACCCAATGAATATCGAATCGAACATCGAGTATTTTTACGTTTCCAAAACACCATGGAGGATATAGATTGTGTGCAGTCCGTTTGGCAACGAAATCTTATTTGATGTATTTACACATACAACTAGATATCAGCCCAACTAAGCTGCTTGAAGAATTAGAAGCAACTAGTTTGAATTGGAAACAGCAGTAATGAAACGAGTGAGCAGCATATCCCCAGGTAAAAGTCCATTGCTCTTTTTGTTGAGAGAGATAACCTTTATACTAAAAATGCGCCTATTATACTAATTGTTTTATAGGGAGACACAAAATATTACCCTTCAATTTAGTGTAGAAGCTGCCCTAATGCGAGCATTCCTATCATAGCCCCCATATTATTGAGCAGATCCTACCCGGTACGTGTGGTCACTAAAGAAAAGGTATTCTTTTGCAATATTCCCAGCTTTTTTGCAGCATAATTATCTTTACCAGTCCACACTAGCGTCGTTCTCTCATCTTCGAGGCACCTGTACGAGCTGTACCTCACATATTCGACAACCTCGAATAGAGAATTCTCGAATCTAATGCCAATCAGGAAAAGATACATTCGTACACCACTAGTCCTACGATCTATATTCTGTTGTGCCTCAGCCATATTTGTTGGCACGACTCTCCTAAATAACTTGCAAAAAGAAGCCTTTTCACCACCACAGTTTGCTACGCATTGCCATGAAAATGTGACGCAGGACTCGTTGACGTGTTTCCAGCTAATTTTCCAATAACCTAAACATAAATACGGCGCCTTGAGTAGATGATTCGTTTCCCACAATTTTCTATACGTTAGGGAAGGGTTGAGAACTAGTAACTCAATTTGGCAAAGATTGGCTACAAGAGCAATCAACATTCGTGTGATCATCCTAATGCCCTTTCTTCTGGTCATCCGAGCTAATCCAGATTACCAAGGTTGGAGGATCAAGCTTCTCAAATTTATCACCCCGTCTTTCCTCTATATGTGGGTAGGCAAGCGTCGTAAGGGCAATGGATACTTCATAGTGCACGGTGAGCAGACCCTCAGAGGTACTCCTGTTTGCTTAACCTCTAATGAACTTGGGGACATGACAGAGGCCAACCACTCTGCTCTGTCAGTGGTCGAAACAATCAAGTATGTTTGGTTGTGGTATACGTGGTCAATCGGTGCACTAATATTTTTCACGAGACTATTTGCGATTAGCAAACTATACGCAGAAGTAAATCTTTTCATAAAGATACAGCCACTTTTATTATTCCTTGTCGACATAAATTGTTTTAATCTAACTTTTGGTACGAAATCAAGATACAAAGCAAACAAACAAGAATTTAGCTCATTGATTTGCAAAACATAAATTATTTATTGCTGTATTCAGCATTAGCGCAATTCGCGGTGCATGGAAGCCAGTAATGCATGCGAAAAAGCACATGTACTGCTGTTTTTTTTATTGGTTTAAACAAATCGTAGGTGCAAGAATAAATGATGATTGATAATGCCTTATTACGCAAGGACATGTAGGTGCAAGATTAATGAATTATTATGCAATACCCAGCACATTAGTGTGGCGTGCATAAAATTCGAATTATATCGGCATCTCCACTCGACTTGCAAGAAAAACGTGAAAGCGCAAGCGAGCTCTGAGCAGGAGTTCGGCATTCTGAATGGATAAAGCGTTTGTACAAGAATAACTTGAAATTGACCAGTTGAATCTAATGCGTTTACCGCGAGCGCTTGAGCGGTCATGAATGCGAAGAGTTCAATGTATCATAATGAAATCGCTACTTTCAGGAAGAATGAGCTTGATTGGTGCATGCTTCAGCGATAGCGCAATGTATTCGTGGCATTAAGCTGCAGTAACAGAAATATACAAAAACTCGCTTCTTCCACTGTGTTGGGTAAAACGCCGAGATATTGGTTTGTTTCCAACTTCGTCAATCAATAGAATGAGTTGGACCAGAACAAATTATTACACAATATGCAAAGGTACGTTACCTCTTTGAATACACTCTGACGAGTTGCAGACTAGAAACGTATCTGGAAATACAAGAAATATGTATAGTCCAGGTGCAGGCGACAAAAATTGGCTCACCGCGAACAGTGTATTCCATACTGAAAATGACATTGCGGATCTTGTTATTAATCTCAAAGCCTCTATGATTATTATACTCAAATGCAAGAACTGCTGAGCATGAAAATTATCGTCTACGCCAATGTTTTTTTTCTGTACAAAGATTTGTATTGCGCCGAAAGCTTTTGCAGTGAATAAGTAGTGTCATAAATCAGGTCTATCTCCTTGCTTGCGCGTGGTCGTTGCTGCGATGATACTGAAAACATGTTCAACTCCCTTCTTGCAAAAGAAATTCAGTACGAGACTACCGATCCTCCGAAATATAAAGAGGCTTTGCAATAAATGTAATTATTTTGTATCTTTTGCGCAGCTCAGTATTCAGTGACAAAGTTGACATTAGACGGTGCACGAATTTTATGTCATATCGGAAAACAAGGGCATTTATGAACGCGTCTTTACATACACGTACATATTGTCACGAGCGGCGATCCTGTGGTCGGTGCTTGGACGATGACGACGACAACCGTGTGGCTTTCTGGTGTGCACCCGCTCGTCTTACTATTGCTGTAGCGTTGTGCGCCTTACCTTGTAAATATATGCATTTTATATACTATCTCCACGTAACAATATTCACGCGTGTGTGCAACAGACCTTTAGCCCATTGCTATCATCTTTTTAGCCCACGGGTGTTTCGGTATGATTGCGTATACAACACGACGTGAACGACATTGTTTTCTTGCAGCTAAAGCAAAGGTGCATTTCAGTGCTAATGAATCTATGTGGCTGAAATTCTTCTCACGAAAATACATTGTCCCTAATCGTGAAAGATTTTGCGGTTAGCGCTGAAGATACTGCATCCCAGTCTTGCTTGAAACTAACAGAAGGATTCATTCAAAAGGAAGTCTGATGCACAGCTTCGTAAACTTACCACTGTCTGTATCATATGCAGTTGCTAAAGCAGGTAACCAAATCCACACACTTATTAGAATTGTCTTGAAATTCATTGCTTGGATGGTAAAATACTCCGTGGTTTGAAGGCTGCAAAAGACTGAAAATTCGGATGTATTGTTTAACAAAAAGCCCCTACTTTCAAACTTTATGCCAAAACTGTTATGCAGGAACTGTTATCGCTAACGCTTCACGCAATAAAGTCCTCCACTCTTAAATGGCATGTCAACCATAGTCGATGCCGAATGGAGGCAAGATCGACGTACAGCCTCCCGCATTTTTAAATATATCGCGCTAGAACACTATAAAACGGTCATGCGTCGTCCTGATGGGAACATTGTATTAGACGACTCTTGCACAGGAGAGTGCTTAGTGTGCGTGAGAGTACTTCTGCTGGTCTGGCTGATTATGGCCGCTTAAAGGCGTTAAAATGACGCGTGATGGACGCTCGCGCGATATAGCTAAAAATGCGGGAGGCTGCACATGGTATATGCACACCTGTGAACCTGGGGATTGTGAAGAAGAAGGGGGGTTGAGGGAGAGACTCCGGCAAGAAAAAACGATCGCGTTGTTTCATTAGGACACAGCACTGCCAAAAACAGCACAGAATAATTGTTAGTACCGCAATTAGCGCTCGTACTTTACCAGGAGACCAGGCGTGCGCGGTTATAATTAACGAACACGTACTATGCCCGTGACATTGGCCCCTTTCTATTCCTAACGTGTTACATTGGCATACTGGGAAGGAGAGTGGCATAGGTGACGTAAGAAATACCGGCTATTATGCAACGCATGTTAGACTGTTTGACTCACGCGCAATCCTCCACGCATGTATCAATCTAAAGCGAAGTGAGCTACGCCTACACTGCATACATACTAATGGATTCGACTAAAATGTAACTTGGGCTATGTACCTAGCGCGTAATAACATTATGATTTTTTTGCGTTGGGGCTCGGTGCAGTTATTCCGAAGATTTCTGGCCGTGTCCATACGTTCGCAAAAATTGGTCAGAAATTGGAAGCCTCATGGACAAATCTGTAGAGTTGGCAAGTCTGTATATGTATGTTTATGTGCTTAAAGTAAACCATTATATTGATGCAATGTTGCACAATTGCACTGTGTTTTTTCATTACTTTCATGCATTTCGCATTTAGATGGAGACGAAATGCACAAACGTCCGTGTGCTTGCGATGTAGTGCACGTTAAAGAACCCCTGGTGGTCCAAATTATTCCGGAGCCCTCCACTGCGGCGTGCCTTCATAATCAGAGCTGATTTTGGCACGTAAAATCCCAGAAAGAAGAGGAAGAATTATTTGTTCCACTTTCCCAAATTATATTTTGCCTGCACTATCTATTTCTTTCATGCATGCCATTCATTTTCGTTGCATTTTGCTACTCGCACGTTCATCAACGTTGTCTTCTGAGGCGTCAACTTTGATTGACAGGCTTTTTGTTTTTCACAAGGAAGCGAGGTGGGCCGATGCTGCAGATAATGGAGTGTTTGGTTTAATGTGGTTCATTTACGACTATACTGGCGCAATTAGGCCCGTACCGCATATTTAAGATAGGGAGGAAGACGACGAAGCTGCTGCTAATCTGTCTGAGTAGCTCTGCCTACATTTATCGTTATTATCGTTATTTTCTGGCAATCTTACTGGTCAGAACTGTTCATCACGTCGGTCGACTCGAAAAGGTACCTTCCGTATCGGAGACCGACGGGTGCTGCGCCACCCACCGCCTCACAAGGTGCTACGAAACAAGCTGGCACCGACGAGCACTCCGCCATGACCTCCCAAGGGGTGACACCGGGTCAGAAACGCCAGCTGGTTTGTACAAGCCAGCCTGACTGCAAGCGGCAAGACACTGGTGAATCTGAAGACGAGTCAACAATCATCGAGGACGACAACGTGATGAACCGTTCAGACCTCGACATGGAGGAGGGTGGTTTCCGAGTTGTGCGCCATCGCAAAGACAGGGCGGAGGGCATTCCAGTGTGAGTCACTGCAGCATCCGAAAGAGCTGATTTAAGGAAGTGAACCCTATTGTCCTGTATTCTGAGCTTGAAACGATTCTCGGTGGAGCACCAATGAAGAGCTACTTCACAGCACAGGCAGCATTGCTCTTAGATGTAGAGGCAGAAGGACAAGCCAACATCCTTCTAGAGACCAAGAATATCGGCGGCATAGCCATATCTGCCCGTGTCCCACACAGTTATATGAAAAACACGTGCATTGTTAGAGGAGTCCCAAAATGGTACTCGGATGAAGAGTGGCTCACCTTCCGGAGAACTCAGGGAGTATTTCATGCAAGAAGAATCATCCGTCGGGTCCAAACCTCGTCATCTGAATGGGAGTCAAGGCGCACTAACTCGGTGGTTCTCACAGTTTGCTCCTAAATTCTGAACGCCCAGAGAAGATCAACCTTGTTTTCACCAGACACGAACTTGTCGACTACATGGAGACACCACCACGCTGTTTTAAGTGTCAGCGCTTCGGACATATCGCTGAGTACTGTCGTAGGGAACAGAGGTACAAGCGCTGTGGGGGACCTCATGATGTTAAGACGTGTGCAAGTAAAGAAAACTCTGTGCGTGCAAACTGCGGCGGCGACCATCCTGCTAGCTACGGTGGATGTCCTGCGCGGACAGCTGCTCAACGCAGAAATAAGATGTTTGTTTTGGGTCCAAAGAATGCAAGCGCACCTATCGAACACGAAGAAGACACTCAGCGCGCTACAACTAACTGCTTTGGAAAGAGAGTACGCTTCTCATTTCCCGCGTCTCACACCGATAAACGAAGTTATTGAGCAAACGCCAACGATCACCACCGCTGCAGAATACCTGGTCCAAAAGAGTCCGAAAAGCGCACCTATGCAGCCGCAGTGAACCGACCTCAAGCACCACTTGGAATCAGTGAGCTGGAAAACTGCCAGCATGTAATACGCGCTTTGTTCACGGCACTACGTTCCCACGTCGCGAAGATGCCTGCGAGTTCAACGAAGGATAGGCTGAAGCAGTGCTGGCTGTTGAGTCAGTAATACTGTGCTCTACTTCCACATACCCTCAGTAACATAATGACAATTTCTCGCCCACTTGGCCCATTCCATCGTCCAAAAGTGCCCTTAATAATGCAATGGAACTGCGCCGGTATTCAACAGCGTCTGTGTGAACTTAGCATTTTCCTTAGAGACATACCTATACCAATTCTAGCCCTCTCGGAGGCTGGTCTCCCTAATGGAAGGTCGATCCCAGGGTACATTAGACATGGAAATACTGAGTATACCGTCATTTGCTAATGGAAGTGTGATTATATACATCAGGCGAGTAATACCTCACGTCGCCTTACCAGTGCAAGACCTTTGTTCTAACCTACTAGGAGGTCACCGCTGTGCAAGTGCGCCTAGGAAACCGAAAACTCAGTGTTGTGTCGCTGTATATAAGTCCACGCAGGAAGGTCTCCATGGAGGCGTTTATACAGGAGCTTTGCATTCATTGCCACTCTCCTAGAATAATCTGTGGCGATTTTAACGCACATCATTCGCTTTGGGGAGATAATATTGCTGATTTCCGAGGCAAGGAACTTGTCGCAGCCGCGGATGCTGCTGACTTATGTATCGCGAACGATGGTAAACCGACTTTCTTCAGAACACCAGATTCATGGAGTGCCATAGACCTCGTGATCCATTCTACAGACCTTTGCGTATCGTCGACAACGGCCCCAGACAGCATGGGCAGCGACCATATTCCGATCTTCACCAACATCACCGGATTTCACACTGCTGGTCGACAATTCTGTGCTGTGACACGCTGGGACACATACAGAGAAGCGTTGCATGAATCCCCTGGTGAGCTGTTCGCAGATATGCTGCGGAGCAAGAGTGTGGCTACCTCAATGTTGAAACTGCCAGATCATTTCCCTACTCCTGATTTGAAACTAAAGAACCTCTGCGCAGCGCTTAGGAGAGCGGAGCGGAAACTAATGAGAAAAACGGGAAATCCCTCTGCAAAAACTGAATACAACAGGATAAACGCTGTCATCCGTCGTCACACAAAAAGGTTAAGACGAGTTCAGTGGGCTGCTTTCTGTGAGCGCTTATCGGCGTTCGCTCTCATGACAAGGATATGAGGAGTAATGAATAGCCTGTCCGGAATGATTCGCCCGCACAGGCCATTGAAGCACTTCCTTTAAAGCAAGGAAAAGATTTGCAAACCCTTGCAGAAGATTTTGCAGACGTATACACATCTGGCAGATCAGCAGGAGTATCGAACCCTCTGTTGTCTCAAGCATTCCATACCATGGATACGCCATTCACTTTCCGTGAGTTGGATTTGGCGCTTAGCAAATTAAGAAGACGCTGTGCTGTGGGTCCTGATTCGATCAGCAATCAGCTGCTGACAAATCTGCCATACGAACGAAGACGAACCCTTCTGGACATATCTAATCACGTCTGGAGCAAAGGAGAGATCCCAGAAACGTGGAAGATAGCATGGGTGGTGCCAGTACTCAAGTCCGGAAAGGATCCTGCAAACCTCGCCTCATATCGGCCAGTATCGCTAACATCATGCACATCAAAGTTGATGGAAAGACTAGTGTGTACGAGGTTAACATGGTATCTTGAACCAGGAAATAGACTGCCATCGTGCATGATCGGCTTTCGTCCACGTTTGAGCGCCCACGACAGTGTCTTGGATTTAATAAGCCATATCGAGCACCATCGCACAGACGGCCTTTCCCCACTCGGCATCTTTATGGACATTGCCAAGGCATACGACTGTGTGCTTAATACAGGCATCATCAAAGGACTCCAAAACATGGGCGTCTCGGGAAATGCTCTTCGATTCATCCATGAATTTCTCAGAGGTCGATGTGTCCAAGTTAAGCTCGGAAGTATAATGAGTGATAAGCGACGAATTTCCCTCGGTGTCCCACAAGGAAGTGTCCTATCTCCCTTGCTTTTTAACGTTGCCATGGCCAGCCTTCCAGATGCACTGAAAGTAGGTCGGACGGCAGTTAAAATATCCATCTACGCAGATGACATCTGCATTTGGATCTCGGGGTACCAACACAAACGGTTGGCCCGGATAGCCCAGGGCGCAATCTGCGCCATCGAACGCCACTTATCGACGCTTTCCCTATGTTTATCAGTGGAAAAATCTGCCTTCATGCTTTTCCCGGGAGTGAGACGCAAGTCAACACGCCTGACACTTAATATCAAAGGGCATTCAATACTTCGTGCAACTCATGTTCGAGTCCCGGGCGTCACCATCGACAGAAAGCTACTATGGCGTCGTGCGGTCGAAAGTGTTGTGGCTGCATCAGTACAATGAGTCAACGCACTTCGTCGATTGGCAGGTGTACGTTGGGGAAACAATCCTATGTCCATGCTTAAACTGAACGCTGCACTGATAACAAGCCGCATCGGTGATATCACCGATGACGGTGATATCAGCTCCCTCTGATATCACCGTCATCGAGTCAATTCGAGCGCTTGGAGGCTGTGCACAGAAAGGGACTTCGCTTGGCGATGGGAGTTCCACAGCCGGCTTCAAACAAGAAAGTCACTAATGAGGCAGAGTCTCTTCCACTCCGCCTCTTGGCATCTCAGGCGTTGCTTACGCAGCTATTAAGGCTGGGCGAGTCCCACGCAGGCACGGCGCTTCTCCGGCGGCTAAGAGCAAGAACTCGCTTACATTTGCATGCGGCTCTGAACACTTTCCAATTTTTAGGATTGGAATGGCCTAAAAGAAGTCGCCTTGACCCGCCATGGTCTTTTTAGGACGTTACCTGCAGCCTGAGTGTACCCCACCTACCGGCGAAACGCACCATTTCAACTGCAGAAGCAAAGTTTGAGCAGAAGCAAAGGGATACTTGAGCACAGCGTTTCAAAGCCACTTACAAGTGTACACAGACGGTTCGGTGTGCGCACAAACAGATATCTGTGCAGCGGCATTCTGCATACCATCCCTTGATGTGTCATGGTCTGGCCGACTGGATCACGTAGTTTCCTCTACAACAGTAGAAAGCGCCGCAATCACCGCGGCTCTGCGGAAACTACGGGCCTTTTCTGCACGAGATGTCGTGATGCTGACGGATTCCAAGTCAGCGTTACAGAGATTACATCGTGGCCTACCTCTACAGAAATTTACAAGGCAATCTCCTGCACTGATTAACGATCTAACAAGCAAAGGATTTAACATAAGATTCTAGTGGATACCATCACACGTAGGAATTGATGAAAGTGAGAAAGCTGACGCCCTTGCACGCCTAGCGCTGACGTGTGTCCCAAAAGTGAAAGCTCCAAATGCTTTTCAGAACCCTAAGGGTGCAATAAGCCTTCACTTTAAGGAGATCCACAACAATCCCCACGAAGCCTGTGCGACTCATGGATTTACCCGCGCAGAAGCGACGCTTTTATACCGCATCAGGACCGACTCCGCGTACACCACAGCTTAGCTATTCAAGACTGGGGTTCGCGGTTCCCCATTCTGTGCTTTCTGTGGTGACATTGGTGACATCGAGCATTTCATTTGGATATGCCCGCAGTTTGACACAGACAGAAAAGCTATGGTCGACAGCCTACAAAAGAGCGGTTTTACGCACAGAACCTTTGACTACGTCGTTTTCCCCGGAGGGCCTGCGACAATCAGGAAGAGAGCGCAACGACTGCTGATAGCCTTCGTGCGAGACACGGAGCTCATAGACACTTGGTGACACACCCCTCATCTCAACTCGAAGGAGGATCAGGCGGAACAATTGCCGGCTATGTATGCCAGGCTATCCCCACCTGCTTCAACATCACCACCACCACCACCACCACCGCATATTTAACCTAGTGCGCGACTTATATTCGTGTGCTCTTTCGTTTACATTCACATTTTGCTATTTTTCTACTTGTTATGATATTTCTAAGTAACGAAAATTCCACTTTTGTTAAAAAGGTTACGCACACGTAGCTAAATCTCATATACCCTAAAACAGCATAAAGTCAGCAAAGACCTTGTCTTTAAAATGTATGTTATAATACATGTAACAATGTGCCAGGTGCATTTGTAAATGGGATGTATTGTACTCGGGTTTGTTGACAGACGCTGTTAAAAATATTAAGGATAGTCACTTTTATTACGGACAGGTATGGACCTACGCAGCCGGCCTATTTTGCCAAGTGCTGCGCTTATCTAGATACCAAAAGAAATGCCTCCACATGCGTCGAGAAAGTTACCATCGGCATCAAAACACGCCTTGTTTTCATATCGTGTAGCGGATTGTTATGTCGACGCTGAATTTCAATGGTGGTGTTTTCCCTTATAACACCAGTGGCTCCGGTCAGTTTCAAAACCTTTTTTGTTTCTCTCTCGCACAGCTGGATTCACTCCTTCGCTATTCGAGGTGCTGTTTATATTCTGTGTTTTCTGGCTACACGGCAATTTCTAAACGTAATTACGCACCTCTCCACTGCCATGATTGTCCTAGTGCGAACATCATTCATTGCAATAACCAACGCAAATGTGTTACTCTCCATATTTTATGCTTGTTAGTAAACTTTCAGTGAAGTCTAACGCCATCTTTCGTCAAATTTTGATTTTTCCACATAGAGTAAGAATCCAGTTGAAGGTATAAAAAAAGCTTGAATCATTTAAATAAACAGAGATTGTGCACAATCTTCTTCGAAGCGAGCAGGTGTATCAGAATGAAACTGCGTTGCTTATTTCATATGACAAGTGAATTGCGGGAATTGAGCCTTCCTCTTGAAGTTAATTAATCTTGCGTTATTCCACAGATCTATCTTACTCGCCCCGCTATGCAATAGAATAAGAGAAGCAGCATATGTTTTAGTCAACGTTACGCTGTCATCATCACTCCTCTGTCTCACATGTCACTGTTGTTTGTTTACGCAGATCAAATACTTCTTTATTGGAATTCATACTAGCCTTATAGGGGCTGCTAAAAGCACGCGGCGAAAAAAAAAGTTTTTTAATAGCAAAGAAAAAGCATTTGATTTTCAATTCTAAAATATACCGTGAAATAAGATGGAGATGCGGACACGTGCATAGTAGAAAGAGTGTCACATCCAGTGAAGGCGTCATTTTTTTCATGCAGGGAAGTAGTACTCGTGGAGCGATATGGCCAACAGAGATTTTGTATACCACGAAAAGAGGCACAAAATGTAGTTATGTGCCTAGGAGCAGAACACTTGCACCTGCCGGTTAAATTGTGTCGCAGGCAATATTTTGAGCAACAGTTCACTGGGCACCACCACTTCGTATAAGCATTTGATCTCCTATCATTGGTGAAAAGAATATTTGGTAAGTAGGTGTTGGACAGAGTTGAAATAATTGTATTTCAACCAAAACCTGCTGGGCCCGGAGGCCGGGAGTGGGGCTTAGTTTCTTTGTAATTAATAAATGACATTTCGCTTGCTCTCTCAAAGCTACAAGACAGACAGAAATGTTTGTATCTAGGTTCTTACTGTAAAGAAAATATTTCTGGGCGCTCAAGATTTACAGCAGCATAAATGAAGAGAAAGATGCCTACTTACAAACGCAGTGCTCCAATTCCTTACTTTATTTATTTTTGAAGTGATCTTTGCGTTTTTATCTCAAGCATGAGTCTTCAACATAGCAGACTGCGCACTTGACGGTATGAGGTCGCACAACCTAGAAGTTCTCTTTGCGTTAACTCTGAACTGTTTCTGCCTATTTATTGATTTGAGGTGAGTTTATAAGCTAGTGCAGCGCAAGCGTTTCACATTTGACTTCTCTGCGCGACACGAACCGCAACCTTTGCTGGCATTATGGGTACCGGGAAAGCAGAATATAGAAATTATAAATTGTACAAATAAAAATTGTGATTCACAGTCGCTCAATAAATATGCAGAGCTCAATGCTTCAGCGCTGTTAAAAAACTTCTGTTTTATGCATGAACGAAAAACTATGCAGTAATTCGACTTCTTGACTTTCTTATAACCAAATGGAAAATAAATAAAATTATTTTGAAGATGTCGTGCTCGGCAAGCATCCAACGACACGACTAATTATTACTGCAAACATATGCCGACGGCTACATATCTTCAAATTCCGAAGGGAGCGTCAGTGTTTGAAGCGTGAAGAAATAAATTTATAAAACCATAGTTGGAATGTTCACGCCAGGCGTGGGCAGGAAAAGAAAATCGATGTCTAGAAGCATTCAAAAGCCAGACGAGCCGCACTTTAGTCGTAAAAATAAAATATCTTTTGCGAGATGCCACTCTATGCTTGATATTATCACACGATTTGCAATTATCAGATCATTTTCTGGCGACGTATACAAGGTAGACATGGGTACGGTGGTGTAGAACACGAATAATATCGCTTTTTCTTTAAACAGCAACCCACACGCAGTCGGCGCCTCCTAGTTCATCTACTTATTCACGGCGTCATCCTCATCTTCGTTGCTGGGCACATTCAGGTGGCGCTGTGGATATTGAATCACTCCACTCCCAATGTATTTTACAGCTTCCTCGCATTCGCAAGCTTCCGAGATGGCTTGCTTTCCTTTGCGCCTTGCTTAAACACCTTAACACACGACTCGTCATCATCCCATTCGTCATCATGTCCTAAAAAGCATCATGCCCTGAAGTGCTCTAACTTCACGGCCATAAACGAGGTTAAATTATTTCGGTTCTGCTCACTTTCGAGACGGTGAGCAGAAGCGCGACTATAAACACACTGCCCCTTGTATTTTATCACTTCTGTGGAAGCACCATGCATTTGGTATAGTTCCTCAATAAAGATTAGCGCGGTTTTGGTAACTATTGCTCATTGGAGAGTGCCTGCTTGGGCTTATCAAGTGAGATAATCCGAAGCAAGAATGTGTCATCTATTTCTGCCAGTTGACATTACAAATGACCAAAAATATCGTGTTGATTTGTTCGAACGGAGTTACCAGCTCGTGAACAAGATACGTTAGCTAACTGGTTTGACCAGTGATGCAAGAGGCATATCAAATACTACTGTTTCATGACCTCTGCTCGTCTCGGTCAGTACTGCTTTCACTTAATTCTTTCAATGTGAGAGTTTAGCCGAAGAAGTCATTGGTAACCTCATTTTCATAGGCTTATATGAGTTGTGCTGATATGTATTAAGCTACCCCGAGAAAAGATTGAGCTAGGATGCTATAACTGCCACTATTCTGCATGTTGCTGCAGGAACTCAATTCACTTGCAGCATCTGTCTTGCCTCTTCTGATGTCAATACAATTAAATGTTTTCCGTACGCCAATGTAACCTATCATTTTAAGCATTATTTACCTTCAGAACACTCTCCAATTGTTGCCCATTCAGGTCTTTTTTGAGATTGGAGGAAACAATAGCAAGACGGAGCCGTCCTGGTCGAATAGGGTGGATGGCGCATCACTTGAAAGTTCATAGAGAGGGGTTTTGTGATTGTTCCCCCTGCAGTTCGGGCTTAGGCATTGTCATGCAACAGGATGACAGCTTTAGAAAGCTTTCTTCTACGTTTTTCCGTGGTGTTTGACCTCTACGGCGCCTCTAATGCACTGTAATATTATGCGATACTTATTCAATCTTTTTGGAGGTAGGTGTCGCCGAGTTTCATCGTGAGATGGGCTCTAGCGAATATTAAAGCGATAGCTTTAGACGCCCTATTAGGCAGACGTTAACCGTGAGCAAAAACTTCCTACGAATCATAGCACGGCGCGCCCCGCTCGGTTCCTTCCAGCACCATGAGATGGCACTCACCTGCACTCATCCGCGGCAGCGGCGCGTCAGCCTTGGAGTGAAAGACAAAAAAAGAACCAGAAAGCCCGTCTTCATGCATAGCGTTCGCCGCAGGCGTGTCTCGGTAAAGATTACGATTGCCTAAGCAGCAGCTGCCGGGAAGCATGAGCAGCAGACTCAAGCCTCTATCATACTTCTCTGCATGCGAAATTTGTATGTTTGGAAGCTTTTCAGGTTATTTCAGGAAGCTTTTCAGCGATTGGGCAGATCAGATTGGCCCGGCCTACTCAGGTTTCGCGAATACTGTGAATATCGTGCTCTTTCTATTATACCATATTGACTGCACCATTTTAATTGACATCTACAGCAAGACGAAAGACAATAACAGTTAAATCTACTTACCCGGAATTTCTGTGCACTGTCTTTGTCGCGTGCTTGCGAACTTTCTAACCTGCATGCTTGCGC
This sequence comes from Dermacentor silvarum, assembly GCF_013339745.2. NCBI lineage: Eukaryota > Metazoa > Arthropoda > Arachnida > Ixodida > Ixodidae > Dermacentor > Dermacentor silvarum. The sequence goes on along the minus strand of NC_051164.1, from coordinate 44,373,702 downwards.
GGCCTAATCACCTAATGAAACGCCTAATTTCCAGCCATGTTGTACTACAATCTGATACTCTAATACACCACTGGTCATCGGTTCTCCACTCTCATTTGTTGTTTTCAATCTTAACTAAACTCTCAGCTGCACTCATTCCTATGTACCGGTACCTTTTTGGCGGTAACGTTATGCGAATGATTTTCATATCGGTGGTTGCATGGTCATTAAATTCTAGCCAAAGTTTCTTAGGTATCTTGCAATTATCTTCCCTGTGATTTACATTTTTATTTTTACCGACGGTAATCTAAAGGTTTTGACTTGGAAGTGCGTTTTAGCCTTGCAATCTGTGTGTACTACATTTCCATGTTAGGCTTGCCAGTGATAATGTGCTGGAATATTAGAATGTATGAGATCAACAGTTATGGTGATTCCGCCTTGGCTGCACTGTATGGCATTGAGCCCAGCCAGCGTTCGATTCAAAATTATCAGTTCTTTCCAAATAATTTACAAACGTGAAACAAGTATTCCAAACGAAGATGCCAGTAAAACATTGCAATGTGTATACATTGCCGATACTGTTTGAAATTTCCATTATTTTGTAATTAGATATTGTCGTCGACGCCTACTGCGGCGTTTAAACATAGCCGTTTCTGAACTATCGGGCATGTAAAATTGGATCCTCGAAGGAACAAAGCACGGATGAACTTAAACATGTCTTATAAATGTTGGTGTAGCCGGGTTGCAGGGAGTGCTGTAGAACGTGCCCGCGACGTCATTAATGCCGTCTTTCGAGCAGTGACTTACATCGCATTTTTTACTATAAGCAAGCGGATCACGATTTGCGCTTTAAGCTCAATACACTTGTTATTTCTTGCACAGCCTCATTACGTGGTAAAGCGCTTGCATTCCTCGCGGATAAAACATTGATCCTCAAACTAAATGTTGTGTCAAAATAAAACAATCACGGAGGCCTTTACGCGAATAACGATTGCAGCAACCAGCTGATACGCATTGGTCATGGTATCTTGACAAGAAAAATTCTCCCGTCATTTTGTTTATTGTGCTAAATGTTCAATGCCTTTCCTCATCGATAAATGGCACTGTAAATAAATTTGAATCATCTCTTGGAAATGACTCATGAGTCTCCGTTAAAATGCACTGAGCTTGCGCAGACCTTTTTCGGGACAAAAACAAAAAAAAAGTCCAGTGATATAATAAAAAAAGTTCTGGCTGAAAACGAATGCACTCGCCTGCGATTGTAGTGGTGTGAAACTGTAAGCCTCCTCATTAAATACTCCATGCATTTTACGAAGATTGAAAGATAAGGCTTCATGTTTGACAGTGACTAAAGATGTGCGCCAGAGGCTGCTGGCGCACCTAGAGATAGCGCGATCGCTCATCCCTGTGCGAGAAACTAGGCAAGTTTTTCGCGATGTTTATTTTTGTGATTGCTGCAATCTATGAAGGATTAACCTATTTGTCATTTGATATTTGAAAGATACACAATGCTTTTTGGTTTTTGGCGGAAAACAAAACCCCATACAGCCATGGTTTCAGCGAAGGCTGTTATTGCACTATTCTTAGCATCGTGCACAATATTTCGATTCACACCTAATAGAAAAGTTATGTAAATAAATATCAGCCTAATAAAGATTAATAAATAATTACTTGTGCAATATCAATTAAATAATTTTTACAACGCCAATCATTGTATAGTTTTGGCTGTTTGTTAAACACACACTCATCTTTTTATTTCTTGCACAGATTTATTTGTGACCACCGATATACGTCCACTAATTTTTGAAAAGTTGGCAACTGAAAGACGTAAACCGCAGCAAATTGGCGAAGAAATCTTCGCTCTAGAATTTGAGTTTATCTTCCGCTAATGCAATGGAACCTTGAATTCCTGAGCTCCGGAGAAATAATCATCTCGGAATTTGCTAGCGTCATTTCTGACCTATCATAGTAGCATGTCGTCGTATTCTGCGTGGCCTGAGTAACATTGTTTTCTTCTACCTTTGATTTTTTAAATGTTGTCCTCTACGCAGCTCTGTGCTTTCGCAAAAGTGTTCCACTTGACCTTTGCGAACGGCAGGCCCAAAAGCTAACACGAAGTACGAGCTCTATGCATGGGAGAATGAGATGTGAAATACACGTCGTAAAATTCCAACGACACCACAGATGTGGGAATAAATTCGCTCAATGATATTTCTACATGAAACAGCTTCAAAATCATTGAGACTGTTGTTTGGTTTAACCGCATGTAACAAGAACACGGCATATGGTTATCGGTCGTATATTTTCAATCGTAAACCATGCGCCTTATTTTGGTATCTATTGTTTAGAGGCCAGGAACCATTACTATAATATGCATGAGTTGCATGTGCACATGGCGCCGTTGTTGCTCCACGAATGACGCATTAGGACCTAAATTTCGCCCCTCGGTGATAGTACAGAGAGCTATAGCTTGGCACTACATTTGTCAATAATCCAAGTGGAGTGGTCGCTTTTGAGTGCAATCACTCAGCCACAGTAGATCTAGTACGTCAAACCTAAACTAGTTGTTATCAGGAGACATGAAGCCTACGAATTTGCAAATCTGTAGAAATTCCACGCTTGGCCGGCTATGGAGACCAAAGTTCAACACGCATGATCCATAAAGAGACTCGGGCAAGACGAAGCAATACTAGTTCACGCCGGCAATATTTCGCCATAGCGAGTGCTCTACGAATATGAGAGTGAACACGATTCTAAATTACACCGCAGGACCTTCTCTTGCTTTCTAAAGCGCGAATTGATGTTATACGCCTTAAGTTGGTATTGTTGCGTAGAGAAAAGAAAGAAATATTCGTTAATGTATGTGTCGCGTGCCCAAGTGGCACCGTTGTCACGCCACAGATGACGCGATCGGAGCTCGACTTAAGCCACGCGCGCGGTCTTCAGAGAGGCGTAGTTCGGCAGTGTTTTTGTTCATCTGAGCAGGAATGGTAGCGTTTGAGACAGCTTACTATGCAACAATAGGTATAATTTATAAAACACATACAGATGCTCATAAGGAGTTATAGGGCCTACAAGTGCGCAATGTCTTGCAAACATTTGAATTCTGCTTAACTATGACCCCCTTGCCCTCGACACTGCCACGCGTTTGACTCTGCCTCGTATGTTGCTTGCATCAACAGAATGAAAGCACAAAGTTAGCTGGCGGCACATGCAAAACGGAATAAATATACCAAAACAATATGACAAAACACAAGAACTCTTTAGTAATCAGTCTTAGCTGTAAAAGTTCTGTATGTATGCTCTTACCCACTACCACTATGGAAAACAACGTCTTAAAACATAGACCTGTGGCTATCACTCCATTACACTTCCAGTATCCATGCATCTGACAGAAATGTCGGCGCCAGCATGGTCTGCAGTCCTGCATTGTCGATATCCATCGGCAGCGTCACTCTTGATGACGTCTTGAAGACAACGTCGCTTGGTGATCAATGCACTCTGGAAGATCAGCAATCTGCTGCTTCTGCGAACAGCTTTGACCACGAACAGCTTTGGCCTCCTGGACGGGAGTGGGAGTTGCTTGGGCCACTAGCAGCATGTCCACGCCCAGCGACACAAGCGCAGGCATGTCCGAAGTTCCGCGATTGCTTGGGACCAGCCGCGGCTTTGTAACAGCACACCAGCGCTTTGCCTAGCCTGCTTTTCGGACGAAATGTCACTTTTTCACCATGGTACTAGGGCGGAAACGACCCTGGTGCTCCACCATCCTCGTCTTCTCCAGAAACACTGCATCCTGGCCACTTCCTTCCTTGATGCGCGCGCCGGTCAGCCCTTCTGCCAAGATGGCGTTTACCATGCGCTCCCTATTCCGCGCACAACTTGGTCGTCATCCTCTTTTCTCCGTTTGCAGCCATCTGCTTCTGCTGTTATTCGCACAACTTTCTTGAAATAACTCTAATCTCTCCTGGCAGATAAGTATGGTCCAGAAGTTGTGTGAAGAGAATCGGGCAGCAAAACAAATGGGTATGCCATCCCTTTGACCAGTGCGGAACGTATCTGTCTGTGTAGAGAGCAGATACGTGCAGATAAGTTCAGATATAAGTGCAGGAGAATGAAGAAAGCGCAGGAGCCTCAACCATCGACGAGTACGATGTACTCAAGCTGCGTATGACATTCACGAGAGAAACTAGCAGGGGGCCATATCTTCAACCAAATGCTCAAACCCCTCTGCAATACAAACGGGTGAACTGCAAGTACGGGGTGAGCCCGACTGCAAAATTATAGCGTATATGACGCCCCTAGTTGTAACATGAGTTACGTATGTAAGCTCTGTAAACGTGAAGCTAAATATTTCAACAGAATTACCTGTCTTAAGACAGAAAATTGATTAAGGCTTAAAGGGTGACTCAAACCAAATAAGGGAATTTATTAGCCCGACGTTTCGGAGCCCATTCTGCGCCTTCTTCAGGGGGTATTCTTCGGAGGTGGCGGTGTGCAGCTTTTAAAAGGTCAGTCGTAAAAAACAAGTAGGGGGAAATAGCGGAAGGTGGGGAGACACTTAACAGGGCACCTGTTCTTGACAGACGGGAAAGGCGAAAGGGTGTGGTGGCTGCGGCTTTGCTGGTCGCCTGGGATGACCGATGGCTGAACGCGTTTTACCCGTGGGAACACCGCCGAAGAGGGGCGGGGGGTTGGAGGGGAGTGAGATGTTTTAGTGTTGATGACCGAGAGCGAGGGGTCTTTTCTTCTATTCGTCGCACTTCCAAGGCCATTGACATAACCAGAGGGTAGGTTGCCCTTCACGCGGTTTGTATTACCCACCCTGTTATATTACCCGCCGGTTCACAAAAACGTTCTTAGGATAGAACTGCTCGTAGAAGCAGATGTCAGCCAACCGGGGTGTTGGACATATCATCAGCGAAGGAAGCTGGCCAATGGCAAGCAGCACTTACGAAGTAATAGCTTTGTGAATTCGGCCCCACATTCTTAGGGTACTTGACGCTCTTACCGTAGGCAGACTTTGTCTCTAAACGTTTTCACGCCAACTTGTGTCACTGGTAGCGAGTGGACATATTGGCAGTGCATCGGGCTGCGATGCTCAGGGAATAGGGTTCTAAAGCAACCGGTGGAATCGAAGCCCCACCGCACGCTGACTTCAGGCTGGTGCCGCTGGATGGCGCCGCGTGTGCAGTAAGAAGCGCGATACAGCAGCCCGACTGCATACAAGTTTCTGCATTCGTAATGAGCCACGTCGCTACATAATAACAATGCGAATCAGAGTAACGTCCACATTCACCGTGAAACTGGGTTTGTTAAATATTCTGTTTGTGTTTGCCTATCCGTCTGTCTGTATGTCTGTCCGCATCACTGGAAGTTGCTAGTGTATCACCTAATCTGCAGCGCATTGGGCTGTGCTGAGGAAACAGGGTTTCAAACCAACTGTCGGACGCACTTTGGTCACTGGGTACGTGCCATTGTTCAATAAACTTTTTATAGATACAACTTGGAGCAGTATGCCTGTGCTACTTGACCTGTGCCGCTCTTACACAAACCTGCCGCCAACTTGGGTGCCTGAATGTGACGCCAGTTCGGCTAACTGACATACGCCACTACGTATGTGCAACTCTTGAATGGTAAAAATTAATCACAAAGATCCTGTGGTGCTCGGCTGAATATAACCCACTCGTAGCGGCGACTTCACTGCTGCGAAACTAGATGGAGCAGCTAGTTCAGTGGGACATGCGAAAGACGATTAGGGGTGCATACTTGTTTCGTCTTTGGCCATACGCTGTGTCACTACATTCCTTCAATGCTAATCGCATTAAGGTCCGCATTCATCGTGAAAAGAGTTGTGCAGCAGTTTTCCTCTTCTCAACGATTTGTTATCACCTTTTGCAGGGCGTTGAAACCTACTTCTGGTAGCCCGGGTTCAGTTCGGGCTCATGCTTTTAACACCGGGTGAACAGTGGGCTATTTCCGGTACCGGCAATAAGGCGTCGCCATGACACTGGTCGCCAAAGAAAAAAAATATCGCAGTTTCGCCCGAAAGGCGAAGCATCGATTGCGATAGCAAATTAGTAGAGAGCTATTCGGAGTAGGAATAGTAGTTTTATCGGCTGCATAAACTTGGACACATTCGCTTACTAACTGAATTAACAATCGTGGTGTCAGCGCGCACAAGCAAACATGAATAGCTCACACTGAATGACCGCAGATACCGACTGTCAAAACGCTGGCAGCAGGCGGAGGTTCGCGCGGTCTATCGCTTCAACGGAAACTGAGCGGCGAATGCACAGCGCATATAAAGGTCAGAGCCGTGTGCAGATAAGAGACGGTGCGGGCGAGCGCCACCACCGGGCAAATTGCAGAGGAGTTGTGCAGAGGAGAAGTTGTTGGCAGAGGAAAAGCTGCCCCCTCCTCCCTCCAGCGCTGCCTTCCCGCTTTCTTGCTTTCGCGTGGGAGATTGAGTGGCCAGTTCCACTTGCGCCCGGTTACAAGCATTTGGTGAAGCAGCACAGCGTCGCCTCCCTCCCTCCCATACCCCCACGGCTTTTCGCGTGACGGTCGCGTTTGCTTTTCGCCGTGCGTTCGCTCTCCGTGATAGCACTCGTCCCCCGCGCGCTTTCGCTCGCGCATACGGCGCGCGGCGACGATTTTATCGCCCTTGGAATCTATACGGAACATCACGGCGACGGCGACGGCATAAATACGGTTGAAGTGTCCATATAATAGCTATCGCAATAAAATTCAGTAACTTTTGCATGTGTGGCTCTATCTTTTCACCCTACATAGCAATAAAGTAAAGTGATGCAATTATGTGTAGAAACAAAATGTGTTTTTCGCTATTTCCTTTTTTGGCATGCTATATCTTTATTTAGTCGCTTCACTTGCTGCGCCAACAGGCGGTGCTTTCGTTCTTATCATTTCGGCTGCCATTCCGCTCGTCAGCTCCTGCCGCTCTCTCCACCTCTGCAACATGCACGCCTTTGCCTTCTACTGTGTGCTGCAGCATTTTGTTTCGTTATCGGCCAGTGCTCCAGCGATATATGACTAACAGAAGAAAGGCCACAAGACGTTCTGCACTGCCCAACGGTGGGCCAAAACGGGAAGGGGCAGCAGGGACACTTTTTCTCCACTTTCAATTGAATGAAAGGTAAGCACGCTTTTTATGCAGTCGTTTTGTAGCGAATAGCCGCTAACCTCATCGAAACGCTATAAGACGAAAGGAAGGGTATTCTGTACGCCGCAAATTTCTCTGTGGTGTATATATACATCGAAGCTACCCATCGACAGCAGCTCCTGAGACGAGTGAGTGCTAGCCGACCCGCTGACGCAAATTGCGTTTCGTTATATTTCGGAATTTGCTGTTCGTGGTATGTAATAAAAAAACTGATAACTTATCTTTGCTGATTATTATTGAATGCTTGCTGCACACACGAGGGGGTTAAGCTAGAGAACATTGCGCTTGCCTAATCGTGGTTAGACATTGCAAATCGCCTGGAGCTTCACAAGGGGCGGATCCCAATAAAAGAGCGCTGCGCTAGTGCATAAAGCACTGCAAGTGCTGTTTCCTTCGCATTGGTGGCTACGGCGCCGGGTGCATTCACGTTACGCAGCGAAATGTTGTGTTGCAGAAAAAAAAATGAAAAAGAAAAACGCCCGTTTGTTTGTTCTTCTTTATCGAATATTCATCTGCGATGTGCGATATTCGCGGTTGTTAACTGGGAACTAAGTGGACGAGCATATTTTGTTCAGAACGAGTGAATTTACCTTCGTGTCAAGTACGCATTGCGTTAGCACGCAATACGTAAGAAGGTGCTTACGTCGGCGCTTAGCGAGCCACGCGCTTCGGTGTTCCCGCGAAGTGTTGATCACCCTGTGCCAAACAAATTCTTTTAGAATAAGAAATGCTCATAGACCGTTGACCAGTGGCTTACAACTTTTGGAAGATCGTCTTCCAGTAATTGGCATTCTACACAACTAGGAATAGACAAGGAGTGCACAAAAAGGATGAACAAACTAATCTGTCAGAGCATTATCGACAAGTCAATAATAAATTCAGGGATCAAGATATGCTATCTGTGAAAAATTGATCAGTTTTTGCAGACAGCTGTTGAGAAAGCAGCATTAACAAACTTGTTGCTTCAATATAGTAGCAGTTAAAATAAGAATTTGGATTCTTAAATTTTTGTGCCATATTTTTAGCATAAATCCCACAACAAAATATAGGAGTTGACGTACATAAATTGAAAGCACTGTTTTGCGGAAAGAGTGCTGAAATGCGCTGCTGCAATTGCGTTGTGTGTAAGCTTAAAACTTGTTACTTTCATTTTTCTCAAGACCAAAGCTCCAGCACGGACAACTCCACCTCGTCTGTTCTTCGGTATGCGATATGTGCTGTCTTCAGCCTTTCAACCGCTCTCGCTGAATAATTTTTTTGCATGAGTAATCACAGACAACTGTTGCGTCAAACGTACGATTTCCGTTGGTAGGATTGTCTCATGCAAAGTAAAGAAAAAAACTTACTTTGCTATGCAGAAATTGTACGAATCTTTTTATATGCGCCTATGGAATGTGCAGCTTGTATTGTAGATGCAAGATACTCAGCTCTGCAATGTTTTTTTGTGTATTGTATTTTTGCTGTACAAAAGTTGGTAATAAAATTGTAAAATAAAGCACATTTTACTGCCTGTTATTGGCCTGCCGGAACCTAGTTGCCACGCGCTATCGTATTCTGGCTAACGTATCATAACAGAATAGGGTAAAATTTTAGCAAACACAAATGCGCTACTGGCGTTTGTTCAAAACATGAACTACAAACGCAGAAGAAAATGGTGATTACAAAAAAAAGGAAAAGGGGCTGCAAATCACACCTGTTAGAATAATGCAGACTGTAGCAGCGAATGGAACTCGTGCTACTTTCGTCTTGCATGTGCCAAGAAAGTTGCACACTTGTCGAGCTCATAGCAGACTAGCGGGTTCCGTCTCCCCCTCGCACATTAGCAAAACCATTGCTATAACAGTAGGCCAAATTTTTTATTTTTTCCCCTCAAAACCATGGTCTACCAAGCCACCAGGGAAGAAACTGCCGCTTGTGACGCAATTCCCATTACCTGGGGGGTATACCTGCTGACATAGCCGTGCTTTTAATGCGATTAGCATTCTTATAATTATTCACACACTTTCTGGTACTTATCGATTGATCTGTGCCTGCCACTAATAGTTTCCCTGCCAACTGGGGTCACTGGGAAGTCCATGGCCAAGTGAAGCGACCATCGACTGCCTGCTGAGACAACCGAATTCGAGACCACCGGTCGTAAACTTAGGCTCTGCGTGTATGTCACTGGACATGGTCCGCCCTTAAAGGAGGCTCTTGCACATAGAGGCTCTTGCACAATTTACCTCAGGCCGACCTCTCTGCATTTCATATCATTAAACTTCTCTCTCTCTCTGCACATCAACGTGGGTCACTGGATATGTTTACTTTGTATGTACCGCTCTTGATTGAATGTTTGATGCTAACTTGGCTCATGGGGTGTGCGACACTAGGTATGAGTCGAAATAAATTGAATATCTTTGACGCTAATTTGTATCCCTGAGCATGGACCGCGGCTTATAACAAAAACTCTAAGCGTAAGACGGTGCTGGTAGGAATACAGCCACCAGCCTATAGCTATTCAGTATATCCTGTGTGAATGCAGCATTCACACGCCACGCGAGGGCTTCGTGGCGGCGCTTCAATACGGCTCCAAGTGCACCGAGCAAAGCTTGGAAGAAGATCCCTGCTGCGTACTGGCTGACATGACACGTTTTGGAGGTGGCGATATTCTGCAACGCTAGATCGCTTCAGCTATATTGGCACAAACGTCGAGATTTATATTGAGGTGTGGGCTGTTCAAATTTCTTTTTTTGTTTGGTTTGGCTCTGGTTAAGCTCAATGGCTATCATTTTTACTATTCGAATTCGCACTAAGCTTTCTCGTCTAGTTCATTCTAGTTCAAATGGGTTTGAACTGGGAAAAAAATATATACCTTCAATTTTCGCGAAAACGCACAGTACCTTTCGACAGACAAGTTATCTTGGGTATAGCGTATCACTACTGCGAAGCATTTTCTGCCTTAGAGGCTATGCCTTAAAAAACGTACCCACACAATTGACGCATGATACCTTGTGGTCATTAAGAATGTAGGAATTAACCGGTTAATGGGAATATGTGGCGTCCGCTGCGGCTATGAAACGTTTGCGAAACAACTACGGAGCATAAAGCTGCTGAAAAACTGCTAGACTTTTAATATGGAAGCATAAAGCTTCCATATTAAAAGTCTAGCGTTGAAATATAACTTATGAGCTTTGTTATATATTCTTTGCGAATAAAACAATTAGGTGTTGCAAAATATAGTGTCTTGTTCAATAGAATAGCCGACATGTGTTTGGTCATGGCTTCTCACTGCACTTCAACATATTTTGGAAACTCGGCTAAAGTTAGCTGGCACACCTTGTATAACCACTGTTATTTACTGCAAATGTAGTGCGAGTAAGGGCAACTCGATTTTCTGTAATAAATAAAATTCCTCCATAAACCTGAACACATATTCTTAGTTCATAGGCATCTATGCGGCACGCCGACCTCTTAATGGAAACTAAACTTATAACACCTCTTTTGCTCATTAACGTAATTTTCTTTTTTATCGATTCGGATTTTGCCACTGCCTGTATGATCATTTTCAGCAAACCATCCATAATGTATATGCGACATGGCAACACATAGGCTACAGAAAACCTAAATTTATTAAAATGTATCTGCCAAGTCACTCAAGGGGTATAAAAGTTGAGACCTTTGACATGCATAGACATAGCCAGTGTATGATTAAGCCTTAGCTATTAGCTGAGGCTTAATTTGCCGAGAAACTGATTTTAGCGCCTTGCATCGGGGACATGTGTCGGCGGCGCAGCGGAGTGATTCACTCGTGAAATGTCAGTCTCTCAGCTATATTGTTGTCTGCTACGATGGATACACTCAGCATCGAGAACTGTGTTTTGCAATGTTAGTCAAACTACGCATGGAGTATCTGTTTTTGTCAAATCGCAACGGTTCTGTACAGACCAGTTCATGCAGTTCGTACGGCACATTCCCTAAACAGTTTTGTTAAGTTGGAACCATTTCTCTTCTTCTAATTCCAGCAAGAATACGGCAAGAACACAAACATGTCGGATGTCTTCCATTGTTAAGAGAAGTCAGACTTTTGTATTGTGTCGGAAAAGTATTTTTTTGCAATTTAAGCAGACAGTATAATTAGGAGAATAAGGAAATTGACAATTATGATATATGCATTTGTAAACTGTTCACAGTAAATTATCCGCCTGGTTAGTACGGCGCCTCTGCAGTCTGCGCTTTCATACCCAGCATTGCTCCGTTAAAATCATTTCTAAGGCATTTATAAACTTTATAAGGCATTTCAAGTTATCCAGCGTATGGTACCACGTCTAGATTGATATTTAAATAAAACTTACTACCCGAGTGAAGTCATTGATGCACGCCTTAACATCGCACTTAGACCAGCCGTATTTTATTCACTGTAGGATTCAGGGTGTATTTAGATATGTCATCAACATGTTTAAACATTACGTGCCCTTATCTAGAACACTAATTTTGTTTGGTATTCTTGATATAATGAGGTGACGGCCGCACTACTTATCTAGTGGGGTTAATTAGTATTTAACTAATAGCCACCCCATCGAAGCTTTTGAAGGGCAGTATGGATAGGCTGCAAGTGTTCCAGAAGGCATTGCAAAGATGTAACACGTACGGCACACGGCAAATCAACACTTAGGTAAAAGTAACACCATAATTACTCTCGAACATCTGGATTACGTTCAAGCGACATGACGACGTGACATGTCCTAAGTTGATCCGGTATCCTCCATAGACTATTACGATCAGGGAGTCCGTCACCGCTAAAAAACGTCAAATGTATCATTTTAAATATTCTTTGCACACAAAAGATAATGCTCATTTTAATTTTAGCAATTAATGAATTTATTACCTTGATGTGATCGCAGTTCAATACTTTATTGTTTGCGCTCGCAGAGATAGACCCTCTATTGGGTATTAGGGAAACGTTATGCGCTGATATATCCACGGTGCACGTATTTTACTCTAAATGTGATAATGCGTAAAAAACGCTTCTTCGTGTAAAAGATATCCGTCATGCTTTCATCAGAAGCGCTCGAAGTATTCAGTTCTAGAATGAAAAATAGTTTGGTAAGCTTGCCTTTACTCTGCTTGGAAACATAACATTCGCGAGTCTTAAGCCGTATTGGGAAATGCATCTTAGCTTGACGTCCATGCTTGACTTGATCTATACGATGTCTGGCTTGAAGGTGACAAAGACGCTCATAGCATTTCTTCCGGCACGTGCACGATAGGCGTCATTTAGACCAAATCAAGCATGGTCTTCAAGGCACGATGCATTTCTAAATACGGGTGCTAGTGTGTAGGACTGCGCAGTGCTTCCAAGTCACTGACTGACCTTTTGCTATGAGAAATGCAATGACGTTACAGAATTCGTACGTCATTAAAATGACATACATTTCAAGTTCGTGTTCTACGTGGGTTTCGAGGACGCCAGCAACACTTCGATGTCAGAATATTTCGAATGCCTGCGAGTTCATCTGGGAAGCTTTTATACCTGGCTTCTGCGCTGGCATAGCAAAGCCCGGCGTAACATTTGTGCCGTTTTTTTATTACTTCTTTTTTTCTTTTTTTTTGTGCTGCCGTTATGGTAAGCTTCAAGGGTTTCTATGAAAAGGTGATGAGTAGAAAGTAATGATCACACTACGGACGAGATTCAATAAATTCAACGCAACCTCTTTTCTGTGATCTGGAATGGAGCGCATATGTGCTCGCGTTGATTCTCCCGAATAATTTTTGATCAAGGCTCACTTCAAAGGCCCATCGAAGTGGGAAACCGTTATAGCTAGCCTTGCATATGATGAATAGATTATGCAGATCCTTTCACGCTGCGAAAGAATCACTATATAGCGAAGCATCCTGAAGCTATAGCTAACCACCTATTGCCTCTCGAGTTTGACCAAAGCGTTAGCAGATGGCGGAACGGCTCCATGCAATGTGAGCGATTGTGTGGTCGACGTAACCAAGCGTGTGACCAAAACAATAAAACGTCCCGATAACGGTGATTGTTTGATTGCTGCATCCATAGTATGACGACAACGGCGATGACAATGCGACTGATTCGTGGCACTTCGAAGACAAATATTTAAAACTGATTTCGTTACGAAATTGGCCAACCGCTTAGGAGGCACATTGCCTCATATGGTCTGAAAGTGGTAGCAACCGCGAATAAAATATTTAGGAAATATGGCTAGTACTGATGAAGCTGTAATCTCAATTAGCATACGTCTGAAAGCGCTCATTGTCACGAAGCAACAATGGGATCATTATACACGCTAGCGCATTTGCAAGCTGCTTCATATGCGATTGATCCTATAAGAACCGCAGCATTGGTGAGAGATATTCACGCCTTCTATTGCTGCTTATATGGGGTAATCGAAATTCATTCACGCACGTTCTCCAGCTTTTTAAAGAAACTTGAAGCAGTGCGACATGACGCATGCGCCAATAGTCTCAATTATAACAAATTGTGAAGTTCTACGGCCTTAAAATGCAGAAAGGCTTAATAGAGACGTCGTGGTGCTGGGCGCCGGAATAAATTTGAGAACCTCAATTCGTTAACGGGCAGCCAAAGCAAGACACAGGACCCATTTTTTTTATTCCGCCCGTATTGGAATGCGCTTGCCGCTGCCGCAATAAAACCCGTGACCTCATACTTAATAGCACAACACTATAGCCACAAAGACACCACAATGGGTCGTCTCAATATCCAAGTTGGTACAGGAAACGTGTTGACTTGTGTGGCCTAAGCAGAAAACGAGATTATGAGTCTCTTGAACTTGTACGGTTAAGGATACAAAAAATATCCCCATGTCAATCCTACCCGTCGTTTCAACATGCTACACAGAGAAGGGTTAACTTTAGAAGAAATACTATAATATTCATCATCACCTCTTTGTTCATTTCCAACAGCAGTTGGGGCTCCCTCAGGCGAAAAGCGGTTGCAAACCACTTCAAATACCTTAGGGTCCATGTACAGGACAGCGGCTTTGCATAGAAGATGTGTTCAAATGTAGAAATGTAGAAATAAAGTAGATGTAGATGCAGAAATAAGAAAGTAGAAGTAGATGTAGATGCGCAATGCAGAAATAAAGAAAGTCAATATATAGAACAACGTAATCAACATGAATAATTGTTAAAAATACAACGAAGGCACTTATTCAATGAATACATACATTCCGGAAAGGTTTAGTTATCAGGTGAGCGTAAAATGTTTTATGTGAACTTACTGCAATATCTCTCGTAGTAATCTTAGGAATGCTAGTATTGTCTAAGCACTTAAGAACCATTGTAAATTTATTCTGTTCATGCTTCCCACGCGAGTCCTCACTGCCGTTCAAATGTTCGAAGAAACACGTATGCCCCAATGGCTTTGTCGATAGAGTAACAGGCAATGCAAAAGAGCAGCTTGGTGTGAATCCCACCATTCGACGCAAAATATTGTAACTTGAAGAGGCCCAGAACAATGCTAGAGAGCAATCTCTTGCAGGTGCCTGATATGGTCTAAAGAACTCTTCTGAATATAAACGGGGACATCGCTAGCAGCAGGAGAGAGTATGCGGTCTATTATCAGTGATTGTAAGTTCAATTCTTTTCTGCAGTGGAGTGCTTTCACAGACATGTTTGTGGGAGAATTTTTGTTAGACTGTGATGGCGCCTTATTGCGTTTGGAAAGTGTTCCAGTGCCTTTGAGAAGCATGACAACGCCTAACATAGAAGGTTTAGAATTTTCGAGACGTAATGCAAAGAGAATATGCTGCACCCCACTCGCTTTAGTTAGCTGCTTGTTTTTGTCGTATCCTATTTGAGTTTGTATGAATGTTGACTGACTGCCGCGCTAGTAAAAAAAAATAATGAAAAAATTACAGCATTTAAATAAAAAAATTAAAAAGGCGCGCACGCCTGCGCGCTTATTTCCGCGGAAACGACGCGAGCGCTATCGCATGACTCCGTTCCACCAACAGGGAGGCGCGGATTAGGCCGGTACCTTCTCGCCTGTCCTCACTCACCGGCTGGGGCGGCTAGATGAAAGAATGTCTCTACCTTTAGTTTTATTCGGGAGCTTCAAAGGATGGAGGATGTAGCCACATCTTTACCGGTATCAGGCTAGCACTTCGATAACAAAGTGCTACATGAGCACTGAGGAAGACGCAAGCGGATAAGATTGGACGATTATGTGCTGGAACTCTGGTATTAAATGGCAGGTGGTTTAGTCTTCGCAGGTGCCCCGCAGGCGCGTCTGCGTAAGCAGGCGTTTGGTGTGTTGCGACACCATGTACCCGAGCACATGAGGGTTGGACCGTCTAACGGTGTGCGGCTTAGTCGTGTCCAGGGAAAGGGGTATCCTGGGGGTTGAGCCGATGCCGAGTGTCTGGACCTTTACGGCCCTTTGGCGGAGGCAACACGCCGCCGTGCCAAAAGGGAAAGCTGGCAAAAATACATATCAAGCATAAACTTTTACACAGATGGAAGGAAAGCCTGGAACCGAGTTAACAAATTAAACGGCCGGCAAACTCATCCTCTGCCATTAGTAAACAACCAGAGAAACACTCATGAAGACCAGGCTGATTTTATAGGGGCCCACTTCAAATACATTTCCAGTTCGGCCCATTACACCGATACATTTCTACGGTACCAACGGCAAGCAGAACGATTGCCCCTGGATCGGAAAATAACAAAAAATTAATCCTTCAACCGTCCATTTACCATGGCGGAGTTTTAGGCCTCAATAAATTGTTGCAATAAGTTAGCACCGGGAAGAGACAGAATAATTTATGATATGATCAAACACTTACACCGTGAAACTAACAAAACACTTGTCGCTTTTCAACTCCATATTCTGTGGTGGGCACGTCCCGGCTGCCTGGAAGGAGGCAATAATAATTCATATTCTCAAAGAGTGCAAGGACCCGACTTCGGCCAGCAGTTATAGGCCTATAGCTCTAACAAGCTGCCTATGCAAACTCTTTGAGAAAATGACTAACCGGCGCCTGATCCATTTTCTTGAAAGTAACAAAATACTAGATGCGTTACAGTGCGGCTTCAGGAAAGGTAGATCCACAACAGATCACCTTGTGGGAATCGAGACAAATATCCGTCAAGCCTTTGTGCAGAAACAGTTTTTCTTATCTGTATTTTTAGACATGGAGAAAGAATATGACACCACTTGGCGTTTTGGAATCCTTCGTGACCTGGCTAGAATGGGCGTCCGAGGCAACTTGCTGAACGTAATTCAAAGTTGTCTCTCGAACCGCACATTCCGTGTTCGAGTTGGTAACGCCTTATCTCACCCATTTACCCAAGAGACTGGTGTACCACAAGGAGGTGTGCTGAGTTGCACTCTCTTTATCGTAAAAATGAATTCTCTCCACAGTGTCATACCACGCACAATGTCTTATTCTGTGTACGTGGATGATGTGAAAATCGCTTACAAATCTTGTAATCTTGCTAGCTGCGAGCGACAGATGCCGCTTGGCCTCAACAAGATTTTCAAGTGGGCGGACGAGAATGGATTTAGATTAAACTCACAAAAAAGCACGTGCGTCCTCTTCTCGAACAAAAGAGGTATGCAACCAGTCCTCGTTATTGACCTTAATGGAGAACGGCTATCCGTGAGTCATAAATATAAATCTTTAGGCCGCATCTTAGATTCTAAGTTAACTTTTGTCCCGCATCCGAAGTACCTGAAAACAAAGTCCCTGAAGGCTATGAATCTGCTGAAGCGCTTGTCACGCATAATATGGGGAAGCGACAGGAGATTCCTCCTTAGCCTATACAAAAGCCTTGTACGGTGATGCGTTGACTACTGAGCCATAGTTTATAACTCTGCAACACCTAGTGCTCTAAAGATGTTAGACCCCGTTCTCCACCTGGGTATTCGGCTTGCTACAGGCGCCTTCAGGACTAGCCCTGTAGAGAGCCTGTATGTTGAGTCGGATGAATGGTCCCTGCATCTCCAAAGAGCGTATTTAAATATATCTTACTCCCTGAAGGTAAAGGAAGATGTAGAACATCCATGTCATTCCACTATAAGCGACATATCGGCTGCCAGGCTGTATCAAAACCGGCCATCTGTGAGGACTCCTTTGTCGCTGCGTCTAGAAGCGACGGCTGAAGAAACAGGCATACCTGTTCAAGAGAATGTCTTAACGGCACCTATTCCGCTTCCACCACCTTGGGAGTGGCAGACTATTGAGTGCGATGTCTCTTTCATAGAGATCTCGAAGCACGCACCTGAGACTCATATACGTTCGCACTTCCTAGAGCTACAGGCGAAGTACACGTGTGCAGAATTTTACAGAGAGACTTCCAAATCTCCTGCTGGTGTTGCTTACGCAGCTCTAGGACCGTCTTCTTCAACATATGGTGCACTAAATCTGCATACAAGTATTTTTACAGCGGAAGCATACGCAATCCTCTCGGCAGTTAAATACATAAAGCTAATGAATGTTACCAAAGCAATTGTGTTCACAGACTCACTGAGCGTCGTTAGAGCTTTAATGAGTCTGCGAAAACACAATTCAGTTTTTAACGAACTCTACAGCTGGGTATGTTCAGCTCACATGGGCAACCAAGTGGTCATAGTTTGCTGGGTACCGGGTCATAGAGGCATAAAAGGTAATGTAGCTGCAGACGAAAGTGCCACGTCAGTTATTTTTTAAATATACAGACACAAACATAGCTATCCCTCCCACAGACCTAAAGCCTTTCTTTTGCCATCAGTTGCGGAAATCTTGGCAAAGGCAGTGGGACAGCGAATTGTCAAACAAGCTACATATGATCAAACCAAGAATAGGGAAATGGATGTCCGAGAAAATGGCAAGACACACGGAAGTGTTTCTTTGCAGGTTAAGAATAGGTCATACCTATGGCACACACTCTTACCTCCTTTCTGGAAGCGATCCTCCAAAATGTGATAGGTGTGGAGACATTCTTATAGTCCTCCATGTTCTTGTCCAGTACCCTGAAATGGAAACCCAGCGTAAAAAGTACTTTTATCCCGCATATCGTGAGCACATCCCTCTTCACCCTGCATTCTTTCTTAGCCATGAGCCGCTTTTTGATTGTAATACAGTCTTAAAGTGTTTAGCAGATGTAAACACTTTACAAATCATCTGGCCAGGGTGTCTGTAGCGCAGCCTCGTCTTGCAGGCTGCAGCTGCAGTGCAAGAAGTTTGTACAGCACGTGCCTCTCAGCCCTTGATTTCAAGGGCCCTCTTGAGGAGGCACTAGTGCTATTGTATATGTTTTAGTTCACCATTAATTCGTAACGGAAGTTTTATAGTCATAACTCTAATCATTAGTCATTGTCATTATTTTAATACCCGTATATTTTACGCAATTTACAGCGACTTGATTTTAGGCCTTTTACAGCCACGCTACATCAACCATTTATAACCCATATACCACTCGATTTGTAATACATTGAAAAACCATCACTATTTGTGATGGTGCTCTTTGGCCATATCTGGCCCTTGCGCCAATAAAAAACCACATATTATTATTATTAGTTTTCGCAGGTGGCTTCGCATGTTGCACGACGCGGGAATGAGCAGACGATAACGCAGTTGATCACTTTTACAGCGAAGCTGTATACCTCTACCTGCCAAGGAAATTTTCTTGTCAGCGTAAGCAAAAAACGCCAGGCTAAAAATTAAACAGAAACGGCATATCTCCTTTGAAATCAGGGATGCAGCATATAGCTCAGCACTTGTTTTCACAAGAAAAACCACAAAACAAGCATCAAAACCACATGATGGATGATAAGGCACGTGTGAACAATGGGAACACCCTCCGATGCGTTCCGGTAAAGATAAGGTTTGCAGCTCCTTCGAAAGGGGTTGCCGTCATTCAGAACCCTCGTGAAACCAGTGTCTCTGGTTTCACTCTTTGTAGAGTGACGTGTGAATTCAAGTGACGTCACAATGGGTAATCGTTGAGGGTGTCATTTACAGCGTTCCTTCTCCCGCGTGCGTTTCAAGGTAAAGATTAAGGTTGTGTAAGCTACTCCGAGTGAAAAAAATAACCAACAGCTTAAAATCACGTAGTGACATCACCACGTTCTAGCAACTGATTCAGTTCATTTCAGGCTACCGTGGGCTGATCACGGAAAGTAAAGACGCCAGAAGACCAGCGTGAATATAATGTCGTTGTGAAGAATTAAAGGGTGTGGTTCACTACATTTCACTTACCTCTGGTTTCACTCTTTGTAGAGCCATGTGCGGGAATTCAACAGACGTCACAATGGGTAATCGTTGTTGGTGTCGTTTACAGTTTCGCTGTCCAACCACCTTGATGGCGTGGATTGGAGACAGTTTTTGCCTCGCAATGGCAAGTGTGCTCATAAAAAAGTGAAAGCATTTTATTTAAGAGTGCCCGAATACTATTTCTAGATTACATACGAGAACGATAGCAAGCATACATTAATAAAGGAATGGAACTTAAAAACAAATTCCCGTATTACACTCTAAGAAAAAAAGGGTCAAAAGTGAGTCACAGCAACGTGACTCTCTTTTTTGTGCTAAGACCCCCTTTTGCGTGAGTAGAGTCACAAAATAAGGGTCAACCCTTCTGCATGAGTCATGACTCCCAATGGTTTGCGAAGAGTCGTCGTGAAAGATCGCGACTTCTTTGAGTGCAGCAATTGACGAAAGATTTTAATGCAGGAAAGAAATACCAGATAATTTCTTCTGGCTTTATGCTTGCTTCTGGTTTAGGCAGACCCTCAGGATTTATGTCCTGGTTGTAATGCAATGTCTCACTCTTTCGTCCCATGAACAAGGGTAAAAAAAGGACACCGACCACTGAAAGAATGCAAGAAAAGACGTTTTGGCTCCCCTGACGGGAGCCGCAACGTCTTTTCTTGCATTATTTCAGTGGTCGGTGTCCTTTTTTACCCTTCTTCATGATGCCTCCCGACCAGACGGGCTTCTGTCAAAACCTCGACTTCTTTCGTACCATGTTCTGCAATGTGGATTTTCCATGACAATGTCTGTTGACAGCTTGCATGCTTAAGCGATAGCTGGTTTCCTGTGTTAAGGAATACCAGGATTGGTCACACTGGATTATGAGCATTAGTAAATCTCAAAAAAAAGATTGGCTACTAAACAGAGCACATCAACGAGGTAACAAGTTCAGTGGATGCACTCAATAGTGCCGATTGTAAATGTCGTTCTGTGAAGTAAAATTTTATTTTGAGGGTTTATGTGCCAAAACCGAGATCTTATTATGAGATACACGGAAATGGGAAACTGCAGTTTAATTTTCAACAGCTCGGGTTCTTTAACGTGCCCGGAATTCACGGTGCACGAGCGGTTTTGCATTCTGCCCCCATTGGAATGCGGCCGCAGCGGTTGTAATAGTACCCGTGACCTCGAGTTCAGCAGCACAATGCCACAGCCACTGGGCTACCGCGGTTCGTTGCGTTCCGCGACCAGAAAGAATCAGCGTACACTACACAGCTTTTGAGCCTCCTTAGAAATATAATAACAAAAAGTCGCGGTTTCGCCCGACAGACGAAACTTTGATAGCTATAGCAATGCATTAGACAACTGCACGAAGCAAGGTTCGTGGTTTCATCGGCTGTATAAATTGCAGCAAACATTCATTTACTAATTACATTAGCAAGCATGAGGTCACGCGCGCGCACGTGCTAACGTGAACCGATCTCACTCAATTGATCGCGAACGCTTGCTGTCACAGCGCTGGTGTGATGAGCGCAAACAGAGGAGACCGAACGCTTCTGCTGCCTCTTTCCTTCAACGCGTTTCCGAAACTTTAAATTACGCTACCTCGGCTCACCCCGCTTTTCGACCCATAGGATATTACCTCTAATAAGGCGAGTGTGGTGCAATACTGGTTTCAGAGCAACGGCAAGAGGAGTCGCGCGCTAAACCAAGGCCTTCCTTCCCCCGGCTTTCGCGCGTGTTATTACGTTTCGTTGCGCGCCCATCAAGCCACAAATCCATCGCGGCTCACCCTCGAACCCTTGCTCTCACGCGTGCAGTCAACGGCGCGGGATAGCATCTTATCGCACTTGGACTTCATACGTAAGCTCACGGCAACGCCAACAGATAAATTTCACCGGTTGTGTCCATATAATCGCTATCACAAATAAACGGGGATAGTTCTACCTTGTTTAAATTCATGGCTCTTTCATTCGTGAACATTACTTACGTGAAGCAAAATTATCAGTGCGCAAAACAATTTTTTTTTCAACGCGAGGAAAGAAAAACTGAAACTAGTGCATGTGTTGTGCGGCCCCAAAGTGATCCAAAGCCGAAGCCATCGAAAGCCTGGCGCCATTTTGTAGTTGTGTTGCATCATGTGCGAGCAGCTCGTGTGCGAGCACGCTGTAATTGTTGAATGGCTCTGAAAGCACTGCGTTAAGGGTGACTGCATCCGAACGTTACCGCAAGTTACAGTCGGAGTTTCTTTCCGTGTTACGTTATTGCGACGACAAGGACGGCTAGCAGCAGCGTGTCACCGATTTCGTCTTTGCCGACATCGAACAAGTGCAGCTCGCCAGACCGTGGCAAGCACCCGAAGTGTTGCGGTCTGCATTGTGTTGTCATTCATTGCGATGTGAGAGATAGTAACGCACAGAGACGGGCCAGATGCATATGAAAGCCTGCCAGCATGGAGTGACTGTGCCATTGTTCTCTTAACGTCTCACGTGAGTATATCAGCTTTTGTTCGAGTTTACAAACGGCGCGTGCTCGGCCCTTCCGGTTTGGCTACATTTTGCGCGGCGTTTCTCTTGGCAGTTACAGACATGCGCACGGATGCATGCGAAAATACTAGTGGCAGACGCAGGCTTCAGGAGAGCATCTGATATTATAACAAAACTGTACTGCTAGGAGAAACACCGTTTTTATCGATCCTAGTCATGAGCGGCCTGTCGCATTGAAAAATCCGCAGAATAACAAGTACTTCATAGCTTGAAGTGTAGAAAAAAATAGTAGCACCAATGTGACATTCGCTGCCGAAGACAAGTCGTCGAAAACGTTGAAGACAGCTTGTGTATCTTGAAGATTCGCTATCGCTTCAGGTACATAAATGATAATAATAAAATCACTACAATGCTGTATAAGCGTTGAAACAAAATAAATTTATTGTATATTTGGCTGCAGGTCAGAAACGTATTAGCTAACAATCTAAACCGATATATAATGTATTATTTCTCAAGTAATCTTTATTTCCACTGGTACTATTTAAAAGCATGAATTTGATGCAACCTTTATATAGTGAAACCTACTAGGGTATCAAAAGCGAGGTGTGTTCTGTGGTGAATTTGTAATATTATTACTGAATTTTCTATTTTGTGTTTTATGGAAAAAAATGTCCTTTCATTTGTATTTTTATGTTAGTATATTTGTATTTGTATATTTGGCAAGCAGAAATGAGTTCATTGCAAAGTTGTACCTCCCAGTTAGCTGCATATGAATCCACCCAAGTTAAACCTGTCTTGGCTATTGTAATGTACGTGTAAAAAGTTCAAGTACAGCTGTAGTTGACTTATTCGCTGTAGAATATTTTATTGCAAGAGTGGAATTCTTGGTATTATTTTACTGTGACAGCGTTGAATGAAATATAATGAGGTTTGGTGTATTATTTTACTAATATAATTTTAAAAAATTTCGTCTGTCATGTATCAGAGATTAGTTTACCTTCTTGTAGAAACAATGTTGTGTTATCCCCTACTCTACTGCTGTTTTCCTGCATATTTTTGTAATTTTGAAATGTCTTATTTTAGGTATTGGAGAAGCGGCAAGAGCCACAGGAAGTAGCCACCTTATCCAGCACGTTATGGGTGAGAAATCGCACAGGCACTTTGGGATTTCTCATTAGCAGTATGATGCTATATGTTGTAATTTTTTGTCCTCATTCCTGTCTTATTCAATTTAGTATTATTGTGCAAACGGTAATACGTTTACATAGAGATAGAGTAATCGCTCAAGGACGAGACATGGCTGGAGGAGACAAGACACACAAGCCTCCTTTGTCTGTGTCTCAATGTTGCGCAGTTACTCTGTCCTTGTCTACCAACAAGCCAAAATTTCTCGTCAGGTACCTTTACTAATTCTGTTATTGCAATTTCATCAACCCAACACTGAAAAGACATATGTACACACACAGGAAGACGGAGACTTCAAATCATGAAGAGCCATAGAACAAGAAGCATTGCTTGAGCCAACGTTTCGAGAAGGAGTAGGAGACAAGTCCTCTTGTCGACGCGTTGGCTCGAGCGACATTCCTTGGTCTACCACTATTTACCGTTAAAAGGGACCATTATTGCTCATGCTGAAGTATTATGCATTATGGAATAAAAATTATAAGGATGAAATGTCAAGGAATGTGAAAGTTTTTCTGTATTTTAACGCTAGAGCCAACACACAGGCAGAAAAACAAGAGTAAAATTTAGAGAAGAACACTATTATTCTTCACTACCCGGTTGGGCAGCTTCATTCGCAGCTTGCACTTTATTGCAATAATGACCATAGAAATTCGTTAATTGAAGTAGCTTGATAATTTACTTATGTCAAGAGACGTTGAACTTGGATTAGTGCAGGTTAAAAAATATACAATGCGGCTATAAAAATATAACAATCACAATGGCTGTGGGGCGATCGCCTGGCCATGTTTAGAGACCTAACACAACACTACAGACTCGAAAGACGTAAATTACCACCACCGCACATTAAATTAAACAGGAAAGAGGCCGTGAACTTACGTTTAATAAAACACACAGTTACCCTGGCCCAGCCGTCTTACGCCACTGTTAACCGAGCTTATACCCGACTAATGCGTGTAAAGCGTGCGGATACAGAGCAACGCTGCGACACATGCTCTGGGAATGTGCCGGCGACAACGGCACTAAAACCACCGCCGCTCGAGACGCGCCCATAACGTCAGCGGTTACTAGATTAAAGGAAGCCTCGAACTCGCTCATTCCCGTCGTTGCCCCGGCTGCTGGGGCTGTCGGGGACTTTCTCCGTCGGCGTCGCCGCTCCTGGGAGGCGGCCCTGAAAAGTTCGGAGCTGGAAGACCCGCTCTGGGCCATCCGGCAAGCCGAAGATGCCGCCCGAGTCCACGGACTTCGAGCCGACACCTGAGGCCACTAAAAGCAAAGTGCCGGCTCTTTAAATAAAGTTTATTTCTTCTTCTTATGCTGTTGTCTGTTTCTCCTTCACCAAAAAAAGCAGGTTTTGTTGCGATGCATTGGGGAATCAAGTGAACAGTTGAACGCCTCAGTAAATTCTTTCAAATTTTTCATTGCCTCGTTGACCCTAAAAATAAAAAAACAGACATTTTATGATTTTCTAAGCAAAGACAAGAGATCGGCATTCTTACACGCAATATAACTGCCTGTAAAGACAAATAATGAAACGGTAATCACACTGCTGCACATGTCATTGGTACCTTTTTGAATTTCTCAGAAGAGAGTTTGTTAGTATAATAATGCGGAACTGTTTTTAACGGTACTTGTATGTCGCCCAAGAGATAACGCAAGGAGAGACTAGCTCTGCCGCAATTTTTTCTTAGTTAACGGACTAGGTTAAACTAATGCGTATCATCACATTTATAGCAGATAAATTGTAAATGTTCACACTTCGTGTTAAAATAGTCTAGGTGTATAAAACACAAAAAATTACAACTTTTTTCTACACCAGGAGAAACATTTCTTCGTTTGTATGTTACTTTGAAGCGTTCATTAACACTGGGCGCAACCTCTGAAAGTGGCTTAATGCGGTTATTTTTGCATTGCCAGCATGCTCAGGCTATGAAGAAACGTTTTCGTAATTCTCGATTCGGAAGCCAAATATTATGAGGTTTTCATGGAGTTCAATGGACATCTATTACTCAGACTAATCTACGGACAATCATTTTTTTCTCCGAAGTATTTAATAAAGTTCTTTGTCTTAATAAACTTCTTTGTCTGTCTGTCTGTCCGAAGTATTGATCATATTATCATGGCATAAATTTCTAATTTTTGATGATGTGACCACATTGAGCGTGTTTCAAATTGTTGATATCACTTGGCGTTTAAAACCATCATAAAATTACGGGACAACTGGGAAAGAAATCACTGCGCCATTCGTGCCAATCTGCTCCGAGAAATTCAGCCTGTTAGATCGCAGTGCACTTGAGTAGACTTCAAGTAATTTGCACTCATAGCATGCGCCAAAATATTGTCTGGGTAATATGTAAAAAAATGAAGGCAGTTGCACTAGTTCAGACGTTCAGAGTGTCAAAATGAAATTCTGGTTTCTTGTAGTAATGACAGTAGGCATGCCGATTCTGTTGAGATCAAGAGTGAACCGTAATAGATCATTGCTAGCGACCAATTATTGACAATCTGGAGTTTGGGTAGCGGTCCAACTACTATGACACCTTTTGGTGTCACTAGCTAACAACTAAACGTAGCGTAATATTGAAAAATGGCAATCGTGAGGAGTATCAGATTATCGCTTAATTTGAGGTGGATAGCTCTAGGCTGAGTTTCCATTTCACGGGCACATTAGTCTTGTTATATTGTGTGTAAAAATTTATATGGGTTACCATTTGCTCGCAGATAAACAATACAGCACAACTAACACGGATAGCCCCCCTTTAGCCTGCAGTGCTTCAGCGACACGCATCGCAAACGGCGGTGCCGACATCATGGTAAGTGGTATGGCACGTATACGATGCTGCCATTGCCTCGGTAATGACATAGTTAACGAGAGAGCCTGAAAACAACTGCCCGAAAAACTAATCGTTTGGTCCAAAATTCCCTTGGTAAAACTAATCGATATATGTAAACGTACTCACACTCTGCAAAACCTGCTTATTCATGTACGTTTTGTGATTGCTACAAAGTGGCAAGCCCCTTTAGTTTATAATTGGGCTATGTCCTCAACTCAAACCGAGTTCACACCATGGGCTTGATCGCGGAGGCACCATCAACATACATATAACCTACACCTAAATACTACCTAGCCAGCATACACACGACAGTGAAGAAAAAACGGAGGACAACGATGGCCTTCTCGCTCATCAGTGTGTGGCTGACGGCGCAAACATGTCGGAACACAGAAAGCACTCACTCACCACCACTGAGGTACCAATTTGAAGTACACGCTTGGTGCGCATCTTTTAACAGCGGATAGACAGACAGACAGACAAAGAACTTTTATTCAGGTCTGGAGGAACTACTTTGGGACGCCCCCTTTCAGGGGGATTTGGTAGCAGTCGCGGGCCGCTCCCACGCAGGGACCGGAAGACCAGCGGAGCTGTTTAAGCGCTGGTTAGTCGCCTAGTGCGAACAAAAATTGTGGGCCGATCCTGGGGGTAGTGAAGAAAGGGTCCTAGTGCAACTGCACATACCACTGTGAACTAGTGAAGCTGTTTAAGCTCGAGGATGGTCCGTCGAGTGTATGCCGCAAAACCTAGCCTGCCGATGACGTCACCATGCATCGCCTAGCAACACTTCGCCCCAGCTGCACCCACCGCGCCGAGCCTCGCCACAGCTGCGTGAGCGGTGACGTCATCGTAACGTGACGTCACAGCCTACGATGACGCGCTCACCGTGACACGCACCTCATCGCTTCTCCTTAGCTTTGCCGAGCCATCACATCACCGCGCCGTGCGGAGTGGTCGCCGCGGCTGCGCCGACACGGAACTAAGCCGTGACGTCACTGCGCCGACCCACGGGATATAGAGCTCCGCGTCGCCGCCGCGGCGACACCAAAGTCCTACCATCTCTGCGCCGAGCACATCGCCGTGAAGGTCGGAGAAGAAGAGCGTCACTCCTGAAGAAGAGGAAGCGCAACGCGACAGCCACCGCGCCGCTACTCGAGAGCGAGCGAGCCGACTTCGGCCTAATCCCGAGTATCGCGCCGCCAAAGCAGCGGCGAAATGTCTGTGATTCGCAGAATATCTGGAGCTACGAGCTTGCGAAACCGAGCAAAAGCCTTTGAGCGTCCAGATACTTTGAGGACCCAGTGTTCGTTGCACAATGGGCTGTCGATGATTCTGGGTTTTCGTGCGCAAAACGTGGCGGAGTCTCGAAGCATAACCTCGCAAAAACTTGGCCGAACCGAGATAAAGGCCGCCTGCTATGCTGTTTGCCCAGTCTTCGCTGCCCCTAATTTTTTTTTATTTCAATGAGTGAAATTAACTGTATTGAATGTCGTGCTTAACAAAATAAAGCCTTTCGTCACCATTTTCTTGTTATTTTAGCCAACAGGAGCAGCGGTGATTTCACTTTCGCCTGTTTTGTAAATTGTTTCATGGTTACCCAGTGCGATCAGCAACAACGGGAGAAACTGCATGTTGCTATGCGCATTATGCAAAATCAAATTGGATTTTGCTCTGTCTTGGGAATGCAGCTTATATATATATATATATATATATATCATGATTTAAATCTGGGCTAACTTCAATAGTCATATTCAATTACATAGGAGATGCCTACATGATTTCGATAAACAACCGCTCAAGCTGTTTTCATGAAAATTGTTGCCTATAATATAGTAACATGGAACCAATCACCTCCAGTAAACAAGACTTTGATTTAAGAGATCATATTGTTTTACAAAAAATTTGAGAAAATGTGGTAATTTTGAAAACATTTATGAACAATGGTTACAAACCTATAACTCGGCATCAGGAAACAGATATCGTAGTTTTTTAACATCTCTCCTCATGCGGAGAATTTTGATTTATTAGCTTAACTGAAAATGGTACATTCTTTACAATTGCTTTGCTAAAACATCTGGCATATTCAGGGTCTTGTATAATATATCCCTGTTGTCCGCTAGAACTGTCTTAATAGGTTCCGTTTCAAATCTATGATATCGTTTTTAATTACAAAGCTAAAGAGTTTGAGGCTTGATGGTTTATTATTTTTTTCGATATTCAATCTTTCTTGCAAAGCAGAATGATCAAAATAAAAAAATTTGCACATAAAGCAGGAAGAACCATATTTTTTATGGCAGCTAAAGCAGATCTTATCACATAATGTGTAGTGAATACCATGCCCAACAGACTAATTTCATCGTATACTTGTATTACGTACGAGCGCTCGAGGCAATGGTCCCTCTTAAGCAGGCTTGTTTTGCAGACACTAAACATTTCTAAAGGCAGTAAATTGAGCGAAGCTTGTTGAGGTAGAAATTCTTGATTTGTGTGTTTAAACTGTCATAATCACAATTTTTTTACGTAGATCTACCCCAGGGAGACTGTCTACCAGCAGATACCAAAACTTTAGATTTGAACCCACCACGCATACGATCTGTGATGCTTATGTACTTTGAACACATGAATCGTCTTTTCCTCAACTAACCTCACATCGTCACCGTACCCTCCCTCGCCCCCACCTGACAACGTCCACACTCCCTCACCTCACCTGGTGAGGTGAGGTCTGATTTTTGCAGTGATTAGGAAAGACTACGCTATGAGGCATGGAGAGGCGCCTGACACCGGCGAAAAAAAAGCTGCCGAGAGCTAGTGAGGCTATACTAATCCAGGTGCAACCAAATTAGGAAGGCCCACAAAGCTTACAAAGTCAATCCCTCATCAGAACAGGAATTGGCCTCCCTGGTGCAGTATTCGACCACTACCTCCCTCATGACTAATACGAATGATTGAGGACCTTAACCGAGAAAGTGTAAGAGTGGGGTTGAAGATTAACATAATGCAGAACACAAACATAATGTTCACTAGCCTGGCAAGGGAACAAGAATTCAGGATCGCCAGTCAGCCTCTATAGTCTGTAAAAGAGTACGTTTATCTAGGTCAATTACTCACAGAGAACCCTGATCATGAGAAAGAAATTTACAAAGAATAAAATTGGATTGGAGTACATACGGCAGATATTACCAAATCCTGACTGGGAGCTTACTGCTGTCGTTAAAAAGAAAAGTGTACAATCATTGCGTTCTACCTGTGCTAACATATGGGGCAGAAACTTGGAGGTTAACAAAGAAGCCCGAGAACAAGTTAAGGAGCGCACAAAGAGCGATGGAACGAAAAAGGTTAGGCCTAACGTTAAGAGACAGGAAGCGAGCGGTGCGCATCAGAGAACAAATGGTGATAGCCGATGTTTCAGTTGACATTAGGCGGAATAAATGGAGAGGGCAGGCCATGTAATGCACATGATGGATAACCGGTGGACCATTAGAGTTACAGAATGGATACCAAGAGAAGGGAAGCGCAGTCGAGTACGGCAGAAAACTATTTGGGATGATGAAGTTAGGAAATTTGCAGGCGCAAGTTGGAATCAGCTAGCGCAAAACAGGGGTAATTGAAAATCACATGGAGAGGCCTTCGTCCGGCATTGGACATGAATATAGGCTGATGATGCTACGATGCGTTACGAACTGGGTCCATCCCGAAGAGGGAGCAATATGGGGCAAACTTTCACACTGTCAAACTTAACAAATTCTGGAAATGCACGTGAAGCACGCGAAGGGTAGTTTACATTTCGCTACGCTGTGTCGACTAGATCGGGAAGTGGAGAAGTTTTGTTTTAGTTTTTTTTTTCGAAGTAGTGCGCACCTTCGGAACTCTTCCATTTCGTTTGTGGTTATGCACACCATGGTCCCGACGTGCAGTTTGGAGAAACTCTAGCTGCCTCCATGCTTTCAAGGTTTAAGGTCACATTCACCTTAAGACGGAAACGCCCATTTTACACAAAAATCATCCATGTTGATATTTTGTTGTGAGTGAAGCGTGCCGTTACAAAATTATATTTGGTGCTTTGATTAATCCTTTCTTGTTTTCTTTATTTTTGTCACTGCATCTCTTATTTTTTAAGTACTGTGCCTTTTTAAAAACCTTCGCAATAGGTTTTTAAAAACCTTCGCAATGCCATAAATGGCATCCTTAGGTGCACTCTTCGAAATGCAAAAACTGTGAAGGCATAGCGACCCTAAATCACATGCTCTGGGCTTGCCCAGCGCTAAACGGTCTACATGGGAACCAAGAGTCATGGGAATCCTCCCTTCATAGCCAGGAAGAACATGCCCAAAAACAAGCCATCTGTCAAGCCCAGGCCGCCGCCGGAAGCCAACTGATTCCGGCCGACGTCTAGGGGGGAGGTAGGCGGTGAAAGGGGGAGCTGCGTCTCACCCCAATCACCCATACTCTCTGACGGGTGCAAATAAAGTGCTTTCTCTCTCTCTCGCAATAGGTTATTGCTAATAAATGACAGCATGTTAAAGGCCTAGAGCAGACCTTTAAAGAACTCTGAATACAGAACTCGCTACAGATACCGGCATATTTTGATTTTAATGATGGTGAAATAAAACCGCTAAGGAACAGAAAGCGCAACAAAATGAATGTTTATACAAGAAGCCACTTCGGGGAGTTAGGTAGACCAGCTTCTTTGCGGCAATGCTTCCTTCTATGTAATGGTAAAAGAAATACCATTAAGATATTGCAATCAGCAGAGAATGAGCAGGAGGGATTGTTGAATGCCTTTTGTATTCAGTGTGGTCGTTTGGGTGCCAAACGTGCTGAAGAATAACTTCTCTTCTGACACTTTGTTGACTCTCCCTGCTATGGTGCCCTAACGAAAGGGAATGCTTAAGAGATTAGCTAGTATTCGCTAGAATTATTTCATCTGATGAGGTACTACTGCTACAAACTTGCGCAATACAAAATGGGGAAAAGACATAATTTCGCTTTGTTTGAGGTCTACTGAAAATCCTGTGAAAACAAAAAGTAACAGTAATGAGGCGGTGACACCACGCATGCTCATTTCCTGACCCGATATGTTTCCTTACCTGGTTCGCGCAGGGCTGTATGATCCGTAGAATAGCTGAGATGTGAGAGTATCGTTGTCTGCTATTTCACACATAGTCTGTGAAAATTACGCAAAAGCAATAGAAGGCATTGTAAAATGAATTCAGAATGTTTTGCTCGTATCGAATATAATTTGTTTAGCCAAATGCAAACCTACCCTAGCATTCGAAATGAAGAATAGCTGCATTCCGGTGATGTTTTCTAGACCTGCTAGACGAGTGTCTATCCCTCCACATTCTTCTGCAAGTACTTTCTTATATGCCTGAAAATAAAATGGAGAATCGCACAGTTAGTCTGTTAACAAAAAACGTGTCCTTTCAGTTCACCTCGAGGTTAAGAAGCCGTGGTATTGCTGCAATTTACTTCATGTTACACAGCCTAATTATTAAACAATTTTGAAAGTGGGTGGAATCTGACGACAAAAACAATGAGCAGAAAGGCTGTAGGGACGATTTTTAAACTGAATAGTAAAACCAGTCAAAAGACGATGGACAGAGAAGAGACGTGGCACACACGACAACTGGCATATTTTCATTTCGTGTGTGCCACGTCTCTTCTCAGTCCATCGTCTTTTGACTGGTTTTTACTATTCAGTATGTACCAACTGACCCAGACAGCTACTCTACTGCAACGATTTTTAAAGTATGGACGTAATGTATGTCGATGTCTATAGTTTGCTTTGTCCACGATGAGGCCTAGCAATCCTGGGCTGCTGCTCTTATTATTTGAGGTCTAGTGTTGCAACCCTTCTGTGTTTCGGTGCGTTCTTTCAGCTCGCTTCTACTCTTTTACGTGGTTTGTCACAATGAGCCTTAGAAGCAAAATTTCAAGGTGAGGGGAATAGTAACAGGACTGCTGTCGACCCATGCCAGCACATGGAAAACCGGTGGTGTGAACACTTATACGGTTTTAAAGACGATAGTCTTTCTTGGGCTACCTAAATGCGGAAATCATTGTCAATCACTCACTCGATTCAACCGCCCGGCCAAAAGCAACTAAATTACTAGCACTGGTGGCACGGGATCATACACGTCAACATTATACAGCGCAAATGAAACCTCAGGCCTGTTTGAGACAAAACACGCGTATATGTACATACCATAACATCCTTGAGAATACACGTTGGGCTGGGTTTTACGTTAGTAAATGAATTAGGAACGCGTTAGAAATGGTGTTGAAGAGACTGAAGTCGCAGCTCTGTAGCCGGCTTTAAGCAAACAGTAATAAGCGGTCCCAACAGATGGCGCGAGTGCAGGGCGAACGCGGAAAATCTGAATTGAATTCAGCAAAACCTCCTTTGCATCCATCATAGCAGGAGTGAGAGGGGAGAGGAAAAGCGTGAGAGGTGGGAGGAGGAGAAGAGAGGGTGTTACATATATGGGGCGGCAGAAAACTATCGTCTTTCGACGTCATTTGCAGCGAAGCAAGTAGATATGCAGCCAATTTTTTGTCAGCTCGTTTATCCTGAGAACAAATGTCTATAGGGCAACACATAGCAGCTCTGGGCATTTTTGGATGACGGCATGGAAACAATAATGAAGAGCTCTGTTAACTCAAATACTTATCTCTCAATATTTCATCCACTTATGACACATCTTTTTACTGATAGCTTATTTAGGTATCATCTCGTACATTCTGAGTTGCAATTTTTCAAAATATATGCATTGTAGTATCATTAGGTCTAAATATATGTGACAGAAAAATTTCTTGAAACTACAAGTGCCCGCGCATCCGTGTTTCAATCCTCTGAGCCGAACGCCTCATCTGCGCATGGTGCGTGGCTTTCCTCGTTTCGTCGTCAGCAAGAGTACCTTGAGCTTAATGTAATATGGCTGCTTACTAATAATTTAACATGAAGACAAATCAGTTTATTATAGCTCCGCGGTAAAGAATCGACGCTCCATAAACGAGGCTTTTAATGCGAGCTTGTCCATGTGCTGGCATTGCACGGGCGCTTGATTTTAATCTAAATGCAAACGCGACAGTGAAGCGCAGTTAGCTGTTTTTTACATCTTACACAATGTGAAGCGAATTGCTCGCAGGAGGGCCGTGTAGTAATACTAGTTATTACAAAACATGCAGCCTAAACATTTAAGATTCATTTGGGAGGATTGATAATGTAACACTCATGAGCTCATAAACTCAACTCTCAAATGGTATAGTTTAAATATTGCTTGTCCGCGCCTTAGCACTATTTATTACTTGCATGCATTCACTATTACTAATGGGTTGGTTGTGGAGACTTAGTATTTATTCATCATTCCTTCCAAAAGGTTGGCAGAGGTTAAACCGGTTTCATCCGGAGTTGCGGTCCCATTATTAAATATACATCAAGCAGGTTTCCTAAAAATTGCATCCTGCATAAAAATATTTTCTTGCATGTAACCATTACATGCATCAAAAACAATCCTAAAGAAAATAAGCACATGTAATACTTTGATGTTATGTGTCATTAGCGTAAGAATGTTAGTTATTACTTCGTCGAAAATATATCACATGAATTTTCAGGTAAGGCATTTTTGAAACTCACTCTGAAAGCCATCTGAAGGCCACTGTTGTCAGCGATGTCGTCGGTTGACGGTGGGTTCCAATAACCGTGATATTCTACCTGCAGTGGAAGGTATGTAATACAACTACAGTGAATAATGTTAGATGGATATCGTAGGGTAAATGCGTCACACTGGTTTCACCGTTATATGTTTTAGACTGTGAATCTTATTCGTAAATGAAATATTGATTGCTTCCCGACAATGATCCGTTGTTTCACCCGATACCGTCCCTCACTGTCCGCCAGTGGTTAACGGTACACGATATAATTTGTGTTTCTTAGCACACGGTTTTTCTTGCCATTATGTTTTTAACGGCGAAGCTGTTTAAGCTATATCTAAAACCGTGCTCGTCGACCGAAAAAACCTCGCCTGTGGCCCGATCGTGGAAGCAGTAGAAAACCGTGCAAAGCAGCTCTTAGCATAGCATAGCCATGCATAGTCTAGCATAGCAAAGGGGTGGGAAAAAGTAGTGAGGGTGAGGAGGAGTGATGTGAGGGGGAGGAGATAGAGTAGGAGGAGGTAGGGTAGGAGGCGGGGAGAGGGTAAAGTATCGCATAGCCATGTGTTGTATAGTATAGCAAGGGGTGGGAAAGAAAAGTGAGGGTAAGGAGGAGTGGTGTGAGGCTGAGGAGGAGGGAAAGGAGGAGTTTTAGCCGACCCTGTGCCGTGGGTCGAATGATCTCGTTGCTATCACGCTGGTCACGTGACCTGTGGGCGAGAGTGGCAGCAACGGTGCGAGAGCGGGCAACAGCTTTGCCGCGCCGAAGGGGTCGACAGCGGAGGTAGAAAAGGGGAGGGGAAGGAAGAAAGGAGCAGGAGGAAAGGGGGAGGGGGATGGAACTGCAGTCCGCGTTAGCGTTGATTGCAGCGCCGGGAGCCGATCTGGAAG
>NC_051164.1:44282978-44339200 GCF_013339745.2 Dermacentor silvarum | reverse complement strand
ACTTAATGCAACATTTAGTTTCACCTGCCAGTGGAGTAGAGATGTTTGATCCGCACCAAATGCAAGCGCTCGCTCAGGTAATGAGGTTGCTGTACAAGAGCATTGCGTTTAAAGCAGAAATGTTGATCCGCTTGCTTATAGAAAAAAATATTATTTAAATCACTGTTCGAAAGACGGCCTTAATGACGTCGTGGGCATGTTCTGGAGCGCTCCCTGCAACCCCGCTACACTGATATTTATAAAAATGTTTATTTCAGCCATGCTTTATTTTTTCGAGGATCCAATTTTACACGCCCGATAGTTCACAAACGACTATCTTTAAACACCGCAGTAGGCGGCAACGACAATCTCTAATTGCTAAATAATGGAAATTTCGGACACTATCCGCAATGTATATACATTGCGAAGTTTCACTGGCATCTTCGTTTGGAATACTTGTTTCACCCTTGTAAATTAATTTGGAAATACTGATAATTGTGAATGGAACGCTCTGCTCCATGCCCTACAGTGCACCGAAGCGGAATTACCATAACTGTTGATCTCCTACATTCTAATATTCCAGCACATTATCACTGGCATGCCTAACATAGAAATGGCGTACACTCACATTGCTTGTAATACGCACTTACAACTCATAACCAGTAGATGACCTTCGGTAAAAATAAAACTGCAAACCACAGGCAAGAAAATTGGATGATAACAAAGAAACTTGAGCACACTTTAAAGACCACGCAACGACCAACAGAACATTATTGGCATAAAGTTTAGAGCAACAACGAAGTGGTACATCGGAACGAGTTTAACTGAGACATTAGTTAAAATTAAAAGCTACAAATGAGAGCGGAGAAATGATAACCTCTCATGCATTCGAGTTACAGAATAGATGGCAAGAGAAAAATAATGTTGCCAAAAACTGTTGAAAATTACGTGTTTACATCATTAGGCTGCGTAAGCATGCAAATTAGGAAATTCGGAGGCGCACGAGAACGTCAGCTAACACACATTTGGGGCAAGTAGAATTAGCTGTTATTGCCTTTCTTTTTCCAGTACGCAATAATTGAAATGATCCTCTGCTTACTCCTTGTTATGTTATATTAAAAAAGAGTACGATGTGCACGGTATTCGTAAAACCTCAGTAGGCCGGGCCCAACTCATTTGTGCAAGCGCTATAACATGGACGGTTTTTCGCGCACTGTTTTTTTTATGTGTGCATAATGTTCTTGTTTCTAACAGCGGAAAGAAGATGAAGTGATTACCGGCGGATGCTAGTCCCAATACACGTAACATTAGCCGAAGAGCTGGTTATGTATTTAGACCTGTGATTTCTTATGCTCCCTGAAATAATACTGACCCCTTAAAATTACTTAAACCCCCGCCTCACCTTCCTTTCCCGCTTAGAACACTGATAGACTCAACAAACCGTCGGATCACGCTATCTTCAAAGCTTTAGGAGCATCTTGACCAGGTATCGTTAAGTAAAAGTAAAATTTAAAAACCTAAAGACAATTTTGATTCGAAATCAGAAGTTTGTTTATTCAAGGAGGGCATTACGTGTCCTCAATGTCCACACCCTTACTCCTGAACGCGGCCCGCGGAGTAAAAAGTCCGTGTACACTATAGAAAACTTACAAGCAGCTTGTGGCTTCTTTTCTGATTTCTGCGTATTTTATTAGCACCATTTCATCAGCGTTGTCTTTCAGTGCAAGCCTGTGTCAAAAATAGTTAGTAGAAATCGGGGTGTTCTCGAAAAGCTTCCAAACGTACATATTTCTCATATACAGCACGGCGATAAAGGAGGGAGGCTTATAAATAGATGATTTTTTGTTAGGTGTGTGGTATAAAATTTAACGTGTCCATTCTCAGCAAAACTATTTCAAAAGGCCCACAGCTCTCATGCAAACAAGTTTTCAAGTTCCTGAAAAAAAGGAATCGCACATGAATAGTGAGAAACCGTTGTAGTGACATGAATAAACGTGAAATACGTAAAAGTACAATTAAAAAGGAACACGCAAATAATTGGCGCTGCTCTTCCGCCTTGCTGCTAAATTTTCTTTTTAAAATTAGAAGCAAAGCCATAAGAAAGGTTCAAAGGTGTAGTTTTTATATTTCACCGCTACAGCAAATTGAAATTATCTTAAATGTGTGACTGATATGTCCCATTGCATATCTATCGGATAAAAATATTCTTGTGAACTAGTAATCATACAGGAGAAAAATACGAGGTATCAGTTACTTCAATGTATCTGTCTTGCCACCCGCCGTGTTTGCTCAGTGGCTATGGTATTGGGCTGCTGAGCACGAGGTCCCGGGATCGAATCCCGGGCACGGCGGCCGCATTTCGATGGGGACGAAATGCGAAAACACCCGTGTACTTAGATTTAGGTGCACGTTAAAGAACCTCAGGTGGTCCAAATCTCCGGAGTCCCCCACTACGGCGTGCCTCATAATCAGATGGCGGTTTTGGCACGTAAAACCCCATAATCTAATTCTGTCTGTCTTGCCATTCTTCCGCATACCTTTACTTGACACGAAGTAACAAGAAGCATGTGAAATGTTATTAAACACGAATACAAAAGCTACGCAACAAATAAAAATATTTCCTAAGTTGTCAAAGTTGAGGTCACATCATTGGCGCAGCGCCCATAATTTAATTTACCAAGTGCCGTGCTAGTACGTGCCGATTCGATGACTGAAAGAGCTAGAGCCCGTGTTTTGTTTATTTGTTCGATGCATTGGCCTGACTTCTTAGGGGTCGCAATTATTTTCTTATGCAGCCGTGCAACCAAAGCAATCGTCAATCAATGTTATTTCAATTAAGCAGCCTTTGCGCAAACGATGTCGTTGGATGTTTTGTACTAAGACAATACAAATACCATGTTGCTCTACATCGATACATTTTGGAGCCTCTACTAAGATTGCCACTAAAGTGACCAGCCCATCCCACAATACCGGTACTGGAATGCAGAAAAGGCCACTTCTCCTCCTTTATCACGAATAAGAACAAACTTTTTCAGTTGGCTCGTGTACAAAATATTCGGCACAACCCATCTCACGATGAAATTCGGCAAAACCCCATCCAACAGAATTCAACAAGTGCTGTAGTATATTATGACGCTTTATTGGCGAGCTTGAGGCAAAACACCACGGAAAAACTTCAGAAAGAAAGCTTTCTAAAGTATTCACCTTGTTGTACGAGAAAAGCTTACCCCACAGTGCAAGTGACACAATGACAGAACTCCTCGCCGTAAGGTTTCAAGTGATGCGCCATCCACCCTATTCACCCAACATGGCTCCGTCTTACTATCATTTTGCTCAATCTCAAAAAAGACCTGACGGGGCAACAATTCTAGAGCATTCTGAAGGCACCTAATGCTTTAAATAAGAGGTTACATCAGCATACAGAACACATTTAATCGCACAGACTTAAAAAAAAAACACAGGACAGATGGTTTAAGTGCATAAACTTTCCTGGGGCAATATTAAGAATAGTGTGGCAGTTACAGCTTCCTAGCTCAATCTTTTCTGAGTACAGCTTAATTCTTATCAGTACAACTCGTACACGCCTGTCCCTGATCACTTGAGCTAAGTTAAGAAAGAATTAAGTTAACGCAGTACTGACCGAGACGAGCCGTGGTCATGAAACGTAGTGTTTAGACATGAATGAATAAGCGCGCCGCAATTGCGCCACCAAGCAAACCGGCTGGCGTACCGTATCTTGTTCAGGAGTCGGAAACACCATTCGAACAATTCTACATGGATCTTTTAGGTCATTAGCCATTGCCAGACAGATGTACAATGCCAGAAGCTAGGATTTTCGGCACATGTCCTATGAGCTACAAAGTTGGCGACAAATCGTGCGTAATTCATCAGTGTATGAAATAAGACCGTCTTATATCCTGCGGAAAATTCCGGCGGCGTCTGCCGACATTATTCACCTGCTTCGTAAGAAGCTCCACATTGCCGAATGGATTTACCTTTGCGTCTTTTCTGCACCACCCAGGAGTTTAGTGCATCGGATGATTTTGAGAAACAGCGGGAGTGGGGATTGGAGTAATGCAGTATCCATATCGCCACATGTATGTGCGACGCAATGAAGACGAGGTTGAAGCCGTGCGGAAGTAAATCAACCAGGAGGCGTCGACTTCCTGGCGGTTCTTGTTTTAGGAAAAGCGTTTTTATTCGTGTTCTACGCCATCTCACCCGTGTCGCTTTCTATACGTCGCTAGCAAATGATATGCTGAGAATTGCAAATTCCGCAATAATATCAAACATAGAGTGGCATCTCACAACAAATATTCTAATTTTACCTCAAGTTCTCCTCATGAGGCTACTGAAAGCTATTACCCGTCAATGTTCTTGTGTAGCACACACCTAGCTTGAAGATTCTAACCATGGTTTTCAGCTATAAACTTTTACTTCATGCTCTCGCACTGACTGCCCGCTCCGGAATTTGGAGATAAGAAGTTGCTCATCGGCACATTTTCGTTATGATGACGACGTCTTCAGAATTTATTTTATTTATTTCCGAGAAACTTAAGATGTCGAATTTCACCAATGTTTTTCTATGAAGCGTAAAACATTTGTTGTAACTTCCCTGAAGCCTTGAGCTCTCCACATTGAATGAGCGAGTATGAATCACAGTTTCTGATTTTACTACATAAATCTTCCTTCTACATTCAGCATTCCTGGTAACCGAAAGGCTCGCAAAGGTGATGCTTCTTGTTGCGCTGAGAAGGTAAATGTGAAACTCTCGCGCTGCACGTGCTTTTAAGGTAAGTTCAAATCAATAAATGGGCAGCAAACAATTCAGAGTTCACTCGGAGAGAACTTCTTGTAGTGTGCGACATCTTAGCGACAAATACGCACTGTGTCAGGACGGAAGACACTCATGTTTAAGATAAAAACGAGAAGACCACTTCGAAAATAAATACAGCAGCGAATTGGAGCACTGGGTGTGTAAGTACGCATTTTCTTAAATTATGGTGCTGTAAATCTTTGGTACCCAGAATTACTTTTCATAAACGAGCGTCCTAGATAAAAAAAGCATTCGGCCAAGTCATGTAGCTTTGAGAGAGAGAAAGACAGGAGTAAAACGTATTATTCTCAAAGGAACTAAGGCTCCAGTTCGGGTCTCCTGGTCGTTTCAGGTCTCCGGTGCTATTTGAACTACAATTCTTTAAGCTCTGTCGAACACCTCTTTGCTAAGTATTCTCGTCACCAATAATACGAGAACTGGCTGTAATGCTTCCTCGTGGTTGTACTTTATTTCGTGCGCGCAGCATGTAAGTTTTTGAAATATTAATTTGAATTTGTGCGTGATCTTTGCTTTAAATACCCTGTATAAGAGTGCATGTTTGCAAAATGTCGATTCTTTTTTGTTTTTTTTTTTCTTTTAAACATGATTGTCTCTTTGTAATGCCCACCTGCTATGCTCTCAACTGAGAGTGGCAGTATTGAAAATAAATAAATAAAACAATGGCTTTAAGAACTCTTTCTTTTTCGCCACCTAATCTTTCAGCGCATCTGTAAATCAAGCGTAAAATCCAGTAGAGAAAAATACAAAGTTGATCTACGTAAATAAACACCTGTGGCAAGTGGGATACAGCACGGAGATGATGGCGTAACGTGTACTAAAACACATGCCGTTTCTATTATTGTATTGCCAGTGGCGTAGCCAGAAATTTTGTTCGGGGGGGGGGAGGGGGGGGGGGGGGCTCACCTTGCAGCGCGGCCTCCTCCTTATAGAATTTGTCGAGGGATCAAATACATGAATACTAACTGCATTGTCATTGCCATTTTATATTAGATGCTGCAAACGAATTACTGAACGCTACGCACTGTCAAGTAAAGTATGTATTTTGTTCATAAAAGAATATATTCGTATTTCCCAAAAATTGTGGCAGAAATAACTGATATCAATGCTGACGCGTTTTTTTTCTATTTAATAAGTAAATAAAGTATCACACGAACTTTATAACTATATTAGTTCGAAAGCAGCAAAGCAGTGCATGCAGCTGATATGAAAAACGTAAAGGCCATGAAACGGATAAGTTGAAGACAAGTATTTTGATGAATCTTTGTCATTCAAGAAACTTGTTTACATTTTTGCACATATGCAACGGCCAGGAAAAAACCTCAATGACGCTGTCCCTCGTTGCAATAGATTGCGCAGGAGCAGCTCTTACCGGTCGTGTATTGTAATTACAGCGATATTTACTCGCAACAGTGAGTACAAATAAAAAGTAGGAGTTCTGCAAAATATACATTAGAAATGCGAAGGTAGAATGGAATATACAAATGCGAAGATACAACTCGCTAAAGGGCAAAAAAGAGTCGCTGGAAACAAAGTTCACTGCTTGTATACACAAAATCTCGCAACAAGATATTTAAACATACGTCTAAGTCTCCAATAAATCTACGTATTTAAGCAAACTTGACTGTATATAATGCGTCAACCAAGAGAAATATACATGTTGCGCAGTCACAGATAGTAAACTTTGCGCACATAAAGACAGATGATCTAGGCAAGAACAAAACTATGATCGCCGAAATCGTGATATGTACTCGGGCCATGCAGCGGTCGCGACAGCGCCATGTGGGTAGAATAATAGAGAAATAATAGAGAATAATAGAGGATAATGGAGAAATCAGTACGAAAATGTGTAATGTAACTGCCTGCACAGCGGCAACAATTATTCTGCACCCAAAATTAAAGGAGGGTATTGCTTCGTTAAAAAAAATTGATAAGAGCAGGTAGCCAAAAAGGAACGAAAAGGACAAACGAAAGCCACAGATGATGCGGCAAGTTGATCTACCCAATATACGAGTGTGTTCTTGGGAAACGTCGCGTGGGCCGGACTTTCAATGAGCAAGGCCGGTCAAAATTGGTTATTGATGTCCTCGTAATTTTCGTATTTGCATGATAATTTTGGTCATGATGCTAACTGCTAGAATAAACGGCTAAAATTTCGGCATCTTTAAAAGCTAACGAACAGTCATACGTTTTCATAATTACGAGCTTATGGACCTGAAGGAACAGAGCTTTTTACTTGCATTGATTTTTGCTGCTTCGCTATCTCAAGGGCAAACTTCTCTCGGCGGGGAAGTTGAGCGAAGCGGTCAATGACTTCGGACACGTTGATGCCGATGTCTGTGTGGGTGTATAGAAGCGCCAGCCTAACCATGCGTTCCACAGACATTGTAGAGCGCAAGTAGATTTTTAGTAAACTCTTGTTAAAAAATATTCTCTCTGTGCTGGCAGTGGTCACTGGAAGGGCGACTAGAATCTGCAGCAGTTTGTACACATTTACATAGAACCTGCAGTCGCAATGAGAGAGGGCATCTATTCCGGTGCTAAA
The DNA here is from genome assembly GCF_013339745.2 of Dermacentor silvarum. Taxonomy (NCBI): domain Eukaryota; kingdom Metazoa; phylum Arthropoda; class Arachnida; order Ixodida; family Ixodidae; genus Dermacentor; species Dermacentor silvarum. The sequence continues at coordinate 44,331,842 of NC_051164.1, read as the reverse complement.
ACCTAAAGCACTCCCTCGATGTCGTTGGCATCCTTGTTTAGGTATCTTGCACAAACAGTAGGCTGTTCGATTCCAGCGATGTCCGTCGTTTCGTCAGGTGGCATGGAGAAGCAGCCTGCTTTTGCAACTAGGCTTTCTTTGATAATTTCACCACAAATTTCGATAATTTGGTTTTGTGCATGTGGGCTTAAACACGAGGCATTACTGGGACAGCTTTCCAAATGGTTCTTCAGATATGTATGTATCAGCTCGCATGCGAAGAAGCTCTCTGAAAATACCTGTATTTTCAGCGGGGGGCTATGCTTAAATCCATAGGGCCACTGTTCCTGTGGACACGGAGAGCCCGACCTTGTCGCCCGCAAAAAGAATTTCCTCAATAATATGCTATTCACTTCTCCTGTTTTCTCATATTTTACTTTGCCTGCCCTGGTCCAGCTGATCGATCACATTGGGCACGCTTCCTGAAAATGTTTGGAGAAAATTATCAGCTGCTAGCTCACAGTCACGGTGGTATTTAGTATTTTCGTGTGTGTGAAAGATTGAGAGTGCGTGCTTTCATTTCTGGAAAGGCTTGGACACGAGGGCTCCAGTTCTGGCATGTTGGCCCAAGTTTATAACAGGATTAACCCCAGAAAGTTCCAGAATTGAAAATCTTTTAAAGCACGCCTTTGGAAATGTCAGTGCACCTTTCGCGTCAAAAGTTTATGAGAACTTTATACCCATAAAGTTTCGTAATTGAAATCCATGCGCTCCGTAGATTCCGCGGCCGCTGCGAGATGCCGCAACGCGCCCGCTCGCTATCGAAAAGCCCTTGAAAGTTTGTGCTCGGATGGGGCTCCACGCGTTACATGACTCCAGGTGCAAGGGTGTTGTCACGAAATTCAGCCCGAGTTCGCAATGTTCGTTCCAAAATGTGTTTTCGAGCGTGAAAAAGACATTGTAGACAGAATCCAGAATGATTCCCGGCTTAGGTGGTAGTTTTGGTCGGCGGTGCATGCCGGCACGAAAAAATTTCGGGGCGGGGCTGAAGCCCCATCAGCCTAGAGCACTGCACGGACTGATTTGTGCGGCCCGGCCCGGGCCCGTTTTTACATAAGGCGGCCCGCCCGAGCCAGATCAAAACGTTTATGGCGAGACCCGGGCCCAGCCCGGGCCCGGAAATAATCTACGTTACCCGCCCGGCCCGGCCCACCAACCCTTTACCTTAGGCCCGAGCCCGGCCCGAGCCCGGCTCGAAACCGCCCCGAACCCGGCCCCAGACCGAAAAATACATGTTTTTCAGAGTTGAGACACCCGAGAATAACTCGCTGCACGTTAGATGCGCACCACCAGAAAGCCCGAGCCCGGCCCGGGCCCGCGTCAAAAAACCAGAGCCCGGCCCGGACCCGGGTCAAAAAGCACAAGCCGTGCCCGAGCCCGGCCCGAGCCCGTGAAAAAAACTGCTCTACCCGGCCCGGCCCGGCCCATGGGCCGGGCCGGGCCTGGGCTTTCGGGTAAGCCCGAGCCCGTGCAGTGCTCTACATCAGCCCCCCCTCCCCTCCCCCCACCCTGGCTACGCCCCTGTCAATTGCATAGCTGCGCGAATCTATGCAATAAAGAGAAATCATTGGAACAAGGAAAAATTAATTAACTGCAACACGAAGACTCAATTCCCGCAATTCATGTTCCAGAAAAAGTAACCCTAGAACTTTCATACTAATGAACTGCTTGTGTCGAGATTGTCCACAATCTCTCTTTCTTTAAATGATTCAAACTTCCATACAACTTCGACTGGATTCTTACTGTATATGAGAAAAACTAAACTTCGATGAAAGATGACGTTAGACCTTACTGAAATATATTAACAGGCGCAAATTATAGAGAGTGGCGCGCGTGCGTTGGCTATTGCCGTGAATGAATGGATGGAAATTCGCGCTAGGACACCTACGGCAGCGGACGGGTTGGTAATTACGTTTGAAGTTATCTTAGAGCAAGAAAAAAAAAGAATACGAACGCATTTAGAATAGCGAAGGAGTGAATCCGGCTGTGTGAGAAAAAAAAACGGTGTTGAAACTGACCGGAGCCACTGGTGTTATTGGGGAAAACACCGCCTTTTACTTGCCAATGTTCCAAAATTGGAACATACGAAGCCTGATTTCTTATTTTCTTGCTCGTCTATCGAAGTTTTTTCTTTTTGTTTTTGCATAGTAACTGATACATGTAGAAAACATAGCAATTAAAATTTTTATTATCAACCTATTATGAAGCTTTGGATAAAGCTCACAAACAGGCATATTTTGCGTTCCTTCAGTGCCACACGTTTGTTGAATTATTTCGCAGGAAAAACGTGATGTTGCTATGAGCAAAGCAGAACTAAAATATCGGCATATAGTCAGGTATTACTGGGCAAAATAATAAAATAATAAAGACATTCTAGTTTTCAGTTTTTAGAGTTTTATGCGAATGTTCCATTTTTGGAACATTGACGTTTTACGTTGTCAATTGCAGCGTAGACTCGCGCATGCATTTCGCCTTGTTATTCTTCTTTTTCGTGCTCTTGCTTTTGAGCAGATATCGGTGTCAATTGCAGCGTAGACTCGCGCATGCATTTCGCCTTGTTTTTCTTCTTTTTTTTCTCTTGCTTTTGAGCGGATATCGGTGTCAATTGCAGCGTAGACTCGCGCATGCATTTCGCCTTGTTTTTCTTCTTTTTCGTTCTCTTGCTTTTGAGCGGATATCCCTCAGTTCCATCTGAGGACTCGTATTGGAGTAGCGCAAAAGACCTTTGTGTGCCTTTAGTTGCGACAGTGATGGCCCGCAATAGGTTCCGGCAGCTGAAAAGGTTTTTTCATGTAGTGGACAACACTCAGTTGAGAGCAGGTGAGAAGATGGGCAAGATTCAGCCGTTTTACGACGAAATCTCCAAATCTTTCCGCCAGTTTAGAGTGTTCCATGAAAGCCTCAGCACCGACGACTAAATGGTACCCTATTATGGCCACCACTCTTGCAAAATGTTCATTCGCGGTAAACTTATTCGATTTGGGTATAAGATATGGATGATGTGCTCTTCGAACGGGTATCCCTATGCAATGGAAATATATTGCTGGAGAAACGAGAAGGACGAGAAGGCACCTCTTAGGCTGAGGGTTGTTAGCGATATATCTGTCCTGCCCACCCCTAAACAGCACGAAGTCTACTTTGATAACTTTTTCACTTCGCACAGTCTCCTGACGAAGCTTGCTGACCAGGGGATTCGAGTGACGGGGACTGTACGAGATACAAGAACCGGTGGTTGTCCACTGAAGAGCTTGAAAGACGTCGGAAGAGAGGAAAGAGGGTCTTTCCACTACAAGTGTGACGGGGTGGTCTACACATGCAGGTGGAACGACAATGCAGTCATCACAGTTTCTTCAAACCACCTCTGCCATGAGTCTCTTGGAACTGCAAAACGCTTCTCACGAGGCGCAAACAAGGGTAGACATTCCTCAACCATATTTGATCAAAAAATACAATGAGGGCATGGGGGTGTAGATGTTCTTGACCGGCTCCTCAGAAGTTATCGCCGAAGACTTCGAAGCAAAAAATGGTAGTGGAACCTTTTCAGTAATGGTCAGAACATGGCTGTCGTCGCAGGATGGCTCCTTCACTGAGAGATTCACAAAAAGAACTGATGCCGCCATGACGCACATAGCATTTCGGCGGGACGTCGTCATGTCCCTGCTGCACCTCTAGCAGAGAATCAGTGTGCGGCCTGGACCTCGGGCTCATCCGAGACGAGAGGATAGGAAAACTGATGGCCACTACACTATCTCAGCGACTCGGGGGATGTGGGCTGAGTGCAAGAAAAACAAGACGAACCAGTGTCAGCAGTGCAAAAAGCGTTTGCACACGAAATGCTTTGCAGCATACCATGGCTTGTGAAGTGTTCACTGACCTACAGCAACTAAGATGAAAAAAGAAATTTTCGCAAGCATTGTTATAAACATACATAATTTTGAAAGGCGTTGTACGACGCTAATAATTATTCTTCTGTTAACATGAGTAAGCAATCCCCATTTAAGTCAACAAAAATTGTTCCGGACAAAATTTGTGTTTTTCATATGGGAAACGCCAATGTTTCAAAAATGGAACATGCGAAAAAAAGTACTAATTCTTTGTGAATGAGACTGTATTTTTATCATAGTTAATTTAGAAGACCAATGCAAATTATCAACATCAATTTCAGTTTTTTGACTACTACTTTATGGTGCGGCGCTTAAAAGATTATAATGTAGCCTCAGCATGTCAATCCGCCACACGATATAAAGACAAGGCGTGTTTTAATGCCGATGGTGACTTTCTCAACGCCATTGGGGGCGTTTCCTTGAGTATCTAAATAAACACAGCACTTGCGAAAACAGTTAGGTTGCGCAAGTCTCTAGCCGTCCATAATAAAAGTGACTGTGATTAATATTTTAACAGCGCCTGCCAACAAACCTGAGTAGAATACATCCCATTTAAGAGTGCACTTAGAAAATTGCTACATCTATTATTACATACATTATAAAGACAAGGTCTTCTTTTCTGACTTGATACTGTTTTAGCAAATATGAGATCTGGCTATGTATATGTGTAACCTCTTAACAAAAGGGATGATTTCGCCACTTTGGAATGTCGTAACGAGTCAAAAAGTATAAATGTAAGTGTGAACGAAACTGTACCCGATAATAGGTCGCAAAATAGGTTAAATATACGGTACAGCCTGATTGCGCCAATACATGTCATAAATTACCCCACTGCACCAAGCACCCCACTATCTCAAACATCGGCCCATCTGGCTTCCGTGTAAAAAAAAAAAAAAACGTTTCAGTGAATGTCGACGCGCAGAAGACAACATGGGCGAACGTGTGCGTAAAAGAAATGCGAATGAAACAAAATGTCGCAGTTTCCCCCGAAGGGCAAAGCATCGATTGCGATAGGAAATTAGTAGACAGGTATACGAAGTAAAGATATTAGTTTTATGAGCCTATGAACTTCTAAAAATTCGCTTACTAACCAAATTAAGAAGCATGGAGCCACGCGCGCACAGGTAAACATGAACCCATATCGCTCGATGACGATGATAAAACTCGCTGTCAATACGCTGCAGCTAGGCAGCGCGGCAGCAGCAGCGAGCGAATTTACAGCGCAGACGAATCTACCGGCACTCGGCGTGGCGTACTTTGTCCACATCGCAGATCGATTTCCAGACACGTCGCCGGTGCGGCCGCGCCGTAAGGAGCAGCCGCCAGAGTAGAATTCCCCCCTCTCCTCCTTCGCCCCCCCCCCCCCAACCCCCGTGCCTCGCGCGCGAAAGAATACGGCGGGCTTCCGTCCCGCCTTGTCGCCTGGCAAACGCGAGATTGAGCCGCGATCGTCGGCTGACCCTCGCAAGCTTTAGCTCGCACATACAGCGTACAGCGCGCGGCGACTATTTTATGGGATACGGAAGATGACGGCGACGGAGACGGTGACGACAACGGTGACGTGGATACTTCGCTTGGAAGGTTCGTATAATTGCTATCGCAATAAAAGTTATCCTGAATAAAAGAAATAGAGGGTCCGGGGAAGATATAATGTCGGACAATGGAACGCAAATATGTTGTAAATAATGCAAGAATATAATGCAAGTGCGAAACATTGCATTAATTTAGCGGTTTTGCTTCAGAACATGTAAATGCATATTCATGCCAAACAACTCACGATTTGTCCACGTGGCTTCCAACTTCCGGCCAATTTGTCCCAACGTACAGACAGGGCCATATATCTGAGAAATGATTGCACCTACCCCAGCGGGAAAGAAATCGTGATGCTGGTATACGCTAGGTATACAGCCGAATGGAATGGAATGAAATGGAAAAGAAAAAAACTTTATTAAGGACCTTCGTAACGGGCACTAGTACGTAGCGGGCCGCTCCCACGTCGGGCCTGAAAGGCCTAGCCTCTCCGCCACGCCGCGGGTCCGTTGGCCTGCCCATAGTTCTTCTTCGAAATCTGGACTGCGTAGAGCAGCCTTGGACGACGTAATGTCTTCGTCACCCCGTAACGCGGGGCACCGCCAGAGCATGTGTTCTAAGTTGGCAAAGTTTGCACAAAGTTCGCAAGCGTTTGACGTTTGAATTTGGGGATAGACCCTCTGTAAGATTGCGGGGATAGGGTATGCCCCGACCTGCAAGAGTCTGAGTGACAATGCCTGGGGCCTGTTCAATTAACGGTGCGGCTGCGGATACTTCCGCCACCCCAGATAAAAGTACTTTGTGAGTTTGTTGTACAAGGCAGGGGGATCCCTGCTGTCCGGAACCTCAGCGCCGCGCCATCCAGTAGCTACGTGGTCGACGACTCCTCGCGCAGCTCTGTAGTCCGATTCGTTGAGGTTGGACGGGGCGCCCTCGATCTGTCCCATGTGAGCGGGAAACCCGACAGTGGTGTGTTGCTTGATTTCCTTGTCGCATAGGATCCGCAAGGCTGGTTCTGAGACGGTGCCCTTGGCGAATGCTCGGACCGCCGATCTCGAGTCGCTATATGTCGTCGTTATTCCGTCGTAGCGAACGCCTTTCCGTCAGGGTACCGGGCTGCATCGACGAAACAGCAACTCCGGGCACGTGCGCCGGCCTCTTCCCGGAGGGCTTTAGTCATAGCGCGTCGTCTGCCCCCATTGTATTCTGGGTGACATTCCGAGGAATGGGGGCAACGGTAATGCGCTCTCTCTGTTCTCGAGTAAGGCTGCAGAAACGGGTCTCAATCTCCGTAGGGTGAACTCCAAGCTCTCTCAGGATGTTTCTCCCGGCATTGGTGGTAGACAGTCTTGTAAACTGCGCCCTCTCTTGTGACTCCGCTATCTCTTCCAGCGTGTCGTGCATGCCGAGGTGGACCAGTCTCTCCGAGCTAGTGTACATGGGCAGCCTGAGGGCTCTCATAACGGCCTGTCTGATCAAAGTGTTCAGCTTGTCCCATTCTGGCCTCAGCAAGTTGTGCATGGCCGCGGCGTAGGTAAAGTGAAAAATTACGAACGCGTGAACCAACCTGACGAGGTTGTCCTCGCTCAGTCCTTGCGGCCGGTTGGTAACCCTTCTTATCAACCTGTTGGCATTGTCCGTTATCTTGGTGAGCTTCAGTACCGTCTATCGTCATACCCAGAACCCGGAGAGAGTCCACCCTGGGGATGAGACAGCCGTCACTTGTCCTTAGAGTGATGCCCAAGTCACATTTAAATCGAAGCCATTTGCTTCTAAGCAGTGCAGACCTAACTCCATTCGCTTTAGATTGAGACTGTGTGGAGGAGTGCGCGCGAGCCAAAGGTCTAATATGCGTTGTATAACGGCGGGTTTTCTTACATCTCCTTTACCACTCTACAGCCCAGTTAGCCAGTGTAACACATTAGGAGTTGAAAGGGGCCACTGTCATGGCCGTAATACGTGTTCGTTAGTTATACACATGCACGCCTCGTGTACCGTCCCATTAGGAGCACTAATAACTGTACTAACAGTCATGCACAGCTGTTTCTGATATTGCAGTAGCCAAGAAAAAAAATTCTTTTTGCTGTCGTCTGCCCTTCCACCCCGCTTCTTTTTACCCAGCCAATCTCTAGAGTTTCGTGGCACCCAGGTTGGCAGGTGTACACATGCCATGTGCGTCGATCTTATTGCGTGTGGTGTTAGCAGTAATAGTCTCTTCATAATAGGTTTAACATAACACTTGACAGAAGCGTCTTCTTTTAAATAATACATCACAATTTCCAATCTTTTGCAGCCTTCATACCAACGATTTTTTGACCATTTATGCAATGAACTTCAAGGGAATCCTAATAACGGCGTGGATTTGGATCGCTGCTTTAGCAACTGCATATGATACAGACAGTGGTGAGTTTCCGAACGCATGAATTAGACTTCCTTTTGAATAAAACCATGTGTTAGTTTCAAGACTCAAAGGAAAGCAGTATATGTTCAGCGCTAACTGCAGTATTATTCACTATTAGGGACAATGTGTTGTCGTGAGAGGAATTTCAGTCACATAAATTCACAAGCCCTGAAATTCACATTTTCTGTAACTGCAAGAAAGCAATGTAGTTCAGGTCGTGTTCTATACGCAATCATATCGAAAATAAACGTGCACTATGTTGATAATGGGAATGGTCCAAATACCCCGCAGGGGCGTCTGCGTCAGCAGGCGTTTGGTGAGCTGCGCCACCACGGACCCGAGCACATGAGGGTTGGCCCCTCCCGCGTTTAACCGTACGTGGCTTAGCCGTGTCCGGGGAAAAGGGGATCCTGGAGGTTGAGCCGAAGCCGGGTGGTTGGACCTTTATGGCCCCCCGGCGGAGGCAACACACCTCTTTGGCCTCGGCTTCACGTAGACGGCCCCCCCGGACTGACCCACCCGGGGGAAATCGGTGGTCGCCTTTTCCTACCCCCCTCTCCAACCTTTTGCTTTCCTGTCTCCTTTCTTTAACTATCCTATCATCTCTTCTCTTCTGTCACTTCCTAATTTTCATAGGCGGCTTGGGTTAACCTTGTGTATGTGCCCTCCCTTGGGTACAATATATTAGGTTATAGTGGCAATGTACGGTTGGCGCCTGCAGCCTTACGCGTTAAGCACTGCAGCGTCCCCTAGTTGGGCTCCGTGGTGGGTGGCCGCCATTGCCGCCGAAATAAAACAAACCGTTATGGGAACACCAGCATTTCCCCGCCTACTTGATCGTCACCCTCTAAAAAGGGGACGCACCGATGAACTTAGCCTGTATTCCAACCGACCAAAAGAAATCTATCCGAAATACCATGTTGTACACAGTGAAAATGCTTCAAAACTGGCCAGATCCATTTCTCCATTCATAGTTGCGAAATCTTTGACGGAAGCTTTAGGCTCAGGTTACAAAGTCATCAAAATGGCTAGCAGAGACCTTCTTCTTGAGGTCCCTCAGAAACAACAGTACGAGAAACTCGGCAACCTTGTGACTTTCGGCAACATACCAATTTCTGTATCACCACACCGATCAATGAATAGCTCACGTGGAGTCGTATCAGAAGCAGACCTCCTAGAATTATCAGAAGCAGAACTCCTGGAAGGGTGGAAAGATCAAAATGTCACCAATGTAAAACGTATCATCATCAGACGGGACAACAAAGAAATCCCCACCAAACATCTTGTCCTCACATTTGGATCTAGCGTTCTGCCTGAAACCATCGAAACAGGATACATTAGGTTAACTGTTCCACCATATGTCCCTAACCCTAGACGGTGCTTCCAATGCCAAAGATTTGGCCATGGCTCACAGAGCTGTCGTGGTCAAATAACTTGTGCAAGGTGTGGAGTACAGGGCCACTCCTCCGACAACTGTACTGGCACTCCTCACTGTGTGAACTGCAGTGGTGACCACGCATCCTACTCACGTTCCTGTCCAAACTGGAAAAAAGAAAAGGACATAATCACCCTAAAAGTCAAAGAAAATATTTCTTTCAAGGAAGCCCGTAAGAGGTGCTCACTTTTCCACAACACATCTTATGCTGATGCGGCGCGTCGGGGGGCAGCGTCGCAGCGGCCACTGCCACCTGCCCAACCCGCACACAGCGAGCTGTCGCTTGTGGCCCCTGCCCCCGGGGTGGAAGGAGCTAAGCCTACCCCACCAAACCAGCAAACAAGCCCGGTTACCCTAGGGTTACCGGCACCACAACAGTCCAAGGAGGCATCCTGCGCTTCGCGTAGCGAACCGCCAGGACCGCCAGCAGCGCCCACGGTGGGTGCAGTCAAGGCTGCCTCATCCTCTCCGGCCCCTGCTGCCGCTGGCAACAGCCGGCGCAGCTCAGGCCCAAAGGCAGCCCCATCGACCTCCGGGCTGGTGGGCACAAAGGTCTCGTCCTTCGTGGCGAGACTTTCTCGCGAAATTTCTCGCTCGCAAGAGCGTGTGTCCAGCGCCTCACATGAGGCAATGGACACTACACCCATCCCGACGGCGCATCAAGCGCCTAAGGAGCGGCGAGGCTCCCTCGACCGCTTCAGAAAGGACAAATCCCGCGTTACAGGGCCTGGAAAAGGTTCTGTAATCTAAGGCAAAACTTCCTTTTTGTACACACAGCACCAATTTTACTTTCAGTATGGATATACAAATCATACAGTGGAACGTCCGAGGCATTCTTAGGAACCTCGATGATGTGCAAGAACTTCTCCACGAACACAATCCAAAAGTGCTGTGTGTACAGGAAACTCACTTAAAATCGGAACATGCTAACTTTCTTCGACAGTATGTTACGTTTCGTAAAGACCGCGATGATGCTCTTGCATCTTCAGGCGGTGTTGCCATTATAATTCAGAAAAGCATAGCGTGTCAACGTTTACCGCTGCAAACGCCCCTCGAAGCAGTGGCAGTTCGACTTGTTCTCTTAAACAAACTCGTCACCATTTGCTCGCTTTACATACCCCCCACATTACCACTTACACAAACATGAATTCCAGTCCCTAATAGACGAATTACCAGAACCTTATCTTGTTCTTGGGGATCTCAATGCACACAGCGGACTGTGGGGCGACTCTCGCATCGATGCTCGAGGCCGTCTAATTGAAGGCTTTCTTTTCTCATCCGGTGCATGTCTGCTAAACAAAAAAGAACCTACATATTATTGTCTTGCAAACAAAACTTTTTCTTCTATAGATCTCAGCATAGCTTCTCCATCCATATTACCCGAACTTGAATGGGAAGTTATAAAAAACCCTTACGGGAGCGACCATTTCCCAATACTGCTGAGAGCAACAAGACAACACGAATCTCCACCACATGCTCCCCGGTGGAAGGTCGATGCAGCGGACTGGGAGAAATACCAAACACTTACCAGTACGATCTCATGGGCTGACATGTCTTCGCTCGAAATTGATGGTGCCGTCGAGTATTTTTCTAACTTGATAATTGATGCAGCTTCTAAATGTATCCCCCAAACAAGTGGACTTTCTAGCAAACGCCGTGTTCCATGGTGGAATGAACAATGCCGGAACGCGTGTAGGCAGCAGAACAAAGCATGGAGGCAGCTTCGCGGTTCTCCTACTGCTGAAAACCTTTTCAATTTTAAGAAAATCAAATCCCAAGGTAGGAGAACGCACAGACAAGCCAGGAGAGACAGCTGGCAAACATTCTTATCAAGCATCAATTCATACACTGATGAGGCCAAGGTTTGGAACCGGGTCAATAGAGTAAATTGAGGACGACAAACACATCCGCCTCCCCTGGTAGACACGCAGGGAGACAGCCTGGAGGACCAAGCGAACCATCTGGGTGCACATTTTGAACAAGTGTCCAGTTCATCGCACTATTCTACAGCATTTACAACATACAAATCAGCAATAGAAAAACAAAAACTAGACCGAAAGAGCACCGGGAACGAGACATACAACTTACCTTTCTCTCTAGCAGAACTGGATGCATCACTCTCCTGCTGCAACCAATCTGCCCCAGGCTCTGACCGCATACTATATGAAATGTTGAAGAACCTGTCCTCTGAAACAAAGAAAACCCTTCTCTGCCTGTACAACTCTATATGGACCTCCGGCGAGATCCCCTCTGCCTGGAAAGAGGCCATAGTAATCCCTATTCTGAAGCAGGGCAAGGATCCATCGTCCGTATCGAGTTATTGGCCCATAGCTCTAACAAGCTGCATCTGCAAAGTCTTTGAGAAGATGATAAACCGCCGTCTGATACATTTCCTAGAATCAAACAAGCTGCTTGACCCATACCAGTGTGGATTCCGCGACGGCCGATCCACCACTGACCATCTGATACGCCTAGAGGCTCAGATTCGCGAGGCTTTTGTCCACAAGCAATTCTTCCTGTCTGTTTTCCTTGATATGGAAAAAGCATATGACACCACGTGGCGATTCGGAATACTAAGAGACCTCGCACACTTTGGAATACGTGGCATTATGCTGAATATCATTGAAAGTTATCTGTCCAACCGCAGATTCCGTGTTCGTGTGGGTAATGCCCTATCAAGACCATATGTGCAGGAAACTGGAGTACCACAGGGTGGTGTGCTCAGTTGCACCCTTTTTATCATAAAAATGAACTCTCTGCGTCTGTACATCCCACGCAACATATTTTATTCAGTATATGTCGACGATGTACAGATAGGCTTCACATCATGTAACCTTGCAATCTGTGAGCGGCAGGTTCAGCTTGGACTGAAGAAACTGTCTAAGTAGGCAGACGAGAATGGTTTTCGGCTTAACCCACAAAAGTCCACATGCGTCCTCTTCTCCAGAAAGAGAGGTCTGCACCCTGATCCCAACATCGAGATACCGGGTGAGAGTCTACCTGTAAAAACTGAACACAAATTCCTAGGCCTAATTCTGGACGCGAAGTTAACGTTTATCCCACATCTCAAGTATTTAAGAAACAAGTGCCTGAAGACAATGAGCCTCTTGAAAGTGTTGTCTCGCACTACGTGGGGTAGTGACACAAGATGTCTATTGAATCTATATAAGAGCCTCATTCGTTCACGTATAGACTACGGTTCTATTATATATCACTCCGCGACGCCGAGCGCCTTGAAGATGTTAGACCCTGTCCACCATCTGGGTATCCGCCTCTCTACGGGTGCGTTCAGAACAAGCCCCGTAGAAAGCCTTTATGCCGAATCAAATGAATGGTCGCTACATCTACAGAGAACTTACTTATCCTTTGTATATTTCCTAAAAGTGAACTCAAACAATACACACCCTGCCTACACAACTATAAATGATCTGTCCAGTGCCCAAACCTTTCTGAACCGCCCTTCCGTGAGAAAGCCCTACGCACTGCGAGTAAGAAGTCTTGCCGAAGAAATGGATGTGTCACTCCACGAGCACGATGTCATGCCCCCTCCTGTACAGCTGCCACCATGGCAGTGGCAGCTGATTTAGTGTGATCTGTCCTTCATTGAGGTTACAAAACATGCGCCGGTCCTACATATCCGTATGCATTTCCTCGAATTGCAGCACAAATACTCTTGCCCGGAATATTTTACTGACGCTTCAAAGTCACACGCTGGCGTGTCTTACGCGGCGGTCGGTCCATCATTTTCTGCTGCGGGAGTTCTACACCCAAACACAAGCATCTTTACAGCGGAGGCCTACGCCATCCTGGCGGCGGTTAAACACATCAAACAGCTAGACATACGCAAGGCAGTCATTTACACTGACTCTTTGAGCGTGTTGAAATGTTTAAACACTCCAAGTAGGCACAGAAACCCCGTAATCATAAATCTTTATTCCACCATTTGCACCGCGTATGTATCCAAGCAGCAAATTGTGCTCTGCTGGGTGCCAGGGCACCGCGAGATCGAAGGGAATGAGTTGGCCGACAAGCTAGCCACATCAGTTCATACAGACGCTGCCACCTCACCCATAGCCGTCCCTGTAATGGACCTAAAGCCCTTTATCAAGAAAAAGGTCAGGACCTACTGGCAACGTCTGTGGGACAGAGAAACGGGCAACAAATTACACACTATCAAGCCTCATCTCGCTCATTGGCCACCAGAATCGAAGACACGCCGCACACAGGTTAAACTTTGCAGACTCAGGATAGGACACACATACAGTACACATGCTTACTTATTGTCCGGTGGCGATCCGCCTGTCTGTGATGAATGTGGCGAGCCACTCAGTGTACTTCATGTCCTCTTACAGTGCCCTGAACTGGAGCCTCGGAGGAAAAAACATTTTCCATTACCATCACGGCAATATCTCCCATTACATCCTTCTATGTTTTTGGGCAATGAACCTCTTTTTAAATATGAATCACTTCTCGCGTTTTTAAAAGACATACATAATTTCCGTGTTATCTATCCAGGTGACGTGTAGCACGGCCTCTCTGCAGAGGCCACTGCTGCGGTAACTTATTAAAGAAAGCACGTGCCTCGTGGTCTTTGTTCAGAAAGGCCTTCGGTAGGCGTCGTGCTGCTTTTATATCCTTCATTTTAGCACCATGACCACTTCTCATACATTCACGACCCACAGATCTCTCCACACGTCACTACCATAATTCTATTCGATATATGTTTTACGCTTATATACCGCGATTTGCTCTTAGGCCCCTTTACAGCCACATAGCATCCTACCATCGGAACCCACTGATCATGGCAAACATACCATTCATTGTCTTGGCGCTCTTTGGCCACATTTGGCCCTTGCGCCAAAAAACACCAAATATCATCATCATCAATGGTCCAAATACTTGTTTTACACAGGAGTGAATATGTGCATGTAAGTAAACATGCGTTAATAAATATCTTCGTTTTCTGATGTGATGTAAAAGCAGGGCATCGCCTAGTCTGAACTTTACGAATTAGCTGAGCATGAGATTCGGAATATTTAGATTTTTATGGCTAAGCCTCTCTTTGCAGGATCAGCAGCCTTTCTTGAATTTTGTTTGCAAGCAGAAGATTCAAACATGCTTTCAATATAATTGCAGCAACTACCAAGAGAAAACAAGCAGATAAACTATAGTTAATCACTGTGAAATCTTTTTGGCGGTGTAAGAATGGCTGCGCAGAAAAAAAAGAATTGGCGTAGGGGGGGGGGGGGGGGTGATAATTTTCACGCGCATAACTTCTTGCATTGGGGGCGTAATAATAATAGTGGCATTAAAATTGTCGTTTTCAGTAAAGGAATATGACGCTATCGAAAAGCACTGCAGCGAGTCAATTTTGTCTCATGCACCTGGACTATACATATTTCTTGCGTTTTCAGAAACCTTTCTTGTCTGCAACTCGCCGGAGTGTAATCAACGAGGTAACGTGCCTTGGCATTTTGTATAATAATTTATTCTCTTCCGACTAACTGTATTGATGTTAATTTATAAACAAAGAAACGTGTCAGTGTTGTAAGCAACGCTGAGTGTATAATGTTATACATAACAATACACAATACTTTGTATATTGTTACTACTGTTCCTCAATGTCATGAATAGATTTCTATTTCGCTGAAGCATGCACCAGTAAATCTCATTTTTTCCTGAAAGTAGCGATTCTCATATAATACATTCAACTTTTCGCATTCATGACCACCAAGGGGCTCGCGGTAAAGGCATTGCATTCCATTGGTCAGTTCCAAACGAACCTTGCACAGAGGCTTTAAATCATTCAAAACGCCGAACTCCAGCTCAGAGCTCGCGGGTGCTAAATGACGATATCATTCCAATTTTATGTACACCACACTATACCAATGTGTTGGGTATTGCTTCATAATTATTCAATCTTACCCCAAAGCTTTGTTGCAACAAAGAAGAAACCAACAGTACATGTACTTTTTCGCATGGTTCACTGGCAACCATGCACCACGAAATGCGATAAGGTTAAATACAGCAAAAAATATTTCGTGCTTTGCAAATCAATGAACTCAATTTTTGTTACGTTTGTGTTGTTTCTCAATTTCGCAGTAAAAGTTAGATTAAAACATTTTCTCACGACAAGGTAACAAAAGCGGCTGCATGGCGATCAAAAGATGAACTTCCATGAATTGTATGCCAATCGCGAATAGTCTCGTGAAAAATATTAGTGAACTGATTCACCAGGTATACCATAACCAAGCATACCAAGTTCTTTCTTTCACTACCAGAGCAGGCTGCTTGGCCTTTCGTCATGTCGCCAAGTTCATTAGAGGTTTAGCATACAGGCATACCTCTGAGATTCTCCTCTCACAGAGCACTTGATGTTTTCTTGAAGGATCCATTGCTCTTAAAAAGCTTGCCTATCCACAGTAGAGGAAAGAAGGGGCATTAGGTATGAGAAGATTGATTCTCCCCTTTTTGAATTACCTAAGATGACGAGACGAAGGGCGACGGGGATGACGAGACGAATGTTGATTGCTCTTGTGGATAATCCTTGCCAAATTTAATCGCTGGTTCTCGTCCCTCAACTAACGAATGACAAAGTGTGCGAAAAGAATGATTTATCAAATTAGCCGTGTTCATGTTTGGGTTATTGGAATATTAGCAAGAAACAGGTCAATGAATCATCGTCATAGTTTGATGGAAATGCTCAGGAATATGTGGCTGTGAAAACGCTTCTCTTTAGAATTATTTAGGGGAGTCGACAAACATCACTGTGGCTCTACAACATCTGCACCGCAGGACTAGCGGTGTACGAGTATCAAAACTTTTAGATATGAGTTGAATATCTCCTGCTTTTCATTCGCATTTGAATCGAAAATTCATTATTCAAGGTTGTCGAATAAAGGTTGAATATATATGTCAAATATATAAGGTACCGCACTTATTGATGTCTCGAAGGAGAGAGAACGACGGAAGTGGGGACGGTTAAGGGTAATTTTGCTGCAAGGAAGATGGGCATACTGCAGAAGGGCACATGTTCTTTAGTGACCGCAGGTACCAGGTAAACTCTACTAAATTATTTTCCGGGAATAAGATTCTGGCGCATTAAGGCAGCTCATATACGAATTTTCCTGGGAAATATTTCGCCAAGTTCTCAATGAAACATTTAGAGCAATTGGCATAGTTTCAGTATCAAGCTTCTCTTTCAACGAAAATAACAATAAACCTTTATCTGCGGAAGTGCTGATCACTCATTTTATTATGGTTGTTTTGAAGTCTACGAAGTTGCTTAAAGTTTTTCAAGTCCCTAATTAGTGGTCCTAACATCTAGCTGCATGTATAAGTGCATAAAAGTCAGATTTCATAGCCAAGTGGACCGAACACAATATCTTCCATGTTGTTTTGGAAACGTGAAACTTTTCAAGATTGGATTCGACATTTCTCGTCTGTTTTTGTGAAATATTCGTGCCATATTATATTGGAAAATTACACTATTGAAAGTCGCAGGACATATTTTGGCGTCAGAATATCTCCTCAGATATTCCGCCAACCCCGCAGGGGCGTCTGTGTAAGCAGGCGTTTGGTGTGTTGCGACACCACGGACCCGAGCACATGAGGGTTGGACCCTCCCGCGTGTAACCGTGCGTGGCTTAGCTGTGTCTGGGGAAAGGGGGATCCTGGGGGTTGAGCCGATGCCGGGTGTTTGGACCTTTAAGGCCCCCCGGTGGAGGCAACACACCTCTTCGGCCTCTGCTTCACACAGACGGCACCTCCAGACTGACCCACCTGGAGGAAATCGGCAGTCGCCTTTTCCTGTCCCCCTCTTCAATCTTTTGTCTTTCTCTCCCACTTTTCGTTCTTTCCTGTCTTCTCGTCACTTCTCACTTCCGAATTTCTGGGCGGCAAGGGATAACCTTGTGTATTATATCCAACCTTGGATATATATATTAGGTTATAGTGGCGGTGTATAGCTTGCGTGTGCAGGTAATCTTCAAACCTTGTACCGTCCCCTTGTTGGGCTCCATGGTGGGCGGTTACCATCGCTGCCGAAATCAATAAACCTGTATGGCATTAGCATCATTCCCTAAACTACCTGATTGTCCTCTCTCAAAAAGAGGGCGCACCGAAGAAACAGTTCAATTCTTCTTTCAACGCAAAGAAACCTTCCCACGATTCCATGTCATTCATAGTGAAAACCCTGGAAAGACCGTAAGAATGATTTCACCTTTCACTGTTGCGAAAAATCTCACCGAAACAATTGGTCCCGGCTACAAAATTACAAAGATGGCGAGCGGTGACCTTCTTCTTGAGGTCCGCGACAAACAACAATATGACAAACTCCCAAATCTGGTCTCACTCGGTGGTGTGAACCTCACAGTGACTCCACATCGATCCATGAACACAAGCAGAGGAGTGATTTCCGACGATGATCTGCTGTACCTGACCGAGGAAGAGCTCCTGGAGGGTTGGAAGGAGCAGAATGTCACCATAGTTAAGAGAATAATAATCAAACGGGAAAACAAAGAAATTCCAACTAAACATCTGATCGTCACCTTTGCGTCCAGTGTGCTGCCAGAAACGTTAGAAGCAGGATACACGAAAGTCCGTGTCCGACCATACATACCGAATCCTCGAAGGTGTTTCAAGTGTCAGAGGTATGGCCACGGTTCACAAAGTTGCCGAGGCCGACAAACCTGTGCCAAGTGCGGTGACCACGATCACCCCTCAGATGACTGTGATGGCGCACTCCACTGTTCGAACTGTGACGGTGGACATGCAGCTTACTCTAGAGCGTGCCCTACGTGGCAAAAAGAAAAAGATATAATCACCCTCAAAGTAAAGGAAAAGATTTCATTCCAGGAAGCGCGAAAGCGTGTATCATTTCTTCATACCACAAAGTATGCTGATACGGTGCGCAAGGGGGCAGCGCCGCAGCAGACTCCGGCATCTGCCCGGTCCACAAAGAGTGTGGCAGCGGAAGTGCCACCAGCCCCTCTGGTGAAAGCAGCCAGCACTGCTTCGCCGTCCCTAATGCAAGGCCCATCGACCTCTGGGTTGATAGGCTCTAAGGCTTCGTCTCTTGAGGCGAGGTCTTCACGACGACCACACCGCTCACAAGAGCGGATGTCCAGCACCTCTCAAGAGGCAATGGACACTAATCCTAGCCAGACGGCGCAGCCAGCGCCGAAGGACCGCCGCGAGTCTCAGGACCGCCGCAAGAAAGACAAACCCCGCATTACGGCGCCCGGGAAGGGCTCTGTAAGCTAAGTAATCTTAGACACACAACACAAACATCTTTTTACTTAGACATGAATACTGAAACATTACAATGGAATGTCAGAGGTCTTCTGCGGAACCTTGATGACATTAAAGAACTACTACATAAGTTCAACCCAAAGGTGCTGTGTGTCCAAGAGACACACCTTAATTCTAGACATACCGATTTTCTCCGGAAATATGCCATTTACCGCAAAGACCGCGACGATGCTGCCGCATCGTCCGGCGGCGTAGCAGTTATAGTCGATAAGGGAGTTGCTGCTCAGCAATTACAGCTGCAAACGCCTCTTGAGGCAGTCGCAGTTAGAGCTGTGATATTTAACAAATTAGTTACAATTAGTTCCTTATATATTCCTCCTGGTTCTCAACTATTGAAAACAGACCTCCAGAACTTTATCGATGAGCTTCCTGAGCCCTATATAGTTGCAGGAGATTTCAATGCGCATAGTACGCTTTGGGGAGATTGTCGTTGTGATGCGAGAGGGTGCCTAATAGAAAATTTCCTGTTTTCCTCGGGTGCCTGCTTACTTAACAAGAAGGAACCTACATTCTAGTCTTGCACACAAAACATTTTCCTCGATAGATCTTACCATAGTGTCAAGTACTCTTGTTCCCTATCTGGAGTGGAGTGTTATTAGGAACCCCTATGGGAGCGACCACTTTCCCATTGTTTTAAACTGTGCAAAACAAGATAAAAACACTCCACATGCTCCCAGGTGGAAGGTAGACTCAGCCGACTGGAAGCGATACAGAGAGCTCACGTACTTGACCTGGGATGATATTTGTACACTCCATATTGATGACGCAGTGGCATACGTAACAGCATTTCTAGTCGATGCAGCGTCAATATGTATTCCGGAAACTAATGGGACGCCTTCAAAACGTCGTGTTCCCTGGTGGAATGACGAATGTAGGGAAGGGCGCAGGAAGCAAAATAAGGCTTGGAGTCGTCTTCGCGACTCACCAACAACAGAAAACCTCATCATCTTCAAGGAAATAAAGGCTCAGGGTAGACGAACACGCCGCCGTGCCAAAAGGGACAGCTGGCAAAAATACATTTCAAGTATAAATTCTTACAGAGACGACAGGAAAGCTTGGAACAGAGTCAAAAATTAAAAGGCCGGCAATCTCAGCCTCTGCCTTTAGTCAATACCGAGAGAGACACGCTTAAAGAACAAGCTGATACTTTAGGAGCACACTTTGAATACATTTCCAGTTCCTCCCCGCAGGGGCGTCTGCGTCAGCAGGCGTTTGGTGTGTTGCGACACCACGGACCCGAGCACATGGGGGTTGGCCCCTACCGCGTGTAGCCGTGCGCGGCTTAGCCGTGTCCGGGGAAAAGAGGATCCTGGGGGTTGAGCCGATGCCGGGTGTTCGGACCTTCATGGCCCCTCGGCGGAGGCAACACGCCTCTTTGGCCTCCGCTTCACGTAGACGGCACCCCCGGACTGACCCACCCGGGGGAAATCGGTGGTCGCCTTTTCCTGTCCCCCTCTCCGATCTTTCTCTGCTCTATTTTTCTGTCTTCACTGTCCTGTCATCTCTTCTCTTCTGTTACTTCCTCAATTTCCATAGGCGGCTTGGGTTAACCTTGTGTAGGTGCCCTCCCTTGGGTTTATATATAAGGTTATAGCGGCAATGTACGGCTGGCGCCTGCAGCCTTACACGTTAAGTGCTGCAGCGTCCCCTTGTTGGACTCCGTGGTGGGTGGCTGCCATTGCTGCCGAAATACACCAAACTGCTATGGGAACACCCGCTTTTCCCCGACTTCTTGATCGTCTCCCTCAGAAGAGGGGACGCACCGATGAGATTCTGAACTTGTTCACCAGACCAAAAGACATTTTCCCCCGATTCCAAGTAGTACATAGTGAAAGAACCGAAAAACTAGCAAGAACCATATCCCCATTTGTAGTTGCAAAAAGCTTGACCAACACGCTAGGTCCTGGCTACAAAGTCACCAAAATGCCAAGCGGGGATCTTCTGCTTGAGCTACGGGATAAGGAGCAATTCAACAGACTCGGCAAGCTTGTTACTTTTGGTGATGTCCCAGTTTCCGTTTCACCGCATCGATCAATGAACACAGTACGGGGGGTAGTATCTGAAGCAGACCTCATCGACCTATCTGAAACCGAACTGTTGGAAGGATGGAAGGAGCAAAATGTCACGAATGTGCAGCGCATTGTTATGAGACGGGACAATAAAGAAATTCGCACGAAACACCTGATACTTACCTTTGAATTGAGCGTTTTGCCACAAAGCATTGAAACAGGGTACACAAAGACCTCCATAAGACCATACATCCCAAATCCTAGGCGATGCTACCAATGCCAAAGATTTGGCCATGGCTCGCAGAGCTGCCGTGGTCGACTCACCTGTGCTAAGTGTGGAACACAAGGTCATGCCTCAGACAATTGTGAGGCCACACCTCACTGCGTTAATTGCGATGGTGACCATCCAGCATACTCCCGCTCCTGTCCAAGCTGGAAAAAAGAAAAAGAAATCCTAACACTGAAAGTCCGTGAAAACATATCGTTCAGGGAAGCACGCAAAAGGTGCTCGCCATTCCACACGACTACTTACGCTGATGCGGCGCGTCAAGGGGCAGCGTCGCAGCGGCTACTGCCACCTGCACAGCCCGCACGCAGCGAGATGTCGCTTGTGGCTCCTGCCCCCAGGGTGGAAGGCGCTAAGCCTACTCCACCCAACCAGCAAACAGGCCCGGTTTCCCTAGGGTTGCCGGCACAACAACAGTCCTCGGTGGCAGCCTGCGCTACGCGTAGCGAACCCGCAGGCCCGCCAGCAGCTCCCACGGTGGGTGCAGTCAAGGCTGCCTCACCCTCACCGGCCCCTGCTGGCGCTAGCAACAGCCGGCGCAGCTCAGACCCAAAGGCAGCCCCATCGACCTCAGGGCTGGTGGGCGGGAATGCCTCGTCCTTCGCGGGGAGACTTTCCCGCGAAACTTCTCGCTCGCAAGAGCGCGTGTCCGGCGCTTCACAAGAGGCAATGGACACCACACCCATCCCGACGGCGCACCAAGCGCCAAAGGAGCGGCGAGGTTCCCTCGACCGCTTCAGAAAGGACAAATCCCGTGTTACAGGGCCTGGAAAGGGCTCTGTAATCTAAGGCAATACTTCCGTTTTTAGTACACACAGCACCAATTTAATTTCATTATGGATACACAAATTATACAATGGAACGTCAGAGGCCTTCTTAGGAACCTCGACGATATCCAAGAACTTCTTTACCAACACAATCCGAAAGTGCTGTGTGTACAGGAAACGCACCTAAAATCAACACATACAAACTTTCTCCGACACTATGTTACGTTTCGTAAAGACCGTGACGATGCTATCGCATCATCAGGCGGTGTTGCCATTATAATTCACAAAAGCATAGCATGTCAACATTTGCAGCTACAAACGCCCCTCGAAGCAGTGGCAGTTCGACTTGTTCTTCTGAACAAACTCATCACCATTTGCTCGCTTTACATTCCCCCACATTACCACATACACAAACATGAGTTTCAGTCCCTTATAGACGAATTGCGAGAACCTTATCTTGTTCTTGGCGATTTCAATGCGCACAGCAGTCTGTGGGGCGACTCTCGTATCGAGGCGCGAGGTCGTCTTGTTGAAGAATTTCTTTTCTCGTCTGGTGCGTGCCTCCTGAATAAGAAGGAACCTACATTTTACTGCATTGCAAACGGAACCTTTTCTTCTATTGACCTTAGCATAGCTTCCCCGTGTCTATTTCCTGAACTTGAATGGGAAGTTATCAAAAATCCTTATGGGAGCGATCACTTCCCCATATTACTGAGAACAACCACAGAAAATAAGTCTCCACCACAAGCCCCTCGATGGAAGGTTGATACAGCAGATTGGGAGAAATTTCGAACTCTTACTAGGATATCTCTTGGGCTGACATGTCTTCGTTAGGAATTGATGCTGCCGTAGAGTATTTCACTGCCTTCATAATTGATGCCGCTTCTAAATGCATATCCGAAATAAGTGGTGTGGCATGCAAACGCCGTGTCCCATGGTGGAACGACGAATGTAGGAACGCTCGTAGGAAACAGAACAAAGCGTGGGGGTTGCTACGTGATTCACCTACTGCGGAGAATCTTATCAACTTTAAGAAGATAAAGTCACAAGGCAGGAGAACGCGCCGACAGGCCAGAAGAGAGAGTTGGCAGAGGTTTTTATCAGGTATACACTCGTATACAGATGAGGCCAAAGTATGGAACAGGGTTAACAAGGTGAGAGGACGACAAACATATTCACTCCCTTTGGTAAATACACAGGGCGACAGCTTGGAAGACCAAGCGAACCACCTGGGTGCACATTTCGAACATGTGTCGAGTTCATCGCACTATTCTCCGGAATTCACAAAATACAAAGCAGCAATAGAAAAACAAAAACTAGACCGAAAGAGCACCGGGAACGAGCCATATAATTTACCTTTCTCTTTAGCAGAGCTTCATGCATCACTCGCCTGTTGCAACGAATCTGCCCCAGGCTCTGACCGCATATTATATGAAATGTTGAAGAACCTACCCTCTGAAACGAAGAAAACCCTTGTCTGTCTGTATAACTCTATATGGACCTCCGGCGAGATCCCCTCTGCCTGGAAAGAGGCCATAGTGATCCCTATCCTGAAGCAGGGGAAGGATCCATCCTCTGTATCGAGTTATCGGCCCATAGCGCTAACCAGCTGTCTCTGCAAAGTCTTCGAAAAAATGATAAACCGTCGCCTATTACATTTCCTAGAATCAAACAGACTGCTTGATCCATACCAGTGTGGTTTTCGCGAGCGTCGATCCACCACTGACCACTTGATACGTATTGAGGCGCAGATACGCGAAGCTTTTGTTCACAAACAGTTCTTCTTGTCTGTATTTTTAGACATAGAAAAGGCCTACGACACCACATGGCGGTTTGGCATACTGAGAGACCTCTCCCACTTTGGTATACGTGGTAATATGTTAAATGTGATTGAGAGTTATCTGCTGAATCGCACATTCCGTGTTCGAGTTGGCAATGTTTTATCACGACCTTTTGTGCAGGAAACTGGTGTACCCCAAGGAGGCGTGCTCAGTTGCACACTCTTTATCGTTAAAATGAACACGCTTCGTGCTTCTTTACCACCAGCTATCTTTTACTCCATCTACGTGGACGACGTACAGATAGGCTTCAAGTCCTGTAACCTCGCAGTGTGCGAGAGACAGGTACAGCAGGGGCTCAACAAAGTGTCTAAGTGGGCAGAGGAAAACGGGTTCAAAGTAAACCCCCACAAAAGTTCTTGTGTTCTTTTCACCAGGAAGAAAGGTCTTGTTGCAGATCCAACTATCGAAATGTATGGACAACAAATACCTGTGAACAAAGAACACAAATTTTTAGGCATCATACTTGACTCTAAGCTTACTTTCATTAACCACATAAAACAGCTGAAGGCGAAATGCCTAAAAACAATGAACTTACTGAAAATTTTATCTCACACATCCTGGGGCACCGACAGGAAGTGTTTAATGAACCTTCACAAGAGCCTCATTCGGTCACGATTGGACTATGGTGCCGTAGTATATCACTCTGCCGCCCCGAGCGCGCTAAAAATGCTAGACCCCGTCCACCATCTAGGTATCCGCCTGGCCACTGGCGCATTCAGAACAAGCCCCGTCGAAAGCTTATACGTAGAATCCAATGAGTGGTCACTCCATCTCCAGAGAACATACATCAGCTTCACCTATTTTCTCAAAGTACACTCCGATCTTGAACATCCTTGTTCTGCAACGCTTAATGATTTGAAGTGTGCAACGCTTTTCTATAATCGACCCTCTATGAGGCGGCCTTTCTCATTGCGTGTAAGAGAACTTAGCGAAGAGATGGATATCCCACTTCTAGAACATCACCTAATGCCTCCAGCTAAGCTTTCACCGCCCTGGGAGTGGCAGGTGATAGAATGTGATCTATCCTTTGTAGAGGTCACAAAGCACGCTCCCGAGCTCGAAATTGCAATGCATTTCCGCGAACTTCAATCGAAGTACTCGTGCTCGGAATTCTATACCGACGCATCCAAGTCCCATGCTGGCGTATCTTACGCCGCTGTTGGCCCCTCCTTTTCTAAATCTGACGTATTAAACCCCCTAACAAGCATTTTCACCGCAGAAGCCTATGCAGTACTGTCTGAGGTGAAGCATATAGAGAAATTGAAACTACAAAAGGCAATAATATTCACAGACTCGTTGAGTCTTGTAAAAGCGCTAACATCTTTACAAAAGCATAAGAATCCTGTTGTTATCGAGCTTTACTCACTCTTGTGTAACATTTACCAATCTCGTAGACATGTAATAATATGCTGGGTGCCTGGCCATAGAGGCATCGAGGGCAATGTGCTAGCAGACCAGTTGGCCACATCAACTTCATCGCAAGCTATTAATCCTGCCGCTGCTATTTCCTCCACAGATCTGAAGCCTTTTTTGCGAAGAAAACTGCAAGGCCACTGGCAGCGTCTGTGGGACGCTGAAACAACTAATAAGCTCCACTTGATTAAGCCACAGTTAGGTCTCTGGCCCTGTACAACTAAAACACGACGAACTGATGTCCTATTCTGTCGTCTCAGAATAGGACACACATATGGTACTCACAATTTTCTATTGAATGGAAATGATCCTCCAACATGTGGTAGATGTGGCGACAGGCTCACCGTCCTCCACGTCCTCTTGGAGTGTCGGGAAGCCGAAAGAGAAAGCAAGAAACATTTTCCTCTCGCATATCGCTATTGTGTCCCTCTGCATCCCGCTATGTTTCTCGGTAAAGAACCACTTTTTAGCACCAACGCAGTCCTTGCTTTCTTGAAAGATGTTGTGCTACATGTTACTAGCCCAATAAGTTCGTAGTGCATCCTCTCTCTAGAGGATGTTGCTGCGATAGTTTTTTAACTGCACATGCCTCCAGGCCCTTGTGTTTCAAGGGCTCTGTTTAGGCACTTGTGCTTCTGGCCAAGACTTGTATCTTTAATTTTTTGTAACTCATATCATTCTTTCGCAATGCATTCTTCATGTCCATAGTACACATAATCACTCATTGCCATAATCTTATTACTTATAGATTTTACGCACTTTACAGCGACCGACTTTAGGCCCCTTAACAGCCATGCCACATCTGATGTTCATATAACTCCCTATTCATCTACCACTAACAAGCCATTACCATCGTCTTGGCGCGAACCAATACTGTCATGGCGCTCTTTGGCCATACCTGGCCCTTGCGCCACTAAACTCCAACATTTCCAGTTCCTCCCACTACTCTGACACATTCTTGAGCTATCAGCGACAAGCAGAACGAGTTCCTCTGGTTCCAAAAAGCAGACAGACTGAACCATACAATCATCCATTCAACATGCCGGAATTTCAAGCTTCACTGAACTGCTGCAATAATTCGGCTCCAGGAACCGATCGAATAATTTATGACATGATAAAACACTTAAGCTCTGAAACCCAGAAAACACTATTATCACTTTTTAACGCAATGTGGTCTGCCGGGTACATTGCTTCCTCTTGGAAAGAAGCAATTATAATCCCAATTCTCAAAGAGGGCAAGGACCCATCCCTGGCCTGCAGTTACAGGCCTATTGCTCTGACAAGTTGCCTATGCAAACTGTTCGAGAAAACGATTAACCGACGCCTGCTTCACTATCTCGAAGTTAATAAAATACTAGACCCCTTACAATGTGGGTTCCGGGAACGTAGATCTTCAACAGATCACCTGGTTCGCATTGAGGCTAACATCCGTGATGCCTTTGTACACAAGCAGTTCTTCCTGTCGGTATTTCTTGACATGGAGAAAGCATACGATACCACACGGCGCTTCGGAATTCTCCGTGATCTGTTTGGTATGGGAGTCCGAGGCAATATGCTGAACGTTATTCGAAGTTATCTTTCCAATCGCACGTTCCGCGTTAGAGTCGGTAACGCCCTGTCCCGTCCATTTACGCAGGAGACTGGTGTACCACAAGGCGGTGTGCGAAGCTGTACCCTCTTTGTCGTAAAAATGAACTCGCTGCATACCATCATTCCACGTACATTGTTTTACTCTGTATATGTGGATGATGTACAAATCGGTTGCAAATCATGTAATCTGGCTATCTGCGAGCGACAAGTACAACTTGGTTTAAATAAGCTGTCTAAGTGGGCGGACGAGAACGGATTTAAACTAAACCCTCAGAAAAGTACGGCCGTTCTCTTCTCTAATAAGAAAGGTATATTACCAGACCCCGTTATTCATCTAAATGGAGAACGCCTATCTGTGAGTCGCGAACATAAATTTTTAGGTGTCATTCTAGACTCTAAACTAACATTCATATCCCATTTGAAATATTTGAAAGCGAAGTGCCTGAAGACGATGAATCTGCTGAAGCTTCTGTCACACACAAGCTGGGGTTCTGACAGAAGATGTCTCCTTAGCTTGTATAGGAGTCTCGTTCGTTCGCGCCTTACTATGGTGCCGTGGTGTACCATTCTGCAACACGCAGTGCCCTAAGAATCCTAGACCCAGTCCACCACCTTGGTATTCGTCTGGCAACAGGTGCCTTTAGGACAAGCCCCGTTCAAAGCCTCTATGTTGAGTCCAATGAATGGTCTCTGCATCTTCAAAGAACATATTTCAGTTTCTCCTACTACATGAAGGTAAAATCAGATACTGAGCATCCATGCTATATAACTATCCAGGACCTCTCCACTGCCACACTTCATCGTAACCGCCCAGCTATTAGAACACCTTTGTCCCTACGCTTGCAAGCATTGGCAGAAGAAATAGGTATTCCACTAGCAGAAAATACCCTTATGGCTCCCACTCGCCTGCCACCGCCGTGGGAATGGCAGACCATAGAGTGCGATATCTCTGTTGTCGAAATAACAAATCGTGCGCCTGAGGCACACATACGCTCGCACTTCCTTGAATTTCAGGCGAAGTATTCCCGCTCAGAATTCTATACAGATGCCTCGAAGTCATCTTCTGGTGTCGCATATGCAGCCCTCGGGACGTCGTTTTCGACGTCCGGTGCTCTAAATCCAAACACAAGTATTTTCACAGCTGAAGCTTACGCAATACTTTCAGCGGTAAAGCATATCAAGCAGACTAATCTCAATAAGGCTATCATATTCACAGACTCATTATGTGTTGTAAAAGCCCTAATGAGCTTCCGAAGACACACAAACTCTGTATTTAATGAGCTATACACCTCACTATGCTCAGCATATGTGCAAAACCAAAGCATTGTCTTATGTTGGATACCTGGCCACAGAGGAATAAAAGGCAATGTAGCTGCTGATGAAAATGCTTCGTTAGTTACTTTTAGTGAGACAGACGTAAATAAACCCATACCAGCTACAGACCTCAAGCCCTTCTTACGCCATAAGTTGAGGAAGTATTGGCAAAGCCAGTGGGATGACGAAGTAATAAATAAACTGCACACTATAAAACCAAAATTAGGAAACTGGATATCTGAGAGAACAGCAAGACACAAGGAAGTGCTCCTCTGTAGATTAAGAATAGGGCATACTTACGGCACTCACTCTTTTCTACTGAATGGAAGTGATCCTCCGACATCTACAAAGTGTGGCGATAGTCTTACAGTCCTCCATGTTCTTCTTGAGTGCCCTGAAGTAGAAGCAGAGAGGAAAAAGTACTTCCGCTTCGCATATCGTCACCACTTACCTTTACACCCTGCATTTTTTCTGAGCAATGAACCGCTTTTTGAATTTCAAACAGTACTGAATTTTTTTGCTGAAACCAACATCTTAAAAGTCATTTGGCCCGGATACTTGTAGCACGACCTCCTCTTGGAGGTTGCAGCTGCAATACAAGCACAATTGTAAGCACGTGCCTACCAGTCCTTGCCCCCAAGGGCTCTGTGAGGTACTAGTGCTGCTGTCACCTCCAGGTCCTGCTAACTATTCTTCATCGCAAATATTTTATGATCATAGCGCACATCACAAATCATTGCGATAATTTTAGTATATTTATATTCTAAACATCTTAGTGATTGATTTTAGGCCCCTTTACAGCCACATTTATCCACCATTCTTAACTAATTTCTTAATCTATTAACAAACCATTCATTGATTACTCATCACTACGTACATGGCGCTCTTTGGCCATATCTGGCCCTTGCGCCAATAAAAACTACACATCAGTCAGATATTCCGCCAAGCTTAAGCTTCCTCATTTCTAGCAACACAAGCGATCCAAACTGTGCTTAGAAAACGGCCACTGTGGTGAGATATTTGAATGTTCGCGAATATATCACCTGAGAAGGCGGAAATAAAAGTTTTCGTGTTTTCGTGGTACACTAGATAACCGATTTAACAGATGAAAATGAATAATAATATCAGGATCCTCATGATGTACCTATAGAAATGTACGGCAGGAGGACCGCCATTCGAAGCAAACTCCAATTCCCGCATTGTTTTGTTAACCCACTTTACTCTACAGGTGCCAGGTAATTGTGTAATGTTCGCTTTGCTTTCATTTCCTTTAGTTACTATTTGGTTGCTATATAAACACTGGCTTTCTGTTGAAGGACATGTTTCCCACGAAAAGGGCACGAG
Organism: Dermacentor silvarum; assembly: GCF_013339745.2. Lineage (NCBI taxonomy): Eukaryota > Metazoa > Arthropoda > Arachnida > Ixodida > Ixodidae > Dermacentor > Dermacentor silvarum. The sequence goes on along the minus strand of NC_051164.1, from coordinate 44,302,677 downwards.
GAATAGGCCAAGAGTTGCACGTGTTCATAGTGATGATGATGACTTCCATTCATTGGCGCATAGCGAAGGCGTAGGCGGTACAGTGGCACACGCCCATAGTAGGGGATTGGTCAGGAAGTTGCTGGTATATACAGGGTGTTTTATTTTAGCTGCACCAAATATTTAAAGATTGCCTGTGGCAGATAGCACAATTGTAATCCTTGATCTAAACTACTCGATGAGGCGGCCATTACTTCCACGAGAAATAAAAACGCCTAATTGAATAATTAGCATAATTACACTTATTAACTTTTTAATCAATTATTTTACGGCACAATTTTCAATTCACGAATTATAGCCGCTGAGTTCGCAAGGCGTATCCACTTGGAACAAATTCTCAGGACTGAATCAGTTTCGAGATTTTAATTTTCAAAGTCTCCGTCAAAATGCATGGCCGTTCCAGGTAACTTTTTGAGGAAAACGCTGTTTTATGCATTGAAGCACAAAAGTAACTGGAACACCAATGCATTTCGTCGGACACTTTGAAAATTAATATCTCGACACTGGTTCAGTCCTGAGAAATCTTCGATCGGCAGTTCCATTGCCAGATCTCCAATTGTTCTGAATTTGTTATTTGTTGTGGTTTCCTAGTTTGATTAGCCATGTTGCCCAATCTTGTTTTATGCCCGTGACGTTTCCGCGTCCGAGCTATCAGATTCTGTTATGCAGTGGCTTATTTTAGCTTTTGCCGAACCCGCCCCAATCGCAATTGCGCGTTTTTTGGTCGGAACAGCCTTCGTGGCTGCCTTAAGTTGTTCTGCCACAAATACCTTATGTTTTTCAAAATCGTTCGTGCATAGCTGCTGAAATTCCATTAGTTTTTGATTGACTAACGTCATCATGTCGTGCATGAATATTTTTAGGTTTTCCGTTATCATTGTTTGGATTTGCACTGTTGTTGTCTGCTCGTTATTTGCGATTGAAGTTGTCGGAGACGGCGCGGAGCCCGAGGTTATGTCTGTCGCCGCGTTCGTTGCGGCTATTTCTTTAGTCTGACGCGGCGTTTCCAGCTGTTCTATTTTGTTATTTAGTCGCGCCTCTAACTCTGACATCTGCTTTTCTAGTGATTTTCGTTTGCGTTCTTCTTCTAAGAGCTCTTCTCTAAGGCGTGCGTTTTCCTTTTCCAATTTCTGAATGTGTTTATCATTTTCGCCAGTGTTTTGTTTTGGAGCAGTGGGAGAAACAATCCTCGCCCAGCTCACCTGCTGTTTTTTAGGCAGTGGCGAATTCGACCGCTGCGAAGCCCTGGAGCCTGAGGGGTCCCTCGAAGGGGTACTGCTCTTCGCTGTGCCTCCTTGTGACGATCTGGATCTCGATCGGCGTCGATAGAGGTCCTCCTCCTCCGTCGACTCGAACCAGCCTTTTTGGTCCTCTGTGCCTTTTTGGTCCTCTGTTCCGACCGCTCCCGCGATCGAGACTGGTGAGTCGTCTTCCCGCGCTTGGCGGCAATCAGTTTGTTCGGGCACCGACGGGTCTCGTGCCCCGCCGCCCTGCACACGGCGCACTTTACTTCACATTCGTGTCCTTGTGGTGGTGGATTTTCGAGTCCGCAGCCCCGGCATATGTTCTTGGGGTTCGGACACACGTCCGAGCGGTGTCCCTCTTGCATGCACTCCAGGCACATTTGGACTGTAGGCCTGTACTCCGTACACCGTATTTCTACTCCCATGTAGTACACGCATTTGGGGCGCGTGCCGCCCGAGAAGGTGAGGAGAGCGGTGTTTGAACTTCCAAGCATTCGGGCCCTTTCGATGGTCACTCCTTGGGTCCTTACTCGCAGGTGTTGCTGGAGATGTGCTGATTCGGTGTGTGCTGGAAATCCGTGCACCACCCCTTTGTAGCTATCATCTGGATCCGCTACGTACACGTTGAAGGGGTGTTGTTTGCCTCGCAGCTCCATGCATGTTATTCGACGAATGACGTCCGCCACTTCCAGTGAGGGTGTGGAGATGATGATGATATTCGTCCCCTCTCGGATTCGCAGTATGAAGTCCTCTCCGGTAATTTTTCGTTGGTTCGGTCCGCTTCCTGGGATTATCGACCCGGTAGAGCGAATAATCACTTGTGGTATTTCTGTTTTCAGGTATTCCTTGAGCATGAGTCCTTTGTGGTGTTTCAGTATTATTTTTAAGTCATTCTTCGGTAATGGTGGTAGAGGCTTCCCCCTCGCCGGGCGTATGTTGCGACGACCAATGCCCGTTTCGCTGTTTTGCCCGTCTCCTTTCGCGCCGCCAGCTGATGGCCCTCCATTAATGTTATTCTTGTTGGAAGCCTTTTCCTTGTCATTGTGCTTGGCAGCCTCTCGCTGTCGCCGCGATAGAACTAACTGCCAACCGTCCGTCGAGGCGGCGATCCCCTGGCTTTTGCTAATCCCCGCTTCGGAAATTCGTCTTGTGTCCCCGTTTTCGTCCGCGTTGTTATTCGGATGCGGGGGGGGGGGGGGGGTATTTGGAGATCCATATCTTCTGATGAAGTCATCTCCTACGCTCGGTAGGGGCGATCCGGGTATTAGCAAGTGGGGAGGCGGTCGCTCACGCGCTAAGCCTATCAAGGCTTAACGGGGCTTCCGCCGCCTCGAATTTTCAAAGTCGCGCGGGATGACGAAATAATCACTCACGGACTTGAACTTGGTCTTGAAACGCAGCTTTGGTCGAGTGGAATCCGATGGGACACTCGAGGCAGGTGCACTTGACGAGCTTTCGGCTAAAACGTTGATAGTCGGCGGAGCCCATATGAATGAGCGCGTTCTGCCGGAACTTTGTCTTCGTCTTCGGGAAACGTGGAAACGTAACTTTTTAGCGGCTTTCCAAGGCTACGCAGTAAAAAGATGGGATGCTGCACTCCGGTTCAGATATCCAGGTACATGTGGGTCTCTGTTTGAGTACTGTCTTGGAAAGCGTCACCTATTGTATTCCGCAGAACCGGAGCTGGCGTCTTTTGCAGTGGCTGCTTGTGTAACGCAAGGTTGTGTATCGACACCCGTAGTCAAGTCCAGCTCAATGGTCAAAGAACATTTGATGACCTTCTGAGCTGTCTACAGACCTCAGTGACAACAGTTACAATGAGAAGACCACCAGGCGGTAGAACAGAACAACACGATTTTCATAACCTGAATGTGCCTCTAGGGCCACTGCCGTCATCCGAGTGTGAAGACAGCTTTATAAATACCTGGGAAGTACCAATCATGACTGTGATGTTGGTGAAGGACCAGTTACCGAAGTTCACGGCACACTACTTCGACATCAACTGACTACCTTGGATCACAAGCCTGAGAAAGAGAGCTTGTGTCTTCAAGATTACTGGTAGATGGCATTGAAGTGAAGGCCCTCGTTGACCGTGGGGCATCTGTCTCGATTATCAACAGCCTATTGGATGCCGGTAGTCTGAATGCTGACCAAACGTTGCGCGTCCGAGCCTACGATGGGTCAGTGACCATGCATAGCGAATGGATTACCCTGGCTATTGAATTCCAAGAACATTACATTACCACTGAAGCATTGACAATTCCCAATGTCGCCTATGAATTTCTTTTGTCCCGCCCAGACATGAAGAAACTTTAAATAAACGTCTATTGTGTGACAAAGTAATGGCCGAAGACAACATAAGAACGGAAGATCCTGTTGAAGAACCCAGCGTATCAATGCTGATTTTACACCAGGAAGACATCAAGAAAAAGATCCCAGAGCTTGCATGCATGGCGAGTTAACTTCCAGCGATGAAATAACATGTAGTTCCTTTCGAGCTCGCAGATGAAACAATGTTTCCTAGAGCCCTCTATAGCATAGCCAGAAATAAAAAGGTGCTGCTGAAAAAGAGTTGCAAGAGATGTTGGACGCAAGTATCATCCAGCCTTCTGTATCCCCATTGCTTCTCCTATAACTATTGCACCAAACGAAAACGAAACGCTCCGCCTCTGTACAGACTGCCGGGCTATTAATCGTCAAACTGAATTGATACCTTATCCAATGCCAAGAATTGACGACATCATTGACGAAAATAGGGGTTGCCATTGTATTTCACGAATAGATCTCTGCAAGGGGTTTTGGCCCATTTGACTTGTTTCAGTACAACCGCCTACCATTTGGTTGGAAAAACTCCCTTGCGTGGTTTCAGAAGATTATGACCGACATTCTGAAGACTTACTTACGCACATTTTGCAATGTGTACATCGACGACATCATCATCTACTCAAAGATAAAGGACGAGCACCGTAGTCATCTTTCACAAGTTCTTCACGCTCTCAGCCTTGCCCAACTCAAAGTAAACTTGAAGAAAAGTGCGTTCTTCCAAGAAGTATTTCTTGGCAGGGTGTTCGATGGACACACAAAATGCGCTAAGCAACAATCGGTAGAGAGAATCTCGAAGCTAGTAAAGCCTTATGTCGGGCACTCCCTGCGTTTTGTTTTTTTTTTTTTTTGCCTAGCAGGACATTTCAGGGCGTTTATCAAACACTATGTACTGAGAACAAGTTGCCTGACACGTTTAACCCAGGAAGACATGCCTTTTCAATGGGACGAGGAGTGCGAAGGTGCCTATTGTGAGCTGGTAAAACTAATATTGTCGTACCCCATCTTGCGAATACCAAATTGTTTTCTGCAGTTTGTGCTGAACACGGACGCATCACACTATGCAATCGGTGCAGTCTTATACCAGAAACCTTCTACACCAGCTGATAAAACGAAACACCACCTTGTGGAGTACTATAGCTATACTCTGAAGCCAATGAAATCAATTACTCTACCACACAAAAGGAAACTCTGGCTGTCTTAAAAGCTGTTAAATATTTTCACACTTACCTAGAAGGTGCAAAATTCAAGATTTTCACTGAACATCAAGCACTGACTAAAATTCTCACCAAGGCACAACCAAGAGGCCGCATTGTCAGATGGGTCAACTATCTGCAACAGTTTGATTTCATAATCTCGCACCACCCTGGCCCACTCCTCACTGATGCTAACGCACTATCTAGATCACTTGTATACGACTCAAGCAATAATCCAGAAGTAATCAATGATAATAAGCTGCGAGAAGTTAAAGAAGTTCTCCAGTTCATCAATAGAAAGTATCATGTACCGCCAAATAAGGGTCAGAGGATTTATCATTTGTATCACCACCTTACTGGATCGGGTGGACATGATGGCTTCTGGCGCACATATAAGAAATTGCTCATGAGATTCACATGGCCAGGCATGAAAAACGACATCAGCAATTACATCCGCGCATTCCACCTCTGACAGGTGAAAAAAGTTAAATTCAAGCAGTCGACAGACGTTGTGACAAACCCCGAATGTTCAATCGTCCTGTTCGAAGTAATTCATTTGAACTTCGCGGAGCTCAAGAAGAAGAAGGAGGAAGGAGTCAAACGAACACAAGTTTTCCTGCTTTCCATAGATGAATACACTACGAAGATTGTGTCTAATGCTGGTAAAGAACACGCAAACAGCGTTATCGATCTCATCAAGGCTGATTGTTTTAAACACACAAGGACGGTAGTCTGCGATAACGAGCCGGCTTTCCGTAGTGCCAAGTTATAAAATTGCTCCCAAGAGCACGAGATAACGATCAAGTATTCTTCTCCGCACCACCCGGCACCAAACGGCCTAGCAGAACGAGCCATACAAGACGTCAAACAGTTTCGGAAGATAAATCTAGACTTCGCAGGTGGCTGGAAGTGCTGCCTCGAAGTCGCTGTGAAACATCACAACAGATCGTACACGACTGGTTTAGGCTGCAGTCCTCATTTTGCTACTTCGGGCACAGCGCCCATACTTCCTGCAGATCGTGAGCTAGGCCTAGGAAACCTCCATATCACTGAAATTAAGAAAACTATAAAAGAATAGGAGGTCTACAAGCGGCACATGGAGAGAAACATTGATAATAGGCACAGCAGCGAGATACCGGGCTACGTCCTTGTACGGAAAGGAGGGGTGGCTTCAAACTCCAAATTTTACCGACTATTTCAACTGAATAAGAGCGCATCCGAGCATGGAATATTCAAGAACGTCTGGTACACTGGAGCGTCGGGTCAAACGGAGTGTGCCTCTATTGGAAACACCTTCAAGTGTTACGCCAGGAGGTGTAATCAAAAGAATTCCGGAAGAGTGAGGCGGTCCGCGCTGGATGCACGAAAGAAGACAAAGTGCGCTAGGGGAGAAGTGAAGATGACGAATAGTTTTCCGCGTACACGTACCCCGACACATGTCAGCCAATAAAGCTTCGCTTAAAATAAATTAACGGTGCTGAACCAGCGTTTTAACACGATAGCGTTAGGGGCGCCGTGTCGCAGAAAATGCGGTGTCGGCAACCGGCGTGCCATGCGGGTGGCGGAAAAAATCATCCGCAACCCCATCAGCTTGCCCTTGCCCTCCACGTGGGTCAAGGTTTTCGTGAAAAAAAATTGGTAGGACGCTTATGCTTTGCTTTTAAGAGTGTAACGCGGTAGCATTCCAAGATCCCTCACTGCTACTCATGGTTCCCGACGACTGCAACTTATGCAACCGTAATGCTTACTGGCAAACACTGGCGGCGAACGCTATGCATGTAGGCGAGCTTTTTCTGCTATATAATCGCTACTACTTTCTGGTGGAAACGCGTCCTCTTGCGTGGGCCGATCCCGGAGCCCTGTGGTAACCCCTGAATAATTGTTTTGGTGTCCGAAACTCCCCCGATAAATAAACTGTTAGATTTCTGTTACACAAGTAGTTTCTTAAAGAAATTAACGCTGGACCGGTTATTCCACAGGCTTCTAATTTTGTTTAGTAGCATATTGAGAATAATTGTATTAACGCTTCGGAGAAATCAAAAAATATACAACCAATGAGAAGTCCTTTGCCAATAGAATTTCAAATGTACTCTGTTCATGTCGTTACCGCCCAAGTCGGTTGAACTACCTGAACGAAAACCCCCAATATGAGAGTAATGCAATAGATTAAACTTTTTCAAATAAATATTCAAGCAACTAACAATTAGCTTCTCTATTATTTTGCTAACAGAGGATAATATATAAATATGTTGGTAATTAGAAATAAAAGACCTATCACCTTTCTTAAAAAAGGGTATGACTTTTGTGTTCTTACGGGTGCGCGGAAAAACTCCTGTTTTAAAGATGGTGTTAGTTATGTTGGACACCGTTTGAAAGATTAAATGACCTATCATTTTTAAGTGGCGTGCTTGAATTCCGTCTAATCCGGGCGAGGTATCCTCAAGGTTTATAATCTCGTGAAAAATCTCTTTTGGTGTTACAGGGAAAAGAAAAAAAACGAGAAATTAACTCGATTCATGTTACATTCAACACCCGCGTGATGCTGATTGTAAATTTCAAAAAAGAGGCCACTAAAAGCGTTAGCAATATAAAGATCGTCCTCATGTGTAGTATCATTATGATTAATGTTAGAGATTGGAGTCTGGCACTTTGTTCGGTTGAAGAAGAAAGAAAGCTACTAATATTATCGTGATTGCTTCTTGCGTTGAAGTGGACAAGGCAGCGATTATTGTTTGATATCAGCGATCGAACTTTGGTAGGTGACAGAGAAGCCGTGTTTCCGTTATATGTGTTGTATGTCACGAGCACAGTGCAAAAAAAAGCAATAATAATAATATACGAAAAAACGCGCAGATATGTTTCAGTCCAAATGCGAAACGCCCTTCTTTAGTTTGTCTTTCGTGCCTTTATTTGATAGCGTTCTGTCAAGAGAAAGGACCACCTTTTTTTTTCTCCAACGCAAGGGCCACAGAAAAGAGTTCTCAAGGGTGAAGTGATCGTTCACATAAACGGCCCGATCAATTGCATGACTGAAACCGATCTAGGATGTGTGAATCCATGCTTTGTGCGCTTTCTTAACAAAGTAATTCAATGATATTTTTTTACCAGATTTTGTGGTACCATGGTGGACACAATTAATGTCATCAGGCGAATCAGGACAGTTAATTGCCTGCCCAACCTGCTTGAAAATGGCAACGTATTCTTCTCCTTGAGTAGTCGGGATGCTCTTAATTTCAACGCTGTTCATCTTGGAGGACTGTTTCAGGACTGCCAGCTTTTTTTAAGGTTTCATTATCGTTTGCAATGACTTTGTTTGCAGCAATGAGCTCGTCCTGCCTCGCACGCATTGCATCGTATTCCTTACCAAGAAATTTTACTCTGTCACAAAGTGAACCCTGTTCTTCGATAGAAGGGTTCTTGATTCTTTCCAGAAGTCTTCCTGCCAGGTCATTCATGAGATCCTTTCATTTTTATTCCAAACTGTTGTTTCAAGTCATTCGGCCCTCTTTGCGATTTCAGCATTGGATGTCAATTTATTATAGAATTAGTTCATGACAAGCACAATCGATCAACAAATCCACAATGTCTCAGCAGCAGTCTTGGTGAAGTGTTTACCGAAAAGAAAACTAAACGCAACCAAGCTGCGGAAGCAAGATCTCCCTTAAGTTGATGCTGGCTTGGCCGCAGAAGGCTACTGAATGTGGCGACAAAGCTGTCCACAGTGCCTTTTATGGCCCTTGTGAAGAGGCTAGCTGACTGCGCAGGTCGAGGGTAACGCCATACGAGCCGAACACCCCTTCCTCCACGCGGAAACAACTAAAGAGATTGTCAATGCGACAGCTGCTGATGCAAGATCAAGCTGAGGTTGATGTTGTCTTTGCCGTGGACTGCTGCTAAATGCCTTATATACATACAATACACACGTCTTTATTTTGTTCCCAAACAAACCACTAGGATTACGTCAAGGTAAACATACAATGCTTTGAAAATGCTTCTTTTGCCCGTCTCTCACAACTATTGTAGACGTGGGCAAGAAGACGTTTTGTGGACGTTTTGAATGGCTGTAGTTGTAGTTTATTTTGGCTGGTCACATACGTCTATAATGTGTTGTGTTCAGTAGGTCAGCTATATTTGTTATGACGTATAGAATGTTATGTAAGAATTTATGAAGGGTGTGTTTGAGTAACTCTGTGAATTAATGTTCTTTCCTTACAGCCAAACTATTAAATGAATCACTTAACACCACCATAGATCCTTGCACGGACTTCTATTCATACGTTTGCAGCCGGTGGGAAAGCGATCATCCTCTTCCAAGGGGTAGCGGCAGCTACGATATTTATCAGGAGATTGGTAAAGATAAAGATATTCCGGAAAAGCTAAGCTGTAAGCCATTCTTCTTTTTCCAACTCGTGTCAATTGTCATTGAACATTTAAATTGATGTTGAAACACGCTATAGATTAACTCAGCCATTTATGGATTCACTTGGCATGGGTTCTAGAAATAAAGCAATTTCTTGAGATTTAGTATCAGATACAAAGACTTCCGAATACCATTAAATCAAGGTGCAAGGTTGATCACCAAAAAAAATGTCAGTTTCGCCCTAAGGGCGAAGCAATGAATGCGATAGCAACACAGCAATGTCATACGAAGTAAGGTGAGCGGCTTTGGTAGCAATATGAATTGTATTAAACATGACCTGATTAAGTAAGCAGGTGTGATGCGGCGTAAGTAGACCGACATGAAGGGAGACTCGATGACCACGAGAAGGCGCGTGTGAAACGGTGGTGTTGATGAGAAGCGCTTCCCGTGGGCAGCGCGTGCGAAGGGACACACCTGTAGCGCTGCACTGCCGATCCGGGCAGCATTGCATATGTGTAGCGTGCGTTGGAAAATGTGTCCCGACTATTACTAACTGAATAAACAAGCGTGGTGTGAGCGCGCACAAACAAACATGAATAGATCACATTGAATGACTGCAGACAACGACCGTCAAAACTCTGGCAGCAAGCGGATACGGCGCAGCGGCGAAGGTACGTGCGGTCTATCGCTTCAACGGAAACTGAGCGGCGAATGCACGGCGCATAAAGGTCAGAGCCGTGTGGATATAATAAAAGACGGTGCGAGCGAGCGACGAGCGCGGTTGTTGGCAGAGTGGAAGTGCGCCCCCCCCCCCCCCCCCCGCTCCCTCCGGCGCTGGCTTCCCGCTTCCTTGCTTGCGCGTGGGAGATTGAGTGCGTTCGCTCTCCGTGATAGCGCGCGTCCCCGCACGCTTCCGCTCGGGCATACGGCACGCGGCGAGAATTTTATCTATAGGGAACCTCACGGCGACGGCGACGCCAACGGCAGGAATCCGGTTGAAGTGTCCATATAATTGCTATCGCAAATAAAACGGTAGCACCTTCTTAGTTTGTGAACATATAATATATATGTGAATTTTGGCACTACGTCTTCATCATTTTTGTTTTATGTAGTTCAAGAAATACCTATATTGCGATTAAAAACGTGTAATTTAATTAGCACTACTGCTACCGTACAATCGTGATAGCAGTTAGACATTGTGTAGTAAACATGGTAATGTTCAGCTGCAGGAAGTGGCTTCTTGCCTTTGCTTTCTGTCGCTTTTTGCTGTCATTGCCAGCACATTTAACCTACACCAGTGTAATTCTTCAGCCGTTTTACCCTGATGTCTTCTCTAGGGCGCATGTATTCCTTATTTCAATGAGCAAACTTTATCGAAAACAAATATGCGTGTATTAGGATGTCATCTTGAACTTAAAGTTATCTTGAGCTTAAAGTGCTCTTTTTGCGGTGTGTGCGCAATCTTCGTCGATACCATATACGTTGAAGTTTTCAAACAGGTTTCGGCGGCCAATCTTTAACTAGTAATGCATCTTAATTTTTCCGCCGGCTACAGTGCCACATCTATTACCCTTGGAAGTATTTGCTTTAGCGGTAGCAAGCATTTTTAGACAATGCGACATTGATGAGCAGGTGATTTATACTGAAAACACCAACACACCTTTGTTTACAGATATTCTTGGAAACAGAAGCCTGGTTGAGAGTAACCAAACCATAATTGACAAGGTGGCAATCATGTATAATGCGTGTTTAGGTAAGCAGGGTTATCATGCGAGCGCTGAGTTCATGAATGCATAATTATGTTCTTTTTTGCATCAACCATCTGAAATAATAAATTGCCTGAAGAAGGCAGTGCCCCACTATAAAAGGCTTGCAGCATCACGCGAAACTAAACTGAGGTCAATGGTGTATATTAGCACTGATTTTATTGAGTTTCATATGTGTACAGCAATATTTCAGCTGAATTTCCGAACTTGGTGCAAGCGTTCAAAATGACTACTCAAAATCTTGCTGACTAATACATATGTAAAATTTCTCTGTCATACCAAACTGCATAATGTACATATCGAATTTGAATCGTTCGCCGGCAACGTAACCGCTTGCGTGTAGTGTACGCAACGTGCAGGAATTTCTTTTTTTTTAATTTTTTAATAGAGTTCGGCCGCTACGCCGTGTTCACGTCCTCGCGCATTTGGCTTATCTTTTTTAGATGATGCCGCTTGTTTGTGGGGTTGGTGAGTTGTAAGTGGTTTGTCAAGATGACAAGCAGCAGCGCCAAGTTTTAATAATATTTGAGGAGGTTGATATTCGGCATGGGAGTGTTCAAACATTGAGAAGAGTTCACTGAGGCATGTCTGCATCTTATGGAGCCATCGAGAACACAATGTTTAAGGACGCTTGGAAGCAGTAGAATGTTCTAGCAAAATTAGCACCTACACTCATGGCCTATGATCAAATAGACAAGCCTCTGACTTCTCTTTTCCACTGAAGAAAACAATGAATGCATACCAAAAAAATATTTTCCTTGCAGGTAGGTTTTGGTACATCAAATTAACTGATGTATTGAGCTATTACTAGGCATAAACAAGCTTGTTTCATCGGCGTTTTACTGAATTGAAACAATAAAACAGGAATGTCAGCAGCCACAATTTTTGAAGGCAAATTAGGACTTCAGAGGTTTAAATACTGTAAAAGGGTTATTTCACAACTCAACGAGGTACATGTTATTGAAGGTCTAGAGCAAACTTAAAAGCAATATGTCTCGTTTGACTAGTGCCACTGGTTAAACATGTACAGAAGCACTGCTGTTTGAAAAATTTGAATTACTGCTGTCACCTGCAGTTAAAGTTTCGCTTTAAGACTGGTGGTATAAAGATAGCATTTCCTGTAGGCCCTGCGCTCTGAGTCTAGTGCACTTGACAAATCGGATCTGCACCAGAGTGCAGGCATTGCAAGGTAATTCCGCAACACCGCCTATATTTCAGTGAAATCATTGAAAATGATCAAACTTCTGCGGAATCTTTAAGTAGGAAAAGCTAATACACCAATATCCTCGACAACATACAACAAATTTCTTTTATTGCTTGAAACGTCAACAGAGTAAACAGCAATGACGAATGGGGAGTGTATAGCTGAATTTACGAACTCTTTTGGAGCCAAGAAAGGAATAGTAATGAGAGCAGAGAAAGAAGTGGGATTTTGCCAGAACCGCGAGACGGTATGTGGAAAATGCATGAATAAACGCACTGCGATATAGTCTACAGACGGGCTAGATGCTGTGATCCAATAACATGGTAAACAACGACGAACAGAGGCAAAGTGTAAAAGTGGACAACAAAAGTGTTGACGAAACGTGCATAGCGCAGCGGCGAAGGATATGGAATTGGGGCAGATTTGGAGAGGAGGCGTTTTGCCGTCGCTTCGTCCAGTTTACTTGGCTACTCCTTATCGCAGTGGGGGTAATACGTCATGTTCCCATGAGAAATTTAACTTTGTCTAATGCTTTATCCAACATAGCCTCTAACAGATGCTCGGACGGAAAGATCCCTGTCATATTTTTTCGAATAACTTGCCATATGCATCGAAAGTGGCATTAGGTTCGGCTAGTGTTGATGATGGAATAAGCAATGATTCGATGATTACCTTAGGATGAAGTGCAATAAAGCGTATTCTGGTGAAGATTTCAGGTCGTCGCGAGCTACCGCTTTCACAGCTTTTTCATACTTCTATCAGAACCATGACATTTTTAGGATCAACAAACGGTGTACATTGCACAGAATGGCAAACAATACAAGCGAATTGGTGACACGTGTGTAAGACATGTGCGTCGTTTCTTCACGTGGCACCTCAATTGACTGAGGTGTTGTGGGTGCCAATAGTCGGTAAACGTTTTTCCCCGAATGAAGATTAAGGATTTCAAAAAATATGCGGGTGCCACGCACTGTGCGAATCGAGGTAAGCGAAGGTTTTGGTTCTATTTCCGTTTATTTACCGTAATTGGTGAGGATGCTGACAGGGAATGTTTGAGTTGTTCAGCCTTAAGTGCGATACCAGAGTTTTGAGTTGATGGTAAATGTTAACTTGCGTGCTGCCTTCCGTTTATCTACGTTGTACGCAGAACACACCGCGAGATGTGTTTGCTTAAGGCATTGTTATGCGCCATTGTTCGTAACTTGCGGGAAGGTTAGCAATTTCATTGTCTCACAAGGTGCATCGCATATTGTGGATTTAGCTTTTTTACAATAGTAAAAAAGCTAAATCCACAATATGATTATGAGACATGTGGTGGTGGGGGACTTCATATTAAGGCCTGACGACCTGGAATTACTTAACGTGTACTTAATATCAGTACACCCGCGTTGTCACGTTTCGCTCAAGTTTAAATGCGTCTGCCACGACCGCGATTGGTGCCACTGCGGGAACACAAGCATTGCTTCGAATTGCGGCGGCTTCCGTAGGATTGTCTGGATACTACATTTATTTAGTGCGGCTCTGCCTCAGCACGGCCTGCGTCAGTTGTCCGCTCGACAAATTTACAGTTTGTCCACAGCTGCGGCCATGTTTAGCAGCACTCTTTCGTTCCTTCCTTACGTCGCCTTTTTTCTCTTCCGTTGGCCTCCTAGGCATGCGAGCTGCCACGAGCGAACAGTGACACGGTATTTATTCGCTACTTTCGTGACGGCTTCACTTCTACACTTCACTTCACTTCACTCCACTCCCCCCTACCAATGATTCTACCTTTCCTGTGCTCTTTGGCGTGTTAATACCATAGTAAGCGCTGCCAACGTCAAGACACGGCAGCGATACTGCTAGAGGTTGAGCGACCTCTGCCGCGTCGACAATGCCTTTAATCGAGCGCATTGTGAAGAGCGGTAACACTGCTTGCGAAACTTGTATTGAAACTTGACGTTCGAAGTTTATTCTGACAAAAAATGCATATACAAACGTGGTAGTGATGTGTAAAAGGAGGTCTCATATCATAGGCAGCCACGGAATACGCACAGGATGCGATGGCATTCGGAGTTCTGCAATAGAAACTTGAGATTACCATCTTTAAGATGTATGTCAGTTCATAAATGCGTGTTGTTGCTGTTGAAAAAAAAATGCTCTGCATCTAGCTTTTGTCGCAGGCTTCGCGAAAAGCTACCGGCCGGACGCTTCTGCAATCGCACTTCGCTTTGTTAAATTATGAATTCTCTCTCTTGTGATGTGAATGCGTAATATTCACCACTGATTACCCGCTGGTTGGCGAGAAACATTTTCAGCCATCTTTTGTAGAGACCTAATACATTTTCGACCAGCAACTTCTGACTGTACGGCGTGCGACCACCGTCTTCATTATTTCGATTGTTGTACCTCTCGTCAGCGCAGTTATATTGCTCTGGAGATGTGGAGAAACTACAAATAGTATTTTTATCTGCTCCCGGTAGTTCCCAAAAGGCCTGCACGCCTTCGCAGACGCTATTTTAGTTACTTTAGAGCTGTTTAATTAAAGTACAAAGCTGCCGTGCTCATTTTTTAAAGAAAAGCACTGCAAATCATGCATTTAGCATCCAGAAACATTTGATGCTTATATTTTGACTTGAAGGTTTCCTTTATCTAACTCCACTGTGGATGTTCTCTTATAATTTATATGCATCACAAAAATTTATCCTACTCATTCTTCACTTCAAGAACATTTGTTATTCAAACATGTTCAGTTAAACATGTTATTTAAACATGTATTTAAACATGTTTAAACATAATAACATGCGCAGTTGGAAGAATTCTGACACTTAACATATCAGACACCAATGCTACATAAACGTAGGAACAGCAAAAAACTTTTCAGTAACACTTGAACTTTTCAAAATGTATATTGGTTCACTACAAGCTCAATTTGTAAATTACTTTCTGTATCGATTCATTCTAAATATTTCAAGCGTTTTGACTATGGGGCCTCCTCCTGCACGATATCATGCCCACATTTGTACATGTATTTTTACCAGAATAAACTTCGAACTTTAAGCTTCAATACAAGTCTCGAAATTAACATTACCGCTCTTCACAATGCGCTTGATTACATTTCTCAATAATGTGGTGTATCCAAAATATTATATCGTACTATGCAATCTTGTAGTTGGAGGTAAGCACAAGCGCTCCGGTATTCAATTTATAATACAACATAATGTGTTCTTCAGGAGGGTCGTTTTCTGAGCATGTTGGTAATGCATCTTGACGTGGGCAGCGGGAAACAGAGACGAAAGAAAAGAAAACAGACGCGGCGCAGGCGATCAATTGACGACCTGATAGACAGATGAAGAAGCACTGACAAACATATGGTACCTAAAATTACAAAAAAGTTGGAAATAAGCTTTTAAGTCTAAATCTTAGCTCTGCACATCCAAGTAAGGTAACTCTGCTGTAAATAGCGTGGCAGATTTCTTCGCGACATTTTTCACCAGCTATACTAACAAAAAATAAGTCTTCAATCTCTCGTGCCACCTTCTCTTTGAATCTCAGGTGTACCCTGGTTTCAGGACACATTAGTGTGCAGCCGCATTCCTTACAGTGTAATAGGTTTGAACGCGGCTGTCACCTCAAAGAAACATTTTGGTTCATTAATCTGTTATTTAGACAACGACCCGTTTGTCCGACATAACACTTCCCCCAAGATAGCGGAACTTGATAAACGCATGGGCCGCACTCGACCAATCTTTCGCAGTGATTGAACATGGACCCATGAATGCTTTACCCTCTGCCTTCTGCCTTCTTTTCCACAGCCGCGCATATCTTGCCAAGACTGTTGTTCGCAGAAAAGACCACGTTACAACCGTACCTCTTCCCCACCTTTTTTCGACAATGGAGCACACCGTGAAGATACGGAAGGCTGGCAATCGATTTCTTGTTTGACTTCCTCTCTGCCTTCAAGCTTTTCGCTTCCGTTAACACCTTTTGCAACAATTCCACCTTGGTGGGTGAAAAATTATGACATGTACTGTGAAATAGCAAGGCCCAGAACATGGCGGTGGGTGCGGGCGATAATAACAGAGCCTCTAAATAGTAGGGAATTAAACTATACCCAGGGATGCCATGAAGAATAGAACCGTTTTTCTATCGCCGTAACCCCTTTGCAAGACACGCAGACTGCTTAGAGCGCATCCTGGGGCGCCTTCTCTTCAGACCCCTGCGGCATCGGCTTGAACACAACACGGCTATCTTCAACGCACGCAGTTTCTATAGGAGCCCCAACTTTGTAAGCACTCAGTATGAAAGCGCTTTGCTATTATTAAACATATCAAACACTAATAAGTAAGCACACCTGCAGGTAATTATCTGCGCATGGCATACATTGATAATAAGGTCACTGTAATTTCATAATTAACAATGATGTGCAAATGATAGCTCTGCCAAATTATATCACTGTTGCTCAAGCAAGAGTTGCTCAAGCAAGTATCGCCTGGCGGCGATACTGTCGCCGAGGTCATCCTATCGCCGAAAGTGATCGTCGCAGAGTACGTCCCCTGTGCTAGGCTTTTGTGCACCACAGGACCAGTGATACTGCACCGAAAAAGCTGCCAGACGAAATGCTCACCAAGGACTTTATATTTTTAGTTTCGCAAGAAATGATGTTCTATAGAACTTACCCACTGATCCCGAACTAAATATGTTTTAAGTGCTGATTTTGATTTTCCGATATCAGGTAAAGTACTTATATTGGGCGTGAATTCAATGCGCAAAAACACAATTTCTGTGGTGTTTTTATGTTAGGAGATTTTGTCTGTTACTGTTTTACGCATGCATATCATCCAGTGCAAGGAACATTGTTATCCTCGGAAATGTTCTTTTACATCAACAGCAAGGCAAAAAATCATTATCACGTGTTGCGTCTTAACAGCATTATACGCTTGTAGGCCAAATTTGTAGAACTGCTGTCTCCATTACAGTGGAACAGAATAAAAAAAAGCAAGGTTCTCTCAATCTTAGAAGGCTAACTACGTGCATTTTTTATTATTTAGACAGGGCTTCCGTTCATGTTATGAAAAAGATACGCATCTGATATGCGAATCTGCTGAGCTGCTGGCGCTTTTCAGCTGCTGAGCTGCTGGCGCTTTTCAGTTTAGATATTAGCTTTCTTAACCTGGACATAGTTCATCTTAGCGTAAGGCGTGAAAGAACATTCGGAGTGCACAACTTGCATGCCCTGCAATCAAGTCAGTTTTTAAGTAATTGTACTGGAGACAAAATTCGCTTAATGATTTTATTTACAGCACTTCCAGATAACCGTGGTGCTTTAATAAAAGTGCTGAATGAATCTGGATTTAATGCCTGGCCGATGCTAAGAGGGCAAAACATCTTCAACTCCACTAATTGTTCGGATTTACTTCACCATATGAACATTTCTGCAATTCTCTATGTGGACATTATAAATATGAAAGGATACGCCAAGGACCCGACGAATCCTTACGTTATGGCGGTGAGTTATTTAGCATTTACATGAAACCTATAAATGTAACATTGCTTTTAGCATGAGCAGAATGCATTAAACGGCTCCTTCTTAAGACACGTCGCATTACATGCACAAGGTTGGCAACTGCCAATCTGAACTCAGCCAAAGTAGAACATAACACTATTCACTCTAGTATTTTCTTTGTTGTGTAGGTTGGTATAATAAGGAGTTAGTCATTCCGGTATTAGGTTTGTACATATACCCACAGATGATCTTCTACAATCACATACATACAGAATGTGGAGTACAGATATACAATTGTGAGTACGGAGGTATACAGAAATGTAATAACTACACATAGGTAGACACCAGCAGAAATCTTCCAAAATAATACTCAAATCTAGCCATGTTCTTCGTGGTTCTGAGCTGATGGTAACGTGTTTATCGGCTGCTGCATACGATGTTCAGACAGATTTGGCGGCTTCTAAGACATTGTGGTTGAGCCGGGCAGCGCTGGCACACCATTAGGGTCCACGTCGAAACCAGCGGGCACCCATATCACGCTAGGCTCAAGGAACTAATGGTTAGTGTCATGCTTCCGAACCACGTATAACCTGGCTGCATTCCATGTCCTTCCATTGCGTAGGAGACAAGACGAAGGGCGCCGCTTCTTAAGTTCTTTCTTTGGCCTGGTAAACAAAACCCGGTCATCGTGACTGTGAAATGATTACCTACGGACACATTTGTTTTCTTTATAGCGCGTTGTTTGTCGTTATAGAGCTCTGTAATTCCTGGTGGCACTTTCTGTGCTCTCTAAACTTGGACAGATCTCCAGCCGAGTCATTCACAATTGCTGATAATTATGAGTAAGCAACAACATTCAGTCGGGTTCTTGGGCCATATTTTGTTGACAAGAGTGGAAGGAGCAGCCACTGTTGTTGAATGCGGGGTGCATTTATAATTATGTAACTGCCGGCCTTAGTGGTCGACCCTCAAGAAGAGCAAGCCGCACAAACGACTTCAGAGTGCTATCGAATCACTCTATTTTACCATTTGTCTTTAGCTGGTACAAAAAGAATGTGACAGCTTAATTTCCTGTAGCTCCTGGAAGAAGACAAGCTCTCGCGAAGAGAATTGTGTACCATTGTCGCTAATAATGTCGTTGTAATAACCTTATAACATCTTCATACTTTTCTCAAATACCCCCTGGGATGGCATAGTGCCTTTAGCGTTGCACTGTTAAGCCTGCGGGCGCATAAACAAATCCAAGTCACGGCGCTCGCATTTGAATGAAGGCGAAAATGCGAAAACGCAAATGAACCGTCCATTAGGTACTCTAAGGGCCTTCAGGTGGCCAAATTATTCCGCAGCCTCGCATTGCGGCGTGCCTCATATTCATATCGTTAATTTCTCACCAAAAATTCAGGAAAGTTTTTTTTTACTTTTGTTCAATTCCTTCCAAATATAGGAGATATTGACAGCCGAATCTACCTGCGTCTCCTTTCTTTACCACCACATGTGTTCGCGGAGTCGTGGCATCGTGCATTTAGTACGGGGTGAGCAGTAGGTTGTGCAGCAAAAGATGGAAGCACTACCAGTTTCCGTACGCACAGTAGCATCTCACTTACCACGAAGAGGTGATTTCGCACACGCCTCATCAGGTTGAAGACTCTCGCGAATGCATTTGTGAAACGCCCATGAGAAAGCAATATACAGCTTCACTTCCGTGAAATTGGCGTCGTCGGATACTGCCTGTTGAACTGCTTTTTCGTCACACAAGTCGGCCGAAGTAGGCAGGTGATTTGTTCCTCATTCGGCTATGTACTGCTGGTGTGGGTATCGGAAAAACGATACAGAGCATCAGTGACGACGTTTACAGATCCCTTTCTGTATTCAATCGTGAAAGAATACCTAAAAAGTTTTGAACCCGAACGTGCAATCCAAAGAGGACTTCATCCAGACTTCTTAAAAGAGAGTAGAGCAACTAATTGACTTGAAGTTAAATACTTGGAACTGCCTGTTTGGTTGGCACAATTAAGTAGGATTGGAAGAGTGACTCCAATCAAACTCGGCTCCTTTTCAGTGGGGGGCGACTTACGAATTGGTGGGT